>NW_027187460.1:55014212-55039017 GCF_028583685.1 Petaurus breviceps papuanus | reverse complement strand
AAGGAAGGAAGGAAGGAAGGAAGGAAGGAAGGAAGGAAGGAAGGAAGGAAGGAAGGAAGGAAGGAAGGAAGAGAGGGAAGTAGGGAGGGAGAGAGAAAAAGAGAGAGAAAGAAAGAGAGAAAGAAAGAAAAAGAAAGGAGAGAAAGAAAGAGAGAGAAAGAAAAAGAGAGAGAGAAGGAAGGAAGGAAGGAATCTAACCAGCAAACCTCATGTTAGTAATAATAGTAACAGTGGTGGTAATAGCAGCAGCACTTATAGTAATAGAAATAGTAGTAGTCAGTCAGAATAGCCTAGTTTCAGGTCTCTCCTCTCCCACTTACTAGTTTTGTGATCCCAGACTTGACCAAACCTCCATATCCCTCAAGAAACTCCTTAGGACTTATTGAATAAGTCACAAACACAAATGGGTCAGTGGAGAGAGTTTTCAGTCATGATAATGTCCCAACCATTGATTCACATATAGAAGCTGCAGTACAAATACCAATTTGTTCTATTCTGTAACCTGGAGCAATATAGAAGAAATACTAGAATTACAGAAACTCAACATTGAAAAAGACCTCAGAGAGACATTTAGTTCATCCCACACCTAAGGAAGAATGGCCTACACAGCTAAGGCCTCCAAATCTTTTTGATCTTGTGTCACTATTCATATGAATTTTGGGACACACACTTCCAATATGACCATATTTAGTTATTTCTATATTGTATATGTCTACTACTATATTGATAATTATGCACATTTTAAAACTTACACAAAATAAAAATTTTAAATATGAAGGATACATTTAACAATATTTGACCCTAGAATCCACAAAGAATGGCTTGGGGTTTTTGTATATAGTATTAATACTGTCAAGCTGGAGAGATAGGAATATCAATTTGGTAGCTATGTGGAGGACAGATTGAAACAGGGAAAGACTTGAAGCAGAGAGACAAATTCAGAGACCATTGTAACTCTCTGAGTGAGAGTTGGTGAAAACCTGTGTAAGAAAGGGTAGCTGTGTGAATGGAGAAAAAGGGATAGATGCAAAAAAAAAATTGTGTAGGTAGATTTGACAAGACTTGACTCCAAGTTGGATTTGCAGGATGAGGGAGCAGGAAGAATTAAGGACAACACTGAGGTTGAAAACCCGAGTAACTTGAAGAATGGTCATAGAACTAGGTACAGAAATAGAATAGAAGTAGATAAATTTAGAAGAGGAGCAGCTATTAGGGAAATGACAATATAATGAGATCTGAGATGCAAATTGAAACCAACCCATGCCTACATATCCTTTGGTTCTTATTCTGTCCCACTGGGAAGTTAGGGAGGTAAAGAAATGTGGGCTCTTACTGATCAGTCACTGACAAGATGTGAGTACAATAGAGATGGGAGGAATTTTGAAAGTGAAGGTGCTTGTGTGGGTGCCTGGGTCACGGTTATATTATAACCTTACTCAGGGACTGATACCCTAAGCAGGAGAGTTTGGAAGATTGTACAGCCTCAGGAGGCCAGATGGGGAAGGAAGCCAATTAGGGGAGTACTGAGAAATGATGAGTGAAGGGGAAAGGGAATTTTATTGAAGACAAGGTCTGTAAATTGTTGTTACAGGGAGGGTAAAATGTTACTGCTCTTTAATTGGTTCAGGATATGTTCATCTTGATGTCACTGGGAGTGAGGGCCCACACTTTGGAGACCACTGCTCCATAGGGACCCCACCCAGTGTCTGCTTGAAGATTTCCACTAAGGAGGAACACACTCCTTCCAGAAGTGGCTCATTTCACATTTGAATGACTTTGATTGTTACAAAATTGCTTTGGTTTGTTTTCTGACATCATTTGCAAGACTTCCTCCCTTTAATGCCCACCATTTGTCCCTGGTGCTGTCTTAGGGAAGAGAGAAAATATAATGCTTCCACATGGCAACTCTTCAAATACGTCTCTCTCCCCTTTGCCTCATTCTTATCTCTAAGCTAAACATAATTTTATACCTCACCTGCTTCATCTAGTGTGACAGGGCGTAACATTAATAATGTGAACATTTCCTTCCAAAATTTTGAAGTTCTGTAAGTGAAAACGTACCTGTAGGCAAAATCAGTATGAAGAAATCCCTACTATAATACTCTTTGACCTCTGAATGCCCTGTCATCATGATGCTAAGCAATTTAATTGTGGTGTCTGATATTTCCAGCACAACACAAAAGTTCTCAAGACTGGACAGTGGCATTTGATGTGACCAGGAGTAGGAGCTAATCTATTTACTCCTCAGGGTTTTCAACTTACATGTTCCAGCATGATGTTGGACTCTGATCTCAAGAAGAGAGGGGAAAGGAGGAAGAGAAATGGGACAGAAGAGGAGATAGTAGTCACTGGTCCTTCTTCTTGCCCATACTGAATACAAAGATTTCAAGAAATAGGGACAAAGGCTGTTTGCTTAAGATCTAACTATTTGAATTCGTTAACAGCAGCAGCAGCAGCGACAACAATAATAGCCAACATTTATTTAGAGATTTGAAGCTTGCAGACTTCCTATATTTATATATATATATATATATATATACAGAGAGAGAAGTGACAACTTGAGTTCACATAGTAACAGTTAGAATTTTAACCCAAGTTCTCTGACTCCAAACTCAACACAATTTCCAATATACCATGCCACTTTTTATGGTGTCAGTATATTATCTTTGTCCTTTTTCACTTTTTCTTTCAATCAAAGCTGAAAAATTTATGTGACCTCTTTACTAGTCAAATTTCTAACAATGTGATGTACCAACATCGCCACTAGGTGGTGTAATGGAAATATACAATCAATTAACATTAAATAAGTATCAAGTATCCATTATGTACCAGGCACCATGGTAGGCCCTGGCTGTACAAGTAAAAAACATGAAGCAATCTCTACTTGCAAAAGATTACATTCTATTGAGGGAGATGAGTACATATATAAACACAGACAGAATAATTATAAAGTTACTAAATAAAAATATATAAATACAATTAAATGCAAGGTATCATGGGAAGTAAGTGGATTAAGAAAAATCAGATTAAATCTTAAAGGAAGATAGAAACTTTTTGAGACAGAGTTATGGAAAGAGTAAATTAAAGGAATATGGAAACACCAGGGCAAAGGAATGGAGATGGGAGATGTTCTATCTAAGGAACAGAGGGAAGATCAATTTAGCTAGGTCACAGATTATGGGATGGGAGGGATATAATGACCCATAAGACTCAAAAGATAGCTTTGAGTCAGATTGTTTCGAATTTTAAACTCTAAATAGAAGAGTTTATATTTTATCCCAGAGGCAATAGGACACCACATTGAGTAGGGGAGTCCTTGAAAGCTTTCAGCAAGACCTGGATATCAATTGGTTATCAATCACTTACTGAATTTTCTCCCTACATTAAATCTCCCAGTGTTTTATGTATGTATGTTAGTCAGTCTTTCAACTCTGTCTCCACCCACTGTCCATTCCTCTTATTTTCCTTCCTATTACAATGTTCTTGATTACTCAAGTCTCACCTGCATAGTTGGAAAACATTTTATCAGATTAATAAAAGCATATTAAAACAGTAATTTTAATTAAGATTGTCATTACATTTCATTTACCCATTTATATAATCATAATCTTTAATCTTTCATTCCAAATTCTCTATGCCCATCCTCCTAAGCATGGAGTGGAGGATGTGAATAGAGTGGAATCCTTGGGAGACCCACTTGCTTCATTGACTCATGAAAACCCTGTATCTGGATAGTGTGAATCCCTTCACTATGACACAGGAATTTGACTTGCCAGTGCTACTAACCTAGAGATAACTCCCTTTTAGACTCACCTCAATGCTGTACCCCCTTTTAAAGCATATTTTCACTTTATTTTTATTTCTTATTTAAATTTATTTTGTTTAAAAAAGTTGCATAAAAAATGAGATCCACATACTCAGATCTCACTCAGACCTTTTAAGGATGTTGCCTGGTTATTTAAGTCTGAGAAAAATTGAAGGGGACCCAGAGGTTGGCTGTCTCCCAACTACCAAGATCTTTTATCCCCTACTCAAGTTTAGAAAAGTCCTTGCACTCCTCTGAATTTTCATGTCTTCTTCCTGAATTTGTTGTCTCCCTCTAGATAAAAAATGGATAAATGAAATTGAAGTCAGTCCATCAAGAATACTGGTGGGCCCTTATTAGACGAAACATCTTACCTTCCCATCTAAGGACTTTCCAATTTCTCAGAGGTATTACATTCCTCTGCCATCTTTCAGATAAAGCAAAATGACATCAGGAAACACACAATGACAAATTCCTCTTTTTTCACATCCCCTATAAGGGAAGGAAAGTCTACGTGCAGTAAATAAAGATATTGCACAGGTATGCATTTTAGCCTGAAGCCCTAAATAATAAAGAAATCCATTCACTCAGTCAACAAACATTTATTAAGCTCCTTCTGTGTGTCAGACATTAGGTTAAGCAGTGGCAATGCAAAGAAAGAACACGATCTTTACTCTTCAGGAATCTCGCAAACTAATGGAGGAAGATGATACATAAAAAAAAAGAAAAATCAGGCAGAATGATTAACACCAATAGACTGGAGGGAAATGAGGAAGTGGCTGCCCTGTGTTCTCTCCTTAAATGGAGGATCTGGGAGGAACTCTCCAATGGCCATCCTCCATCCTCTTCAGTCAGAGGGAGAAAGGGATACCAGGACCACAGGGTACTAGGGAGGATGAGTTTCAGAGTTCTGATGAAATCTTGAAGGAAGATGAGTTATTATAGACAATAAAGTCAAGAAGGTCATCAGGTGGGAAATGATGAAGGAAGGGCAGTTGTTCATCATAAGTCTTATCATAGTTTCACTAGATAAACTGTTTCCCTTGTGAAAAAGAGAGCTAAAATACCTTCCCAACAATTTCTGTTTATCTTGCCCAAAACAAAATGACAGCAACAATAAAATCATGCCACACATATAATTTGACAATTTGTCAAATCAATTAAAAGGTAAAAGGGAGACATTGGAATGAAAACTCCAGTCCCACTCATTTTCTTTTATTTGTCTTTTTTTTTTATCCAAAGAAGAAGGATTCTAAACAGTCGTGCTATTGCTACTGCAGCAATATAAAAGTTTAAGCCAATGCATGAATACACTTTGGGATCAATGTATTTATAGACCTTGAAGTATCAGCTGCCTGCCCTTCCCGGCCATACTCCCATGACTGGGCTTTGGAGACAGCCCTGCGGCACATTGCCTGACATTTACTCTGACACCAAGTGAGAGATCCTTAAGATCAAAACTGCCCCATTGGAAGAACAGGCAGCGTTACTGAATGCATAAAATGAAGCTCACATCAGGCCACCAACCGGAGGGTGAGCAATACTGCCTTCATACTGGGCTTTATTGTTTCCTATACGTTTTGAACTCTGTTACATCAGTCTAAAATCTATCTCCTTACCCAGACAGAAGGGAAGTTGGAGAGCCAGTTTTACCACTGAATCTGCTCATCTCTATAGACTTGCAGTGCCAGCTGTCATACATAACTCTGGGGGCATATGCTCCTTTTGTTTAAGGGCCAAAAAGCATAGCAATGTAGTACAAAACCAGCCATCATATTTAATGTCCACACATCAAAACTCTCTACTTGGTGTTACCTCTCCCAGACTAATTCATAGAATAAAAGTAACCAAACAAAACTTATATAGAAGGCAACATATAGTCTTTAAACAGAAGGCTATGGGTTGAGGAAATCTGCAAATTTAGAAACTTAAAAGTCAGTCCCTAGTTTGCTCTCCTACCACTAATTTTTTTTAAGTTCTCATAGAAAACTAAGAGTAAATTGATCAAAAGAAACCAGACAAGAACATCAAAAATGTTTATGCATACAGGATAGGGAGGATGGAGACCAGATGGCCACATTTCCACTGAGGAATGAATAGGAGAAAATGAATTTAAAACTGCAGCAGGAGGACTATAGATTAGACACAAGTAACAACTTCCTGTCAGAAAGGATTACTAAACATGGAAGTGTGTTACCAAGGGAAGTTTTAGAACAAACTGGGCAATCTATGCTGTACATGAATGCCACAAATGGGGCACTGAGGCAGATGTTTGGAGTATTTGATCACTCTCTATTATGAGCACTTTTTTTTCACTTTCCTTGTTCTCTGCTGTTCTCTTTCCCTCCCTCCCTCCCTCCCTCTCTCTCTGTCTCTGTCTCTCTGTCTCTGTCTCTCTGTCTCTGTCTGTCTCTCTCTCTGTCTCTGTCTCTGTCTCTCTCTCTCTCTCTCTCTCTCTCTCCCTCTCTCTCTCTTCAACCATCTCAATCTCTGTCTCTGTCTCCATCCATCCATCCTTCTCAATCTCTCTCACTATCTGTCTCAATCTCTCTCTCTCCATCTGTCTTAGTCTGTCAATCTGTCTGTCTTTGTCTCTCTGTCAACAGTTAAAGCTGAGTGTCAGCTAAAAGACCATGGAGAAGCACATCATCGACATACAAATTAAGAATTTCATAGGTGAAGTTACCTGAAATGAAAAGGAAAACTAGTAGCCAAGTGAGATCACTGGATAACTGAGACACCCTGTGTATTTCTTTAGTACCCACAAGATATCTGGAGGAAGGCATGTAAAATGTTGGTAGACCTCAGTGCCTCATTTGTGGCATTCATGGGCAGCATAGATTGCCCATTTTCTTCTAAAACTTCCCTTGGTAACATACTTTCATGTTTAATAATCCTTTCTGATAGGAAGTTGTTCCTTGTGTCTGATCTATAGTGCTCCCGCTGCAGTATTTATGGGAGGACAGCTGAAAAGGCTTGACAATCTATGATTGCATGAACAATTCCTGTGAGTACCTAAATCAAATGCCCTGTAACTATTCCCTAATATGCAGAGTATCCTAGGGGATATTAGTGGAATATAAGTCAATAAGCTCCTAAGGGCAGGGACTGTTTTACTTACTTTATTTACATGTACACTTACATGTGCCCTTATTCCCTAGCACAGTGCCTGACATATAATAAGAGCTTAAAAAATACTTGGGGCAGCTAAGTGGTACAGTGGATAGAGTGCCAGACCTGGGATCAAGAAGACATCTTCCTGAGGTAAAATCCAGCCTGTGTGACCCTGGGCAAGTCACTTAACCCTGTTTTCCTCAGTTTTCCCATCTGTAAAATGAGCTGGAGAAGAAAATGGCAAATCACTCTAGTATCTGCCAAGAAAACTCCAAATGGGGTCACAAAGAGTTGGATACAACTGAAATAACACTTGTAGATTGACTGACTCATTTATTTGTGCTCATGGACAAGATTCACATAAACTGGTTAATGGCAGATGACATCATAGACTCGATAAAGTATTGAGAGCACATATTTAAATATATATGCACACATATATACACGTACACATAGATACATATATATTTATATGTGTGTATGTATGTATATGAATAATATAGTAGTTTAGTGGAGAGAGACCCAGGCACAGAGTAAGTAAGCAATGGAAACCAGTTCTCTTTCTGACTCATACTGGTGATACGATGCTGACAAGTCAGTTAACTTACTGGGTCCTAAGCTTTCTGACACAGAGCAGCTGCCAATGTACATTGATATTGAGAGTTTCTTCAGTGAGTTTCTTATATCAATGAAATCACAGTCCCAGTCCAACAATGTATATACATATATGGTACATTAATATATGCAAAAAAAATATTCCTTACAATGAACTTAAGGGTAGACCATAGGGGTAAAACTATTTCTTTTTTAAAGATGAGAAAACTGAATCACATAACTTGCAAGTATCAAAGGCAAGGCTTGAATGTCTTCTCATGCCAGGATTCCTAGATCATTGCTTTTCACTAGGACTTTTCTACCTTTGGAGGCTCCAAGGTGCATTCCTGATTCTCTCCACATGCTCCAGAAATCATTCTCTTCTAGAATCTCCCTCCAGTCCTGCACACATATTGTAAATACCATTCTTTTCAGTGGTCCCTCCCTCTGATTGTCTTGTTCCTTCCAGAAGCTTCATTTTAAGGAGGATGCCCTGCCATCCATGTCCTCCTTCTTCTCTAGGCTAACAACAGTTAAGTATGTGAGGGTTTTAATGGACTTCGAATTAGGTAGAATACAGTAACCAGAATTAGGAAGACACCTTCCTGAATTTAACCTTGACTCCCTTCCTGGAATTTCTCCACCTTCAACTCCAGCAATAACTGCCTCCCTTTAGCTTTCTTTTATGTATTGTCTTCTTCCATTGTAATGTAAGCTCCTTGAGGGCAAGGACGATCTTTAATGCTTATAATTGTATTCCCACTTAGCACAGTGCCTAGCACATAGTAAGCATTTGTTGACGTAAGTACAACTAAGGTGGCAAAGGATGAATGTCATAGGATGAGAAGGCAAGGGATTGAAGAGCAGAAGACAGGTACAGTTGAATTCATTAACTACAGGGTCAAGACTAGGAAAGGAAGAAAAAGGAAGTCAGAGCAGGAGTGAGAGCCTAAGGAAGTACTGAGATCAGTCAATTTTAGGAGCTTAGATCTTGAACTTGAAGGGATCCAAAAAGTCATTAAGTCCAATCCTCTCATTTTTAAATGGGTCATTTAAATCCCAGAGAGGCTAAATGCCATGTCCAAGATCACAAAGGTAGGAAATATCATAACTTTGATCTGCACCCAGGTCCTCTGACTGCAAACCCATTATTCTTTTCCACCATGCTACCTCCCTCTTATGGATGGATATGTAATGCTAGTGACTCCTACAAAGCATTTTTGTTTGTTTGTTTTTCAGTCATTTCACTTAGGTCTGCCCCTTCCTGACACTATTTGGAGTTTTCTTGGTGAAGACAATGGAGTGATTTGCCACTTCCTTTTCCAGCTCATACAGATGAAGAAACTGAGGAAACCAGAGTTAAGAGACATGCCCAGGGTCATGTAGCTAGTAAGTATCTGAGGCCAGATTTGAACTCAGGGACATGAGTCTTCCTGACTTCTGGCACTTTATCCATTGTGCCACCTAACTCACATACTTACCTGTTGCCCAGTTATGCTTTCTTCAACCTGTATTTGTAGAGTAGATTAAAAAACCACCCATATATGGAAATTCCTATATTTCCTATTTCATCAAATGGTTACAAATCTACCTAATTTCACACTAGGCAACTAGGTGGAAAACTGGAGAGAGAAAGATTTGAAGACAAGAAGACTTGAATTTAAAACCTATCTTTGATACTTACCAGTTATGTAACCTCTCTCAGCTGCACTTTCCTCATCTGTAAAATGGACATAATATTACCTGCCTCACAGGTAATAAGATAATAAAAATGTGAAGAACAACTGAGATACTATATGTAAAGTGGTTTGTAAACCTTAAAATGCTATACACATGTAGGCTATTGTTATGATGGTGATCATCTGTGCCACAATTTTCCATCTTATCCAATATGATGACATAAGAATCTTTTTTAAATACATTGCTAAGATCTAAACTTATTCTTTTTAAATTTATTTATTTACTTTTAGTTTACAACATTCAGTTCCACAATCTCTTTAAGTTTCACAATTTTCCCCCTCCTCCTCCCCTCTTCTGCCTTCCATAGTGGCATGTAATCAAATATTGGTTCTACAAATACCTTCATGTTCAACATTAATCACGTTGTAAAGGATTATAACCAATGGGCTGAACAATGAGAAAGAAGGGATAAAAGAAAAGAAAACACAAATGAGAGAGAGCAAACAGTTGGCTTCAGTCTCCAGACTCTAGAATTCTCTCTCTGGATGTGGATGTCCCTTTCCAGAATGAGTCTTTTGTAGTTGTCTTCTAACCTTGTATTGCTGAGAGCAGTCCAGTCGATCAAGGTGAGTCGTCATACATACGATGTATCTGTAATTGTGTACAAAGTTCTCCTGGTTCTATTCTCCTCACTCAGCATCAGTTTATATATATCCAAGTTACTATGAAGTCTGTCTGCTCCTCATTTCTTATAGCACAGTATTATTCCATTACATTCATATACCACAACTTGTTTAGCCATTCCCCAACTGATGGACATCCCCTTGATTTCCAGTTCTTTGCTATCACAAATAAAACTGCTATAAATATTTTTGTACATACAGGTCTTTTTCCCACTTCTGCGATTTCTTTGGGATATAACCCCAGAAGTGGTATTGCTGAGTCAAAGGGTATGCACTTTTTAAAAGGCCTTTGGGTATAGATCCAGATTGTTCTCCAGAATGGTTGGGTTAGTTCACAACTCCACCAACAATGCATTAGTGTTCCAGTTTTTCCACATCCTCTCCAGCATTTTCCTGTTTTGTCCTACTAGCCAATCTGACCAGTGAAATGTGGTACCTCAGAGTTGTTTTGATTTGCATTCCTCTAATCAATAGTGATCAAGAGCATTTTTTCATATGCTTATAAATATCTTTAATTTCTTCCTCTGAAAACTGTCTGTCCATATCCTTTGACCATTAATCAATTGGGGAATGACTTGTATTCTTATAGATTTGACTCAGTTCTCTGTATATTTTAGAAATGAGGCCTTTATCAGAAACACTGGTTGTAAAAATTCTTTCCCAATTTCCCACTTCCCTCCTATTCTTGGTTATATTGACTTTTTTTTAACAAAACCTTTTCAATTTAACGTAATCAAAATTATCCATTTTGTATTTCATGATGCTCTTTAACTTTTGTTTGGTCATAAAATCTTCCCTTCTCCATAAATGTGACAGGTAAACTATTCCTTGCTCTCCCAGACTGCTTATAGTACCAGCATTTATACCTAGATCATGCACCCATTTAGACTTGATTTTGGTATATGGTGTAAGATATTGATTTATACCCAGTTTCTTCCATACTATTTTCCAGTTTTATCAGCAGTTTTTGTCAAATAGTGGGTTCTTATCCCAAAAACTGGGGTCTTTGGGTTTATCAAACAGTAGATTACTATAGTCATTGACTGCTGTGTCTCATATACTTAATCTATTCCATTGATCCACTACTCTGTTCCTCAGCCAGTATCAAGTATATTTTTGATGACTGCTGCTTTATAATACAGACTGATATCTGGTATGCCTAGTCCTTCTTCCCTAGCATTTCTTTTCATTGATTCCCTTGATATTCTGGACCTTTTGTTCTTCCATATGAATTCTGTTACTATTTCTTCTAGCTTTATACAATAATTTTTTGATAGATTCATTGGTATGGCACTACATATGTAAAATAATTTAGGTAAAATTGTCAGTTTTATTATACTAGCTTGATCTAGCCACAAGCAACTGATGTTTTCCAATCATTTAGATCTGACTTTATTTGTGTGGAAAGTGTTTGGTAATTGTGTTCATATAGGTCCTGGGTTGTTTTGGCAGGTAGGTTCCCAAATATTTTATAATGTCTAGAGTAACTTTCAATGGAATTTCACATTCTATTTCTTGTTGGATTTCATTAGAAATATATAGGAATGCTGAGGATTTCTGTGGGTTTATTTTATATCCTGCAACTTTGCCAAATTTATTTATTTTCTCAAGTAGTTTTTTACTTGATTCTTTAGGATTCTCTAAGTATATCATCATATCATCCTCAAAGAGAGATAACTTGGTCTCTTCTTTGACTAATTTGATTCCTTTGATTTCTTTTTCTTCTCTAATTGCTACTGTTAACATTTCTAGTACCAGATTGAATAAGAGGGGTGATAGTGGACACCCTTGTTTCACCCCTGATCTTATTGGAAATGCTTCTAGCATTTCTCCATTACATATAATACTTGCTGATGGCTTTAAATAAATGCTACTTATTATTTCAAGGAAGGCTCCATGTATTCCTATTCTTTCTAGTGTTTTTAATAGGAATTGATGTTGTACTTTGTCAAAAGCCTTTTCTGCATCTACTGAGAAAATCATGTGGTTTCTGCTAGTTTTATTGTTGATATGATCAATTATATAGTTTTCCTAATATTCAACCATCCTTGCACTCCTGAAACAAATGCTTCCTGATCAAAGTGTATTATTCTTGTGATAAGATGCTGTAGTCTTTTTTGCTAATATTTTATTTAAAGTTTTTGCATCTATATTCATGAGGGATATTGGTCTATAATTTTCTTTCTCCACTTTGTCTCTTCCTAATTTAGGTATCCATACCATATTTGTGTCATAAAAAGAATTTGGTAGGACTCTTTCTTCTCCAATTTTCCCACATAATTTGTAGAGTATGGGAATAAATTGCTCTTTAAATGTTAAAAGAATTCACTAGTAAATCGATCTGGCCCTGGATATTTTTTGCCTACGGAGTTCATTGATGGTTTGTTCAATTTCTTTTTTGGAAATGGGGTTAAATATTTTATTTTCTCTTCAGTTAATCTAGGCAACTTATATTTTTGTAAATATCCATCCATTTCATTAAGATTGTCAAATTTATGGGCATACAATTTGGAAAAATAATTTGGAGTGATTATTTTAATTTCCTCTTTATTGGAGGTAGATTAACCCTTTTTGTTTTTTATACTTGTGATTTGGTTTTCTTCTCTCTTTTTTATCATATTGACTAAGAGTCTATCAATTTTATTGGTTTTTTTTTTTCATAAAACCAGCTTAGTTTCATTTATTCTTTTTTGCTTTTTTTGCTTTTTGGAGGGCAATTGGGATTAAGTGACTTGCCCAAGGTCACATGCCTAGTTTTTGTGTTAAATGTCTGAGGACAGATTTTAACTCAGGTCCTCCTGATTCCAGGGCCAGTACTCTATTCACTGCACCACCTAGTTTCCCCCTTAGTTTAATTTATTAATTCAATATTTTTCTTAGCTTCAATTTTATTAATATCTTCTTTGGTTCTCAGTATTTCCAATTTAGTATTTAATTGGGGATTATCAATTTGCTATTTTTCTAGCTTTTTCAGTTGCATGCCCAATTTATTGATGTCTGTTTACTCTATTTTATTCATGTATGCAGTCAGAGATATAAAACTGCCCCTAAGAACTGCTTTTGCTGCATCCCACAAGTTTTGGTATGTTGCCTCACTGTTGTCATTCTCTTGAATAAAGTTATTAATTGTTTCTATAATTTCTTGTTTGACCCACTCATTCTTGAGAATAAAATTATTTAGTTTCCAATTAGTTTTTTTTGTCTATCCTTCCATGGCCCTTTATTACATGTAATTTTTATTGCATCATGATCTGAGAAGGATGCATCTAAAATGTCTGCCTTTCTGCACTGAATTGTGAGGTTTTTATGCCCTCGTACGTGGTCAATTTTTGTGTATGTACCATGTACTGCTGAAAAGAAGGTATATTCCTTTTTATCCCGATTCATTTTCCTCCAGAGGTCTACCATATTTACCTTCTCTAAAATTCTATTCACCTCCTTAACTTCGCTATTGTTTATTTTGAGGTTAGATTTATCAAGTTCAGAGAGGGGGATATTGAGGTCCCCCACTAGTATGGTTTTGCTATCTTATCCTCTAACTCCCTTAATTTCTCCTCTAGGAATTTGGATGCTATACCACTTCATGCATGTATGTTTAGTAATGATATTGCTTCATTTTCAATGGTACCTTTTAGCAGAATATTGTTTCCTTCCTTATCTCTTTTAATTAGATCTGGTTTTGCTTTTGCTTTATCTGAGATAAGGATTGCTACCCCTGCTTTCTTTACTTTAGTTAAAGCATAATATATTTTACTCCAGCCTTTTACCTTTACCTTGTGTGTATCCCCCTATTTCAAATGGGTTTCTTGTAAACAGCATATTGTAGGATTAAAGTTTTTAATCCATTCTGCTATCCACCTCCATTTTATGGGAGAGTTCATCCCATTCACATTCACAGTTACAATTACTATCTGTTTCTTTCCTTCCATCCTATTCCCTCCCCTGTTTGTGCCTTTATTACTCTGTTCTCCCTTCCCCTTCTTAAAAGTTTTCCTTTTGACCTCATTATTCCCCCCCCTATAAATCCTCCTCCCTTACTACTTTTTCCCTCCCTTATAACCCTCCTTTTTTTCTTGACCCTTCCCCTCCTACTACCTGTAGGGCATGATAGATTTTTATACTTAATGTAGTATGTTATTTCTTCTTTAACCAAGATTAATGAGAATAAATCTCATACAATGCTCCTCTCCCACCACTCTGTCCCTCTATTATAAGTTTTGTGTCTCTTCATGATAGAGTCCTATACTTAACTGATTATGTTATTTCCTCCTTACACCAAAACCAATGAGGGTGAAGTTCATATAATGGTCATCTCCCTCCCTTCTTTTCCTCTACTATAATATGCTTTTATACCTCTTTGTGTGGCACAATTTACCCTTTTCTGCTTCCTCCTTTCCTCTTCTCCCATTATGGTCCCTATGCACCCTTTGATAAGGTTTTTTAGATCTAAACATATTCTACTGAAAATATTTCCCTGATCTATCAGTCCTGATGGTCTGTCAAAACCAAAAGAAAAAAAAAGAAAACATGAAATTGTGTTGGCCCAATCACAAATATGAATGAGCAAACAAATATGAAAACCTACTGGCTTTTAATGATCACTTCTTTCCTTTTTAAGGTCTCTTATATAAACCCTTCAATAAAACTTTCTACAATTTTTCAGGGAATAGAAGTAAATATTATTGGTCTATAATTTTAATATGTAATAGGCCTATAACCAGAGTAAAATAAGCTGCCCCTATCTAATTTAAGATTCTTGACATTTGCCCCTCCACTCCACCCTTGGACTTGTCGGTCTTTTCTATCTTCAGTACAGCTGTACTTTTTTTTTAAACCTGCTATCTCCCCCAATTAGAGTGTAAGCTTCTTAAGGTGACAGAGTAGCTTACTTTTTCTCTTCATATTACTAGAACTTAGCACAGTGCTTGACATATACTAAGCACGAAATAAATGTTTCTCCCATTCACCCATTCATTTGCTTATTCATTCATTCATTCCCCTTTAATTCTGGTGCCTTCCCTCTGTTTACCATCTCCAATTTCTCTTGTCTCTAGCTTGTTTGTACATAGTTACTTGTATGTTGTCTTCCCTCATCAGACTGTGAACACCTTGAGAAGAAGAATATTATTTGCCTTTCTTTGTGTGCCCAGAGCTTATAGCCCAGTTCCCAGGTAAGGCCATGAACTAGCATGCCAGGAGTAGGAGGTCAGTGTGGAGGAAAACAATGATGACAACAAAGGCTATGGGAAGAGGAGGTATTCAGAGTTTGCCTGTTTCACAATTTTGCCTGGGACTAGTCTTGTCTGCCTTTCCGTTAACTTTTTTTTTTTCTCCTGAACTAAAACAGAGATGGAGGTGAAAAGAAGGGAGGGGAGAATAAGATCACCTCTCTCATATTCCCAGCAGGAGAAAATCCTTCAGTGTTTTAAATGGATAGCTAGTATGATAATTCCCCCATTGGGAAAAATGAGATGATTGGAGAAATGGGAGGATTCATAAAACCCATGGGGGATATCTGGGTATGAAAGAGCTAGATAATTTATGTGCTAGGATGACTCATAGTTGAAAGCAAATCAAATAACTTGCTTTGTTTTTTTCTTGATTTTTTTCCCCTTTGACCTTACAATGGCACCAACATCCCAAGGTAACAGATGTAAAGGCAGGATGGGATTTTTTAGAATCTGGCTGGCTCCTTTGGACAATGCAGAAAAGCTCAGGCATAAATGACTGGAAGAACAGAGCCAATATGGGGAAGACTTTCTCTGTCTCTGAAGCTTGGCTGCCTTACTTGGAATGTTTATCTAAAGCATGTTTTCCATTCAGTTGCACAATTACCATGGGGTCAGGTGCCTCAGTAAAGTAGATGTTCTGTACCTTGGAAGAGGTCCCTGAGCAAATCCCAGGATCAAACTGGAGCAAAATGAAGCAGGATCCTTTGGAAAACCGATCATTGACGCTGGGGAATAGGGAATGTTTGAACATTTTTTAAAATCTACTCATGTAGTTTGTGCTACAGTAGTTTTAAATTTGAGGTGCTACTGTGTTGAACTAATTCACTACTAATGGTTTAATAATAATAACTGAAAGTAGCTAGAGTTTTGACGTTCACAAAGCACTTTATTTATAGTCATAATTAAATGTCATAAGCATCAATGAATTAGGGACTGCAGGTATTATTATGCTCTTTTCACAGGTGAGGAAATTAAGGCTTCGAGCAATGAAGGGACTTGCTAATTGAGGTTGCATAACAAGTATCCGAGATGAAATTTATCATGCTCAGTGGAATTTTGAAGATTGCTCAGAATTTGATGCAATAGAGCCAGCGGTTGACACCTGCCGCTTGTAGTAGAAATATAATCTTGTCCTGCTTGCATAATGGATGGAGTTGGACTGTCTCCAAAGTCTCACCCAACCTAAGGTTGAAACCACTTAGTAGTAGACTGCAACGATGCATTTCAGTGTAGTGCAAAGAGTATTTGACTCAGAGTTCAAGTCTCCATTCGGCCAGTCTCCAAAGGGTGATCTCGGGAAAGTCACAACTTCTATTGTCCTTTGTTTCTTCACAAATAAGTCAGTGCCAATGTCTGCACCCTCCCCCAAATGCAGCCTGGTCCAATGAATAGAGAATTGGACTCACTGTGAGAAAAATCTGTGCACAAATCCACCTCTGATTCATATTAACTATGAGAACATTGGCGAATTACTTACCATCCCAGTGTCCTTGGGCAAACCTCTATCATTAAACTTCAGATGAGGTGGTGATCTACATTGGTAGAGGGAGTTTCCTTACTGGGAATTCCCTATTTCAAAGAAATCTTGGCTCTTGTAAAAAAAAATCTTCCTCCATTACTTTACATTATGTAAGTGACCCTGGCTTCTCCAAAGCTTTGTCAATGGAGTACAAACTCTAACAAATTCTGCCAATCCAGAAAGGTTTTGATTTGATCCCTATGATAGACTATGTAGCTGTAATCTAGGAAATAATCCAGTTACTACTAATGAAGAAGTTCATTATTAGTAGTCTGGACCACTAGGCATTGAATTTGGAGGGGCATGGATATGTAAGAAGCTGTCCCTTAAAACACAGAGGAATTAGGATAAAATCACTGATCTTCCAATTTACTACCCATGTGACCTAAGGAAAGTCACTTAAACCTCCCTGGGCTGAGGCTTTGGAAGATAAGGAAGTGGGACTGGATGACCTCTGGGGTCCCTTCTAATTCTGCCTCTATGCTTTTTTGGAAAACATCAAAAATACAAAATGGAATGCATTCTTGAGTATTCAGATAAACTCCTCTTTATTGATTAAGAATACTCGGTATGTTAATTCAAACCAATTACCAAAGCAGATCATTTAAAAATACACTATAGTAGGTGCTTGATAAATGTTTGTCTACTTATTAATTTTGAAAAAAGGCATTTTAGATTGTAAGTCAGACAGTTGAGTTCTTTTCAAAGATTCGCTAGTCCCTTGCTATATGATTTTGATCTGTCACTTTAATACACTGGGTTTCTGTTTCCACATCTATAAATTTATGTGTTGGTTTGGGTAATCATTAATGAGTGTCACCTACAACACTGTATGATCTTATAGTGGTTGGGACAAAGGCTGCACCAATGATTTCATGAGTGTAGGGAATTATGGCATAAAGAAATTCTCTCTAGCAATGCATGTTGCTACCTTCTCTGCAACTCACAGAGCACCTAGAACCCTGAGAACTTCAATGACATGACCAGAGTCATGAAGCCTATTATATGTCAGAGGCAGGACTTAAAACCATATCTTTCTAGCTCTAATACTGGTAAGCTACACACTTTTTTAGAATCTTCATCTTATAATTCTATGAAGTATGGAGCCTATGCTCATATAGCAAGCACTGTATATCAAAGAAAACACTCGAACCCTAGTTAACCTGACTCCAAGGATCCACCACACTATAAAGTCTTTTGTTCAATTTCTCTATGTTGCTTAAAGGTTTAGATTATTTCAGCTTTTTAAATGTATTCTTAATATTCACATATGATTTCAACATGACAGTTTTCACTAACAATGGTGGTTTACCAATGATGTTCCGTTCACTTGATAAGTATTTATTAACTATCTATTTGATTATAGTACTGTTCTAAGGACTGAGGCAACACAAAAGTGTAAGTGGCCCTCAAGCTCTTTCTATAAGTTTACAATCTGGCTGGTAACATAAAATATTTATTCACAACATAGTTAAGTAATGGTGAATTGCATTATACCTAAATGATCAGGAGCCCAAAGTGAATGAGACAGATATGATATTGCTATCTTGATCTGAACTATATAAATGCCTTCAAGGTACCAACCAATTCATTTTGTCCTTGTATAGCCAACACCTTTGTGCATGGTAGGTACTTCATAGGTTCTTGTGGAATCTAGTATAATTAACCCCTCTGTCTTAAAGAATCATTGTGGATTTTTTGTCATGAAATCATAGACTTAGATTTGGAAGAAGTTTCAAGCGTTATCTAGTTCAACCCTAGTCTAGACCCCAAATTTACTCTATGATATCCCCAACATATGGTCATTCAGACTGTGACTGAAGAAGTTCTCTAAGGACTAGCAACTCACCCTAAGGCATCTGAATCTACTTTTGAACAGATCTGTTAGAGCAATTTTCCTTAGATTGAGCCAAATCTGTCTTCCTGTAAATTCCACCCATCATTCCTAGCTTTGCCCTCTAGGGCCAAGTAGAGCAAGTCTAATTAATCCCTCTCACACATGTCAGTGCATCAAATACTTGAAGACAGATCTGATATGTGGGTGGCACAGTGGAAATAACACAATGAGCTTCCTTTCCCCAGACTTTAAAGGATGTGTGAATTTAGCTTTCATTAATAACATGAAGTGGAAGCAATGGCAACATAGAAGTTTAGTTTATGACCTTTTACCATTATATAATCCTACACAGAAAAGAAGTATATCTAAAGGATACAAAACTATATTTCCTATCCAATCCAGAATTATTCATTCTAGGCATTCTCTGTGTTCAAACAGCATTGTACCAAATATTAGGAATAAAAGATATAATGAAAAATAATCCCTCTTCTTAAGGAGTTTGCATTTTACTGGCAGAGAGGGAGAAGCCACAATATGTATGTAGATGAGTATGTTTATGATATATGAGAGAGGACAGTATACTCACCAGGGAGTTGGGGAAAGCTCTCACAAGAGGTAGCACATGAGCTGAGCCTTGAAAGAATCTATGAATTCTAAGAGCTAGAGGTGGGGAGGAAACAAAGTTCATCAATGGGGAACAACCTATACAAAGGCATGTAGGTGGGAGATGGAAGGTTGAGTCTGAGAAACAGGAAATAAGCTTGTTTGGCTGGAATGTAAAGTGTATAAAGGGGAGCTGGTATAGAATAAGCCTAGAAAATAACTGGATCCAGAATGAGAATAGTTCTAAGCATCACCATTAGAAGCTCATATTTTATATTATACATGATTGATTGGATTTGGTGAAGGTAAGAAAGAGGAGAGAGTAAAAAATTAATTCCTTGGTTTAGTGGAAATGTGCTCATACCCTTAGAAGAAATGAGGAAATTAAGGAGAAGGAACATAAGATGTAGGGTTAGAAGGGACCTCAGAAGCTATCAAGTCCAAACACCTCATTCAATAGATGAGGAACAGAGAAGTTAAATGATTGTCCAAGGTCATTTGATTAGTAAGTTTCTGAGGTAATTTGTGAACTTAGGTCTTCCAAACTCCAAGTCCAGTGTTCTATCCACTATCCCATGCTGAAGTAAGGAGATCTTTGTTGTTCAGTCATTTCCATCATGTCCAACTCTTCATGACCCCATTTGGGGTTTTCTTGGCAAAGATACTGGAGTGGTTTTTCATTTTCTTCTCCAGTTCATTTTACATATGAGGAAACTGAGGCAAACAGGGTTAAGTGACTTGTACAGGGTCAAATAGCTAGGAAGTGTCTGAGGCCATATTTAAACTCATGAAGATGAATTTAACTGTTTCCAAGTCCAGTACTCTATCCATTGTACCACCTAGCTGCCCAAGTAAGAAGAAAATAAATTCTCTTTTGCACCTTCTGTATTTCAAGATATCTATGGAATCTGCTGAGAAATAGCATGGCTAGATAGCTGTCTATGAAGCAAAGAGGCCTTGGACCCAAAATCTGACATATACATATATTGGCTGTGTGACCCTAAATAAGCAACTTCTCAGTGCTCTAGACACCTTATTAAGGCTACAATGATGTAGAGAAGGTGTTGATCTGCATTGGTAAAGGGAGTTTCTTCATCTGGGAGTTTGTAAAAAAAAGTTGAATTACAGATCCAGTCCCTATCCTTATCCAATGGATATCCAGGTAGAAATGTCCAGTAGGCAACTGGTCATGAGAGACAACAGAAATATTCCTGTTCTATGTGATTACATTTGGCCTATTAAGAGGCAGGGAAGATCTTCAAATTCCCTTAGGCCTATTAAGGGGCAGGGCAGATCTTCAAATTACCATTACCATTACACCGTGCAGCAAGGATAAGACATGGATGGTGATCCAGCAAAGGAAACTGCTCAGGAACAGTAAAAAAAAGAAAAAAAAAGAGGAAGAGAAGAACCAACAGAGAAAACCAAAGGAGTGAATATTTAAGAAGTGGAACAGTGCTTTAAAAATAGAGAAGTCAAGAAGAATGAGAGTTTAGAAAAAGATCATCAGATTTATCAACCAAGAAATCAGACGCCTTTAAAGAAAATCATTTTAGTCAAGTGGTGAGATTGGAATATAATTTCAAGGCTATGGGGAAGTGAATAGACGGAGGCAAGACAAGTATTGATTGTTAATCCCCCTGGGACTTTGCCTGTTAAATAGAAGAAAGATATAACGTGAAAATTTGAGAGAATAGCAGGGTCAGGTAGAAATGTTTTTGTTTTATTTTTAGTATGAAAAAGACATGGGCATGTTTGTAGGCATCAAGGAAGAGCCATCCCATGGAAAAAGCACTGAAGATTAGTGAGGGGATGAGAATAATCAAAGGGGATACTGACAGAAATGAACATAATGAGAACAGTATGAAAAGACATACAAACTGATGAACAGAAGTAAGCAAAACCTAGAGAAGAATATGCAGGATAAGGAAGACAATGTAAATGGAAAGAACAGTAATAAGACAAATGAAATAATGTAAACTTATAAACACTAAAGTTAGACCCCCCAAAAAGACATGTGGGAAGTCACTACCACAACTTATTTGCAGAAGTGGGGGATTATGTGGGCAGAACACTACAAAAATGTTCACTTTTTTTTTCAATGTGTTGGAAGGAAGAGACCATCCTCTGGGAGGAGGAGGGCACTGATTATGCATTAGAAAATAGGGGTGCCATCAATTGGGGAATGCCTTAAAGAATTATATTACATGAATGTAATGAAATATCATACTATAAGAAGCAATGAAAGGGATGGTTTCAGAGAAAACTAGGAAGACTTGTATAAACCCATGCAAAGTGAAGTTAATAGAACCAGGAAAACTATCTATGCAATAACAATGTTGTGAAAACAAACAAATTGAAAGACTTAGGAATTCTGATCAGAACAATGACCAATCACAATTATAGTTAACTCTTAATAAAATATGCTAAGCCACATCCAGCTAGAGAGGTAATGGCCTCAGAGTGCAGATCGAAACATATATGTATATATATATATATTAACAATGATTCATGACACATTTTGCTTGACTCTGCATGTTTGTAATGAATTTTTTGTTTTTCTTGCTCTCTCAATGAGTGAGAGAGGGGAGGAAGATAATTGAGACATGAAAATAAAAGAAAATTGAATAATGCTATTGGCAAAGAGATATCCAGGCAGAATTCTCTAGGAAAAATAAAAATTTAAAATTCCAACAGAGCAACACAAAAAAACTTTTAGGAAAAGGTGATTCCCAAGTCAAGGTTTAAAGGAAAATTATTCCTAAAATTTCTTTTGAAAAGAAAATGCATTCTAGATATGGGGGAGAGCCAGTATGCATAAATAGGTGCACAAGATAGGATGACAAGTTCAGGAATAAATTAGTACCCCGATTTGACTGGAATGGAGATTGTGTAAAGGGGAGTAAGGTGAATTTAGACCAAAACGGTAGGTTGAAGTCAGATGTTCAATTCAATCGCTTTTTCAGTTGTGTCTTACTCTTTGTAACCCCATTTGGGGTTTTCTTGGCAAAAATATTGCAGTGATTTGCCATTTGCTTCTCCAGCTCATTTTAGAGATGAGGGAAGTGAGGCAAACAAGGTTAAGTGACTTGCCCAGGATCACACAGCTGGTAGGTGTCTGAGGGCATATTTGAACTTAGGAAGATGCATCTTTCTAACTCTAGGCCTGACACTCTATCCATTTTGCTGCCTCGATGCCCCTGTCCTTAGATATTAGAGGACCTTAAATGTCCAGGATACACTATGACCATGGGATTAGGAAAGATCTGTAGTGAATTCCAGATATAGGCTCTCCCAAGTTCACTGTGGAGCTCGGAGTAGCTGCCATGGCCTCTGTGGTCACTGCTATGGATTTTTAGTTCAAGCAGGGATGTCAAAAACATTTGAGTCCAGTATGCCCTGATGGAGGGAGGATTAACAGATGGTCTGACAGATTCATGCTTAGTGCCTTAGGCTCAAGTTCCTTGCAACATGGAGGACTTATATATAAATACTGCAATGGTCTATGGGAAAGGGGGAAGAGAATGGAGAGATGAAAGGGGAACATATACCCTTCCTTAATGTAAAAGCACCTTCTAGGGGAGTTCAATACAAGTTGCATCAGAGTACTCCCAGAGTTCTCCTAGATATTTCACAATAAATGGGTTATGTGACAAACCTCAATTCTGTGGATGAACCAGTAATTACCCTCAGAAAAATAAGAGGGGTCAGAGGTGTTTCAGGCTTTGCTCTCTTGTGTGTGGGGAGGGATTGAAGAGGGAAAGCAAGGGGGTGGCTTCTCCTCCCATCACAAGGAATTCAACCTTGCAAATAAGGGCCAGTAGAAGTGTCATGGTATAGTAGATACAATGAAGACCTGGTTTCGAGTTCTGCTTCTGACACCTACCTGCTATATTAATCTTGCCAAATCTCTTAACTTGCTTGTGCGCTAGGCAATTCTCTAAATTTTAGAGGTTCTTAATTGGGTTCTTTGAAATTCTTTTTCAAAATAATTTTTTTCATAACTATGTTTTAGAATAATTGGTTTCCTTTATAATCCTATGTATTTTATTTGAATTCAAAAACTGAGAATGGGTCCACAGGCTTCAAGAGATTGTCAAAGAATTAAAGGTTATTTTTATGAAAGCTCTAAGACTACAATTTGCAAAGCTGGTACCAACCTGAACTGGTCAATGGAATTTTCTTACACAGGAGTTCTCTATACTCAGGGAATCCCAGTTCCAATACCTATCTCCATAAAGTTGGATTCCACTTGATATCAAAATTAGTAACAAACAGACCCAGCAGAATTAAACATATCAAATTTCAATGACCCATGATGACATGGATAGAAATATTGTGTTCTGAGGTATTATGTACAATATCAAATGTTATACTTTAGGAAGGTCACTGATAAACTGGAAAGTTTTCAGAACAGGGAAGTCATGATAATAAAGGACTCAAGATCATGCCCTGTTAGAATCAGTTGAAGGAAATAAGAACATTTAACTTGGAGAAGACAAGACAGGGGATCACATACCCATAATTTAGATCAGGAAATGAACTTAATGTCTAAAGTCCTTAATCTAGTGTTGTGACTGTGGTTATAAAAATTTGATAATCCTATTTCAATATAATTGTTTTCCTCTGTAATATATATTTTATGTATTTAAAAAAAAATCACACCATTATTCTGAGAAGAGGTCCTTGGGTTTCACCTGACTGTCAAAGGAGTCTATAACACAAAGAAAGGTCACATTTGCCTTAGAGTTTTTAAAGCTCCATCCCCCTTGTTTTATAGCTGAATAAACTGAGGTTCAGATTGGTTAAAATAATATTAAAAATGTAAAATATAATATAAAAATCACCCAAGTATTAAGGAGTAGAACAAGGGTTAAAACAGAGGCTCTCTGATTCAAAATCCAAAGCTTTCCTTTGAAGTCATCTTCAAGTCTTTGAAAGGCTGTAACCTCAAAGTAGACTTATTTTGTTTAGGGATAAGTGAGGGCAGGATGGTGGCAAAGTTATAAATAATGAATTCAAGTTGCCAAGAGGACCTTTAAGTTTGATGTCAGGAAAACTTTCCTAAGAATTGGAGCTCTCCAAAAGGAGAATAGTTTAACTCAGTAGGTGACAGATTTCCCTTTTCTGGAGGTCTATAATCAGAGGCTGGATGACTACTTGTTGGTAATGTTAACCAAGAGAAGTTTTGATTGGATTTGAATTGACCTAGTTGCTTTTGAATTCCATTCCTACTCTGTGTCTATAATTCCATGAGGACCAGCACCATGTTTTTGCCTTTCTTTGAATCTCCAGCACTTGACACAGTGCCTGGCATATTTTAATTCTTAACAAATGCACAGGGACTGATTGGTTCTTCAAAAACAGATTTGGGGGGCAGCTAGGTGGTGCAGTGAATAGAGCACTGGCCCTGGAGTCAGGAGGACTTGAGTTCAAATTCAGCCTCAGACACTTACTAGACATGTGACCTTGTGTAGCAGCAAGCACCCTAGCATACCCAGGATAGCTGCTAGCATAGGTTCCTAGATCTGTTTTTCTAAAGGAAAGCAACTCAAAATGGATTAACAATCTTGCATTAATCAAACATATGTCATTTACCTAGTTCAGGGGGAAAAGGTCAGCATCCCAAACTTCAGAGAATACAGACAGAAGTTACAAGCAGACAAAAATACAGGCAGAGAAACAGATCAGCAGACAGGCTTCCAGCTGTCTGACCATTACATCCATATCTAGTCAGTT
>NW_027187460.1:54898871-55014112 GCF_028583685.1 Petaurus breviceps papuanus | reverse complement strand
ACCACTGCCCAATCACAAAGCATCAAGGTGTGGGCATTCCTGAAAAACAGGCTCCTGCCACAGGCTCTAGGTGACCACATTCAGTCTGTTAGGGGGCAGAGTATACTTTGAAATCAAGAAAGTTCTCAGTCACTTAAACTTTCAAAGGGCCTGGGGCAGGGAAGATCTTCAGATTCCCATTCCCACAATACCTTGGGCAAGTCACTTAACCCCAACTGCCCTTCATTCCCCCCTCCAAAAAGCAAAAAAAAAAAAAAACCCAAAAAACAAAACAAAACAAAACAGCTTTTATTGTTCCATGTCCCCATTGCCAGATTTAATAGTTTTGCTCCCCCATGGCTAGTTCCATAGTTCTGGAACTCTGGTCATTAGGACCTAATGTTCAACTTGGAGAAATTTGTCTCTACCAATGAGGAATTGTGGTGTCAGAAGCAATTAAAATTGGGATGAGTTCAAGGTCATCTTGAATTAAGTGAAAACTGTATTGGTGATTGTCATCCTTGGGAAATTAGCCTCTATGTTCAACTGAATCGTGGTGAGTGCTCGAATTCTGGGAAAATATTCTATAAAGATGTTGTCTACCCTAAGGAGCTTCTTTTTCTTTTATATACTGTTATTATGCATCCTCAAGTCACTGGGTTCCTTACATAGATCCATGTACAGTGCTTCAGGAAAGATTATAGATCTTTAAAATTGTTTTGTCCTGGGCAAAGGTATAGCTTTCAAGCATATCACCAAAGTACTCTGAGGTGATGTTAAAGAATACCTCTAGAGTGCTGGGCTTGTTCCAGATGAAGAGGAAAGTTGAAATGTCACGGAGTTAAGCAACCCTAAGAAAAAGTGGAGGAATCTCTATATTTGTGTGCAATTAATAGCTAGATTACATAGTGTTGGGGTTTCATGATGTTTTGTGGCAGAACCGTCTCAAGGAATTCAGTCAGACCACCTCTAATCCAATTATAGGCATTTATTGAGACTGACACCTCTCATGGAATGGGGTAAGTTCCAAGAGGAACCAGCAGCTTTAGAGAAAGCAAAATGGATTTTTATAGGATAAAGATGCAATTGCACAACAGAAATTATGAATATTAAAAAGGCAGGAGGGGTTAGGTATTAGGTAATAAGGGAAGGGTCGCAGCCACAGTGGAACTGAGCATGTGATTACCCACAATGCATATAGAAAAACCCATTGGAGGGGTATGTATGCATGATAATGATATTATAATAAGGCTCTCTATGTCCTAAGTTCATCTAAGGAATAGCTTTTGCTATTACTGTGCAGGTACCTACTTAGGGAAAGCCCCTTCTATTGTTTGGGATCTACATCCTGCTTGGAGATCCTGGTGGTGCTGCTTTCTGATTGGCTGAGATTGATTTTGAGACTAGATGGATATGGCTGTGGTTGAATGCATGGACATATCTACTGTTTCTGTTAGAAATATGAGTTCATGGACACATCTGTAGTTCTAGTGAGCAGTGAGGCATATATGAAGAAGTTAGGATATTGAGTCAGGGACAGGGCTATGGCTAGGTAGGGTCAGTGGGCCTGCTGTTCACTGGGGCCTATAAGGAAGTCAGACTACTAGGGCTAGGGGCAACTTTATTAGGATTCCATCAATAGTAAAGGGGAAAGAGCATGAGATATGGAAGGAGGTGCTCTATTTCAAGTCCTCTCATCACAACCTCTATGGGCTTCAGTTTTCTCCTCTCTAAAATGAGGAGACTACATCTCAATTCCATTATAGCCCTAAACCTAGGATCTTAGGACCTGATGACTCTACAGGCTGTTTTACTACCTCAAAAGGGTAATTATAGAGTCAAAATGTCCACTTCATGTCTGACATTGTTTTCTACTTAGACACCTGTACTGAACCAGGCACGGTACAAGATACAGTTTCATTAAGCAGATGTCTTTATGAATTGAAGTCATTCAAAAATCTCTTGGATGAGGGGGAATGGATTTCCATTTTTAAGGTAAGTTATATTGAAGACAAAAAGAAGAAACCATGGTATAGAGAGTTGGCCTCTGGGTTAAGAAAACCTAGGTTCACGTCCTACCTCTGATACGTGTTGTCTCTATGACTCTGGACAAGTCACAACCTCTCAGCGCTCTACAAACCTTTCTAAAACTATGAACTACAGAGAAGATGCCACTCTGAATTGGTAGGAATTTCCTTATCTGGGTATTTCCTAGATAAGTGAAATCACAATTCTCATCTATATACTGGCATTAAAGACAGGGAAATGTATATAGGGGTACCATTCTCCCTTCCTTTTTTATTTCAAAGAAAGAAGAATGGTAAATGAAAGAAAGATGCACTGGAGAAATGACCATGGTGGTGGTGGTGATGATGAAGATAATGATGATGATGATAGCAGACATTAAAAGTGTTAGTGTAGTGTTAAACATTAAAGCCTAAAATAAAGCTTTATAGCTTTGCAAGCTATAACTTATGAGCTTTATAGCTTAAAACTTCACTAAGACTTTCAGAATAGCATGTATTGTGCTTTAAGGTTATAAGTCACTTTATACATAGTATCTCATTTGATATTCACAGCATTCCTGTAAAGAAAGTAGTATAAACACTATTGTTCCCATTTCCCAGATGGGGTAACTGAGCTGCAGAGAGAAACTCAGATTTGGAAGGGAACTCAGAGATTATGTTCTCCATTGTGTATAAGGATACCCTCAAAAATACTGATAAATAAGTAGTCACCTAACCTCTGGTTAAAGAACTTTGAGTAAAGCAGAATTGCAATAGGGCAAAGTAAATGTGAGATGCACAGATCTAGAGACATCTCTATCCCAAATGTTGAAATGGACTATGTGTCCAACCTGTGGCAGAGCCTTCCAAGCTCATGTTAGACTGATGAGTCACAGTTGAACATACCATACCTTGATCCCAACATTGTGTTGTCATCGTTCTTCTTTGAGTACAAAGGAGAAACAACAAAACTTTCTGTAAGAGTGGGCCCCGTCTCCCAAGATAGCACTTTCTTGAGGCAACTTTAATTATTGGGATGTTTTCCCCGAAAGGAAGGAAAAAATTGTCTCTCTGAAACTTCCAGTCATTTCTCCTAGTTCTGCTTTCTGGGGCCAAGCAGAACAAATCCAATCATTTCCCAAATAATTGCTCTTCCAATATTTGAAAATAGTTATTGTATCCCTATTAAATCTTCTTTTCTCCAAGCCAAAAATCCCCTTTTCTTTTAGCAATTCTTGTAGGGCATAGCCTCCAGCATCCTTACCATTGTTGTCTGGACACTCAAGTTTGTCAAAGTTCTTTCTGAAAAGTGGCACCTAGAACTAAACACAGCATTTCCGATGAAGTCTGACCCAGGCATCACCTCACTGGTTCTATACAACAAGTTTCTCTTAATGCAATCTAAAATAATATTTATGTTCTTTGACTGACACATCACATTGTTGACTCACATCGAGAATACAGTCTACTAAAAACCCCTCAAATACACACACATACACATAGTATATATAGTTTCATTAAACAGAAGTCTTTATGAATTGAAGTAATTCAATATCTACATGTGTTTACATGTATGTATGTATTTGCACCAAATCTTTTTCCTAACTACCCCTCCCTACCTGTATATATAGTTAATTAACCCCATAAAATGTGACGCTATTGTATTCAACTCCTTATTATAGACTATCACGTTCTTGTGGAACCTGAGTCTCTCATTGGATATGTTTGCTATCCCTCTTTGATCTGTGTGACCTGCATATCTCACAAGTACATCAGCCACATCTCTATCTGAGGAAGTGATAGAGACTTAAAATTGTATAGGGGCAAGGAAAGTCACTGAGACCCTCAACTAGAAATTGCTTTCCAAGATGACATTGAACTATATCAATGACTCTTCATTGGTCCTGGCTTCAACCAGTTCTGAATCTGGAAGTTCCTTCATTCCCTGTGGCCTTCGCATCCTGAAGTGCTCCACAATTCTGTGGTCACTTTTTCCCATTGGCAAAAACCTCCAATTTGAGGAAGGGCCCAGGTCAGACATTCTTTATTCCTCACCCAGCTTGACTCTCTAGATTTTGTCCATATGCCTCTGATATGTACCCTACCTCTTGCTTTTTTTAGCTCTCCTTTATATGTTGTTATCCCCCGATTTAAAATATAAGTTCCTTACATGTTTTACATGATTGTACATAAATAACCTATATCAAATTGCTTACTGTTTTAGGAAGAGAGGATGAGTGGGAGGGAGGGAAAAAATTTGGAACTCAAAATTTTGTAAAAATTAATGTTAAAAAATAATCTTTATATGTAATTGGAAAAATACTATTTAAAATATATACATACATACTTATATATATAATGTATATAAGTATATACACATATACATATATATTCCTTAAGGGTAGGGAATGTCTTTTTGCTTATTATCCTCAGCATTGAGCACAGTGCTTGGCACCTAATTAGTGCTTAAAAAATACCTTTTTTTTTTAATCTGAAGCTCCTTATCTATACTATCATCTCTCCCACATCTATTCATTTTTTTCCCCTCAAGGAAGGAATGAAAAGCTTTGCCATAGGTATTGTTTAAATTATGGTCTATTTTATCTCTGACATTCCCTTGATCTACCAGACTAGTAACCCTACAAAAACAAAAACAAAAATGCAGAATAACTTCACCTAACCCCTTCTTGATAAAGACATTCTATCTCTTTATTGTTACCTTTTCCCTTTTTAAATTCACCCCAAGCACTTTTAATTATAAGTTCTAGAGTTTTGTCAGGAATTACAGCTAGGCCACCATTTCCCTGTATTGAAAATTGGGATACTTGCCTTTCTCTGGACTTCTGAAACATCTGTTTTCTATAATATTTCAAGGATCATAAATAGCATCACAATATTGGCATCCAACAGGAATATAAATCATCTGGGCCTGATGACTTGAACTTGGTAAAGGAAGCTAAGTAATCTCTTACTGTCTCATCATTTATCTTTCTTTTCGGTTTCCCAGTCAAATGATCATAATTTTTGGCAGAAAAAAAAAGAAGCAAAAACAGAGCTGAGGCATTCTAATTCTGTTTCTGAATGGTAGATTTCTCAGCTCCCCCAAAGAGGGAAAGAGTGTGTCCAAGGGGGAAAAGGGAGCCTAGAGTACTGGGCTTACATATCAATGTGAAAATGAGAGGACCCTAACATTCAACTGGAGAAGTAACCAAAGTTCTTCTTTGCATCTCAGGGCCCCAAGAACAGTCTGCAGATTGTGTTAACATCAGGTATATGTGTGAATTTATGTGCTAAGGAGCCCCAGAGTTGTGTTCTCATTTCTAATCTCTCTCCTTTCTCATCCAGTAATATCCAGGGAAGTAGAATGGGGTGGAGTAGAGAAAACCTTTTTTTAATACATGTATTTAAATTTTTTTAAGTGTTTAACACAGTGCCAGGCACATAATAGGTATTTAAGAAATGCTTATTTCCTTCCTCTCCACCATCCCCCAATCTGGGAGACTCACAGAAACTCAAGTCCCAGGTCCAACTGCCTGCTATACATGAGGCCTTCTGGCACATTCACTCCCTAACAATGTGGCCTTAACTCTCTTTTTTCATACTGCTCATATTCTTGTTTTTCAGTTGTTTTAATCATGTCTGACTCTTCATGATGTCATTTTCGGAGAGATACCAAAATGCTTTGTCAATTCCTTCTCTAGCTCATTTTATGGATGAGAAACTAAGGCAAACAGGGTTAAGTGACTTGCCCAGGTTCACACAGCTAGTAAGTGATTCACTGTATCACATAGCTGTTCATATGCTTAACCTTTAAACCTTACACTTAGAGCATAGCTCATATGTAAATGTATATACTCAGTTCAAGCTTAGAATTATGGACTCTATATGTATAGCTCCATTAAAATTCACAGGGGGTCCATCTGAGAATACTGGATTTACTGTTAGAGTATGTGAGTTAAAATTCCAAATTCTGAAAAGAGGTAATTGTGTGACCCTGTGTAAGTTATTTTTCCTAAATTTCTTAATTTCCTCGAAGATAATTTCTCCCTTCAAAAAGAGACAGAATTAGCCAAAAGGATTGAATTTGATCCTGATTTTGAATACCATGGAATCACTGGTTGCTGAAACAGAAATAATGGGAGTCTTGGGAGGAAGTGATGCCTCCTTTTATAAGTTGTGATTGAAGAAAAAATAAATATAAACCAGTCATAGTCTGATATGCTTCCTAGTTTTGGGGAGAGGAAATTTTAGAGTTTGTGGAAAAAGTTAGTAGGATCTGATAGCTGAAATTGTATGGAATAACTGAGTTTAATAATTTAATAGTGAACCTTCATTTATTTATTTATTTTGGAGGTAATCAGGGTAAAGTGACTTGCCTAGGGTCATAACACTAGTACATATCTCATGCCAAATTTGAACTCAGGTCCTCCTGACTTTACTACACCACCTCGCTGCCCCTAGCTTTCATTTGTTGGGTGTTGTTTATATAGTTTGCAAAGTGCTTTGCAAATATCATTTCATTTTATCCTCAAAACAACTCTGGGAGGTAGACACAATTGGTATCCTCATTTTACAGATAAGGAAACTAAAGAATAAACAGGTTAAGTGACTTCTCCAGCATCACACAGCTAGTAGGATGGATTCAAATTCAGGTATTTTAGACTATGAGTTCAGAATGATATCCATAAGTATAAAAAAGATTAGAAGCAATAATTAAATTGTAGTAAAATAAAGAGGCAAATCAGTGGATTTCCCTTCCCTTCCCTTTCCCTTCCCTGCCCTGCCCTGCCCTTTTTAAAAAATAATTTCCTTTTACTGATTGGTAACATGTTGCTCTGTGACTTGCAGCTGATGTTACCATTGACAGAAAGCAGTATGAAGCTTGTTTATAAGTGGTGTCTTCTGTTTCCCATTTTGTTATAACATGGTATTGGCATGTGGTGAACGTATCTATATATTTAGTTCATTTTGTGCCCACTCATGGTTTGCCTTCTTTAGAGGTCAGGACCATATACAAAAAAGCAAAATATCCACAAGGTAGAATATTTTAATTTCTGATTTGTTCTGGGATATCTCACCTTTTTGCATCTCCAGAACAAAAGGGAGTGTTAATCACTCTTCTGTCCTCTGAGACATCAAGACAGTTTCTGGTAGAGCCAGCCAGCAGCTCTATGCTGCCCCATCTATTTATCTGTCTCTTTGCATTTATATTTTAAATTCACCCAATCATTAGTATTACCAGAAACAAATTTGACAGTATTTTAGGGTTTCTATTAGACCTTGACAACAACTGTAGTTTTCTTAAGGTACACTAATTCCTCATTGGTTTTCTCCTACTTTGTATCCTCCCATGGTGGCATATACGATGAATCAAACTTTGAGGATCTGTTATTATTATTCATAATTTGTATTACTGTGATGGTGGTAGGCAGTGATAGTATTCATACAATTCCACGAGATCTAGAAGACAATCCCCAGTACGCTAACTCAGCTCTAAAACCACCTTTCTGCAGTATGCCTCTCTCCATTTCTCCAACTGCCTAAAGCCTTCCCTCCACTCTTCCTCTGCACTGCTCTTGTAGGTACCTAGTTATACACATATTTTCTCCTCCTTTAGAATGCAAGCTCTTTGGGGCCAGGGACTGTTTGTGTCTTTTTTTTAAATCCTTGTTGTTGTTTGTCCTTCATTCTTGAAAAAGACCATGATATCAGGGACTTGATACAAGTGAATTGGAGGGAGGGCTGTGCAAAGTCACCAGTCTCACTTTCTTTCTTATCTGGGGGCAATGGCAAGATATAGATCAGGACTGACTACAAGATAGCCCTGATGCAGCGGGAGACCTTGACCTTTTTATGCTATGATCGTTAACAAGTTTGTTTGGGGGCGGCCACATAGCACAGTGAGTAAGAGCACCAGCCCCAGAGTCGGGATAACCTGGGATCGAATCCAGGCTCTGATACTTAGCACTACACCCAGAAATAACTGGCTGTGTAACCTTGAGCAAGTTATTTAACCCTGATTGCTTTAAAAAAAAAAAAGTTTGTTTGACGGAAGCAATGCCCATTCAGTGATTAAGGTTAAGTAAGAAAAGAGGTAGAGAATAGTCTCTTTTACCTACTTAATAATAATAATAATAATTAATCTGGGAGGCAGAGACCCTCAGGGTTTCTGGCCAAAACAGAAAGAATTTCTATTGACATTCATTCTGAGCCAAGATGTACCCAATGACCAAGTGGGGCTTGGCCTGGGTGATTTCGTTTTAAAGGAATGGTCCTCAAGGAAAAAAAAAAATCTAGCCTGTAAACCTGTAAGATATCTTTGTGTCCCTAGAGCTTAGCACAGAGCCTAGCTTAATAAATAAATAAATTCTTGTTGACTGATGTCAGGTGGCTCCCCAGGGAGACTTATGGCCTTGAGAGTCACAGAGGTTGAGAAGGCATGGAGGGGTTATGACATGTGGGACTGGAGAGAATAACCATATTCGTAATATCAAGGATCCATGGAAATATCAAAGAAGTTCATAGCACAATTTTAAGTTTACAAGAGAAAAGAGCTTTAAACCACAAGAGGGCAGCAGTGTTACATCTTGTACAAAACAACAAGCTCCATAGTTTCAAAATGCACATTGATTCTGTAAGAAAAACAAAACTGTGTTGTCGTTATATATTATCCTTCATATGTCTTTGAAATCCTGTCCTTATTATTAATAATTAATATTTAATCACCTCAATTGTCCCTAAAGTAGTGAATGCTACACTTCATTAGTGGAAGGAGAGAGGAGAAAAAAATATCAAAAAGTAGTATAGAAAAGCAATTTTACTGGATGAGTTTAATTGCCAATTAAAATTAGTAAGTGTATTGAATTTTATTTCTTCTGTATTAAAATTAACATGTAGAAATTGAACAAATCAGGAGGATGTGGGACAAGGATCATAAATAATAGTTCAAAAATGATGCTCAAGGTAAGTCATGGTATATTTCAAGGATTAGAAAACAAAAGGGGGAAATTTGATAGAAAAAAAAATCTTAAAACTAATTGGATAAAGACATCAGCCAAATCCCAAACCTTCTGTGGGTGAATCTGTAGTTCAGGGTCACAAAAATAGGAACCAGGATGCAAGAACTTCATCTACCCACCAGATGGTGCTACTTGTTTGAACAGTGAAGTAAGACTGTAAGGGCTGTCAAACTTTTCAAAATACATTCATCTACAAAGACTCCCTAACCAGAATTAACCCAGTTGTAGACCACATTTAACTGCTCTAAAGAAACCCTTCAGGGGCGGCCAGGTAGCACAGCGAGTAAGAGCACCGGCCCCAGAGTCGGGATGACCTGGGATCGAATCCTGGGCTCAGACACTTAGCACCCACCCAGAAACACCTGGTCATGTAACCTTGAACAAGTTACTTAACCCCAATTGCTTATTAAAAAAAAAAACCTTCATTTAAAGACACTTGGGCAGTTTAAAATGCTCCTAAAACAGATAAGCAACAGAATTACCAGAAGGTGATTTAAGGCAGAGCTTTTATTTTTTCTCCTTAATATGGAAGGTGACCCTTTCACGATATAACCAAGGTTTCCATTGGACTAGAATCTTCCCTTGATGAAAGTTATTCATTTTTATCCAGCAATGTCACTTCCACCTCTAAGTATTGGTGGAATCTAATCTATGATGGTGGAATCTCTAATCATGATATTAGTAGTAAAATTTCCTCCTATTGTTTCTGAGCAAAATGTGCTAATCATACTTTAGCATCACTTCTACTGAGGAAAAATGGAAAAGAAATTGCTCCTTGGTCTAATCAAAGGGGAGAAAGCAAGGATGTGACATTCTGGGGACATTATGCTAAGGTTTCTAGGTAACTCGAACGTGTGGTGATTGTGAACTTCATGTTCAATTATTTAATCTATTGGATAAGACATGCACTTTGAAGCATTTCACTGTGTCTAGATACAGGAACTAAATTATCATTGCATTGAAAGACATTAAATCACTTTTTATAAGGAAGGATATGTTTTCTAACTACTACAGGTTTCAATAACTCCTTACAACATGACATAATAATTAGCTCCATGCCTTAAAATGTCTCTTTTGGAGGCAGGGGTGAGAGGGTCAGGAATGCTACATTTATCTCCCTTTGATTGTGAACTACCTGAAGGCAGGCATCAGGTTACCCAGTAAACATGGCATTAACTAGATGATGACAAACATCTACCAATTAAAAGTCAAACTGAATCTATTTTTATTAATAGTTTTTACATGACCTTCAAGAACATGTCTGAGGTAGGTTACATTTAGGTTGTATTCTTTCATTGAAATTTATTTTGTCGGTATACATGATTAATTTATAAATAAAGATTAAAAGATACATGACTATGCATGCTGGAGAAACTAGGTGGTTCAGAGGGTAGAATGCTGGGCTTGACATCAGGAAGATTCCTTTTCCTGAATTCAAACCTGGCCAAAGACATTTACTTGTTCTGTATAGCTCTGGCAAGTTACTTTAACCCTATTTGCCTCAGTTTCCTCATCTGCAAAATGAATTGCAGAAGGAAATATCAAACCACTCTTGGTTCTTTGCCAAGGAAACCCCAAAAGGTGTCATGAAAGCGTCAAACACAACTGAAACAGCTGAAGAACAAAACAAATTATATTGATAACTTGACTATATTAATAATATTGTTTCCATTTTTCCTTAAAGTAGAGGTTTTTTGTGCCATGGACCCTTTGGCAGTCTGATAAAGCCTATATATCCTTTCTCAGAAAATCTTAAGTATACAGGATGACACAGTAAATGAATTACATTGAAATATAGGTATCAAAATATTTTTTAAACCCAACTTAACAGACCCTTAGTCACACAGACCCAGTCTTAAAATAAGAACCTTTAAAAGAGACTATTCAATCAACATCTCCATTTGTCCTCCTTTCATACCCACCAGTTTCTTCATATTCAAAATAAGGGAACTACCATGTTTCCCCGATAATAAGACACTGTCTTATTTTTTTTTGGAAAGAAAAACACCAGAGGGCTTATTTTCAGGGGAGGGCTTATGTTGTCCTGCCTCAGCTCTCCTCCGTGGCACTGCTCTCAATGGCGCCAGCAAGCAAATCACTGGGGAAGAATAGGATGACGCGCTCACTGCTGCAGCTCTGATTGGATGCAGCTTGGAGCGCAGCGTGCGTTTCACCTGGCGGGGGGAACGGTGCATACAGAGGGTACCGTAATGTAGCGTGTAGCGCAGGGGATCACCTTCACTACAGTAGCAATCTCAATAGGGCTTATTTTCGGGGGAGGGCTTATTTTAGAGGAATCTTACACAGTAAGGGGAGGGCTTATTTTCGGGATAGGTCTTATTATTGGGGAAACACAGGTATATCAAATGACTTCTAAGATCCTGCTCAGCACTAAATTCATTCATACTTTAATCCCAAATGCTCAGAGTAGAAACTTAACATATCTGTATGTATGAAAATATTTAAATATATGCCTAGTTGTCAGCCTATATATATGTATGTATGCATACAGAGATAAACATAAGCAATTATGGTTTCTACACATTTGTTATGTAGCAACAAAACATAGAATATAGCAAGTTGGCCTTGGAAAAAAGTTTCAATGATAGATTGCTGGGCCTGGGGCCAGGAATACCTGAGTTCAAATAAGGACTCCTACACTTACTAGCTATGTGACTTTGGTCAAGTCCCTTCACCTGTTAGTCTAAGTTTCTTCATATGCATAAAGGGGATAATAATAGAGCCTACCTCTCAAGGCTAATGTGAGAATTCAAATGAAATAATATTTGTGAAATGTTTAGCATGGTGCGCATAAGCTTTACTATTTAAATACCAACAATTATTGCTGTTGCTGTTTTTCTGATATTTACTGGATATATGGCTCAGGGCAAGTTATTTGATTTCTCAAAGCTCTAGGTAAGTCTCTTAAAACTAGAAAGTTCAAACCTGAATTGGTTAAGCTAATGGGGGAGGGGGAAAGGTGACAGAGAAGCACTAACAGTTCGGGAGATTAGTAAAAGCTTCATATAGAAGGTAGTGTTTAGACTAAATCAGGGTTGGGGAACCTGGGGCCTCAAGACCACATGTGGCCCTCTAGGTCCTTAAGTATGGCTCTTTGACTGAATCCAAACTTCACAGAATAAATCACTTTCATATAAGGGGATTAAAACTATAAACTTTGACTCAAAAATCTGTACCCATGGACTTAGAATGCCACATGTGGCCTCAAGACCACAGATTCCCCACCAATTTTGAGAGACAGAAATGAGGAGAAAATGTATTCTAGGCATGAGGGACAACCAGTGCAAAGAGAAGAAGATAAGGATGAAGACATGGCTGTATATAAGTTACAGGAAGAAGGCCAGTTTGACGGGACTACAATGTTCTTTAAGGGAAGCGATTAACAATAAGCCTGGAAAGGGAAGAAGGGGCGAGATTGTGATAGACTTTTAGTACCAAAAGGAGTAGTTTCTATTTCAGCCTGAAGGTAATAAGGAGCTCCTGAAGGTTATTGAACAGGGACATAAAATGATCAGACATGCACTTTTTAAAAATCAATTTAACAGCTTTGTGAGTGATTCAAGGTTATTGTGAAGCTTTAATGAGATAATAGAGAATATAAAACATTTTGCGAATCTTAAAGTGCTGTACAAATTCCAGCTGTTATTGTTGCTCTCCTTTTTTATGATCATTATTGTTGTTGTTACCGTCCAAATGAAGAAGTTTTCTGGACTGGATGTGGAAAAGAATCATGGCAAGGGCCTAAGTATGAGAAACCAAAGAGTAGAGAGGATGAGCCCCCGGCTACATGCAAAATAGAGATGAAGTCTAATGAAAAGGAATATGAAGGACAAATAGAACAAAGAAGGATCTCGTATAGGGGCAGAAACAAGGCAGCAGAGTAAAAAGCAGGGACTTGTATGAGGTCTCCCCCAAAACCCTCCAAATACCAGTAAAAATGACTCTAAGCAAATTCTAGAGAAGCAGAACCCACAAAATGACCGAGGAAAACAAATTTCTAGCCCAAGACAAGCTGGAAAGCTGACAGGAAAGGTCTGTTGCAACAGTCTGGGAGAGGAGCAGAGTCTAGCATGTGCTGTGCCAACACAGACCGGGTCCCCCAGAAAACCTGGAATGGACTGAATCGCTGGCAGCTGCAGCAGTTTCTAGACTTCTGAACCCATGAATGCCAAAGACAACTTAGAAGGTCAGTAGGATAGGTCTGTTGGACCTGGGTGAGGGAGGAGTGTGGTCCAGCCCCAACCCCAGGGTGGCAGAGGGAGCATGGATGCAGCAGCTACTTCTGGAGCTCTTGGTCTACAGACACTAGGGGGATTGAGCTGCTGGTCACAGGGGGATTGCAGGGATCTCTTTGCTGGGGCTGAAGCAGGATTCCCTTGCTTTGCCCACATGTTGATTTAGAACACAGTCCTGGGGTGAGGAGGAGCTCTAGCATGGCAGAGCTTGTGGCAGCAGTGGAGAGGGACTCCTGCTCACAGTTCCAAGACAGAAAAGAATGTTTGTGATCACTCACAGACTGGAGCACAAAGCCAGGAGAGGAGTAAACACTTCTCCTTTGATCATACAACCTTGGGGAAACTAAAAATTTACAGGTCACTTGAAATATTAAAATCCCTGATGTTTGGGACAGTACATCTGCCACCCTGGAAGCAGAGGCCTACCCTAACAATAATTTAAAAAGTCAAGTAATTGGCCAGGAAAATGAGCAAACAGTAGGAAAAAATTCAGAATATGGAGTCTTACTTTAGTGATAAGGAAGATAAAAACGTATAATCAGAAGACAACAAAGTTAAAGCCCCTGCATCAAAAGCCTCCAAGAAAAAATATGAATTGGTCACAGAACATAGAAGAGCTCAAAAAGGATTTTGAAAATCAAGTAAGAGAAGAAGAGGAAAAATTGGGAAGAGAAATGAGAGTTATGAAAGAAAATCATGAAAAATTAGTCCACAGCTTGCTAAAGGAGACCCAAAAAAATACTGAAGAATATAACAACTTAAAAAAAAAAAAAGACTAACCCAAATGGCAAAAGAGATTCAAAAAACCAATAAGGAGAAGAATGACTTAGAAAAACAGAATTGGTCAAATGGAAAAGAAACTTCAAAAGTTCACTGAAGAAAATAATTCCTTCAAAATTAGAATGGAGAGGGGGGCGGAGTCAAAATGGCAGAGTAGAAAAAGGATTCCTGCTTGCCTCTGGCTTCCACCTCCACCAATTCATGTAAAAATTAACTCTAGAAAAACTTGGAAGCTACAGAACCCACAAAATGACAGAAAGAAGCTAACTTCCCACTGAGGAAAGCCTGGCAAGCTGGCAGGAAGGGGCCAGCACCATACCCTGAGAGCCGAGCACATCCCTGCAGAGCCCGAGGTTTTTGCCTCAGGGCAACCTGACCAGACACCAGCTGGAGGGACTTCAGATCATGAGCATCTGTGGCAGTTTCCAGAATTATCAACCCATAGATGCTAAGGACAAACTGAGAGGTCAATACAGTATGGACTTTGGGACATGGGAATTTGGGAGTTCGGTCCAACCTTTGCCCACAGGGTGAGAAGCTGAGTCTCCACAGCCATGCAGCCACCTGCCTCATGGCTGTTTCAGAGTTCCTGGTCTACAGATTGTAGGGGGACCAAGCAGCCATTCTGAGTGGTAATTGCTCTTGCTTTAACCTTCTTGGATCTGGATTGCTGTCTAGGGTAGAGGTCTTGGGGTGCATGAGCAGGCTGCCAGAGCATGTGAAGGCTTCAGAGAGAGCACCCAACTAATAGCTCCAGCAGCTGCGAATACCCCAGCTTTTGGGATGAAACTGTCTTGTCTGGTAGCAGAGTTCTACTGTGGCAAAAGGCTTTTTATTTTAGACAAGTTATTGAGTGGCAAGATGAGCAAGCAAAGGAAGCAAAGCAAATAGAGCATTCCAACATTAGACTCCTATCTGGGGGACAAAAAGGATCAAAGCATGGAACAGGAGGAAGACAGCAAAGTTAGAATTCCTGCACCAAAAGTTTCCAAGAAAAATATGAGCTGGTTACAGGCCATAGAGGAGCTTAGAAATGATTTTGAAAACCAAATGAGAGAAGTGGAGGAAAAATTGGGAAGAGAAATGAGAACCAAGAAAATCATGAAATAAGAGTCAACAACCTGACTGAAGAAAATAATACCTTAAAAAGTAGACTAACTCAGATGGCAAAAGAGGCTCAAAAGGCCAATGAGGAGAAGAATGCCTTAAAAAGCTGAATTTTCCAGGTGGAAAAAGAATCTCAAAAGCTCACTGAAGAGAACCATTCCTTCAGAATTAGATTGGAGAAAATGGAAGCTAATGGCTTTGTGAGAAATCAAGATACTATTAAACAGATCCAAACAAATGAAAAAATAGAAGGCAATGTGAAATATCTCATTGAAAAAACCACTGACATGGAAAATAGATCCAGGAGCGATAATTTAAAAATTATTGGACTACCTGAAAGCGATGATCAAAAAAAGAACCTAGAAATCATCCTTCAAGAAATTCTCAAGGAAAATTGCCCTGATATTTTATTACCAGAGGGCAAAATAGAGATTAAAAGAATCTACCAGTCACATACTGAAAAAAGATCCCCAAAAGAAAACTCCTAGGAATATTATAGCCAGGTTCTGGAGTTCCCAGATCAAGGAGAAAATATTACAAGCAGCCAGGAAGAAACAATTTCAATATTGTGGAAACACAATAAGGATTACTCAGCATCTGGCAGCTTCCACACTGAGGGATGGAATATGATATTCCGGCGGCCAATGGAGCTGGGATTAAAACCAAGAATCACCTACCCAGCAAAACTCAGCATCATGTTTCGGGGGAAAATATGGTCATTCAGTGGAATAGAGGACTTTAAAGCATTTTTGATGAAAAAAAAAAACAGAGTTGAATAGAATATTTGACATTCACATACAAGAAGCAAGAGAAGAATGAGAAGATAAATAAGGAAAAGAAATCATAAGGAACTTATTAAAGTTGAACTACTTATATTCCTACATGAAAAAATGATAATTGTAACTTATGAAACTTTTCTCAGTATGAGAACATTTGAAGGGAATAGAAATGTTAGTGTATGTATGTGTGTATATATATATATATATATATATATATGTTTGTATATATGTATACATAAATATATATATATGTCTATATAAGATGGTATATAGGCGTATGAATACATATGTGAGTGTGTGTATATATGTGTGCAGGTATACATAGACAGAGGGCACAGGACCAATTGAATAGGAAGGTATGATACTTAAAAGGTGAAATTAAGAGGTGAGAAAGGAATATAATGAGAGGAAATGGGGAGAGACAGAATAGGGTAAATTATCTCATATAGAAGAGGCAAGGGAAAACTGTTAAAATGGAGGGGAAGGACAGAAATGCAAAAGAGAATGAGTAAACCTTATTCTCATTGAATTTGGCTTAGGGAGGGAATGACATGCACACTAAATAGGGTATCTCACCCTACAGGAGAGTAGAGGGGAAGGGGAAAAGAAGGGGGATAATGGAAGGGAGAGCAGGCTGGAGGGGAAGGAAGTTGGAAGGTCCCACTTTTGAAAAGGGATGGGATCAAAGTAGAGAATAGAACAAGTGGGGGTGGGATAGGATGGAGGGAAACATAGTCAGTCTTTCACAATATATCCACTATGGAAATATTTTGCATAGCCACACATGTTGAATTGCTTATCTTCCCAGTAAGGGTGGGTGATGAGGGAGGAAGGGAAAGAATTTGGAATTCAAATTTTTAAAAATCAAATGTTTAAAAATATATATACATATTATTATTATTATTATTTCACATGTAACTGTGAAATGAGATATATGGGCACTGGGGCATAGAGATCCACTGTGCCCTACTGGAAAATTGGAGGGGGGATGGAGGAAGATATAGGAGAGAGAAGAGTTGGGGAGGGGATATTCAGTGGGATAGCTGTTTTGGGGTGATGGGTAGGGGAAAATGGGGAGAAAATTTATAACTCAAAATCTTGTGGAAATGAATGACGTAAACTAAAAAATAAAAAAGAGAGAACAAAAGAAATTAGAATGGAGCAAATGGAAGGTAATGACTATGAGAAATAAAGAAATCATAAAACAAAACAAAAAGAATGAAAAAATAGAAGACTGAAAATATCTCATTGGAAAAACAACTGACTTGAAAAATAGAACCAGGAGATATAATTTTTAAATTACTACTTGAAAGCTATGATCAGAAAAAGAGCCTAGACATCATCTCTCAAGAAATTATCAAGGAAAACCACTATCATATTCTAGAACCAGAGGATAAAATAGAAATGGAAAGAATTCACCCATCACCTCCTAAAAGAGCTCCCAAAAGGAAAACTACTATATAGTACCAATGCAATATTCACAGCACCCATGATCATTATAAATAATCCTGCATTGTGCTCAATTGAAAAATATAACAGACTCTTCATATAGAAGACAGAAGCAAAACATTTATTCAAACACCAGAAAACTGAACCCCAAAACCAGTAAACTGATTCCATCACAGTAGCAAAGAAATTAATAAACCATAATAGCACAGAGAGCCACAGCATCTTTTAGCTTTCCCACAAACCAACAAGCCTACTTATCTTGCTTACCTCCTCTCTACTCCCACCATCTAGCTATTCTGACTTTTTGACTCCTAGCTTCCTGTGGGCTTGTAGCAGCAAGCACCCCAAGCGCGTCCTCAGGGTTTGCAGCTACCACAGGTTCTTAGATCTGCTTTGTTAAAGGAAAGCAACTCAAAATGGATTAACAAGCTTACTTTAATCAGTCAGACATATATCGTTTACCTTGTTCAGGAGAAAAGGTCAGCACCCTGAACCTCAAAGTATACAGGCATAATTATCAAGACAGAAACATCAAGTAGACAGATTTCCAAACTGTCCAACCATTACATCCATACCCAGTCAACATCTGGGTTTCCACATTCTGGGTTTTTCAAAGCCGGGGGACTCTCAACAACGGCTTCCCAGAATTCAGATCAAATCACAGAACATTTCTCAAAGTGAGTCCCAAAACAAAGCTACACATCAGGGCTTATATAGCCTTCTCCTGGCTCAGAGAATGTAACAACCTTATTGACTCACTGGCCAATCAAGAAGTATCTACTGAAAAACAAGCCTCCCACCCCAGGCTTCAGGTGCACATTAGCCTAGGGGCAGGGAAGATCTTTAAAATTTACATTTCCATTACAGGGCTCTGCTCCACCCTTCAGAAAACTCCTCCCACCATAGGCTCCATGTGATTACATTCAACCTATTAGAGGGCAGAGCTTATTTTCAAAGCAGGGAATGTCTTTGAATTCCCTTAGACTTATTAAGGGTCAGGGTAGATCTTCAAATTACCATTAGCATTACATTCTAGGAATATTATAGCCAAATTCCAGCATTCCTAGGTCAAGGAGAAAATATTGCAAGCAGCCAAAAAGAAACAATTCAAGTGCTGTGGAAACACAATCAATATAACACAAGATTTAGCAGTTCCAAACATTAAGGGATTGAAAGGGCTTGGAATATGATATTCTGGAGGTCAAAAGAGGTAGGATTAAAACCAAGAATCACCTGCCCAGCAAAACTGAGTATAATACTTCACAGAAAAAAATGAATATCCAATAAAATAGAGGACTTTCAAGGATTCTTGATAAAAACACCAAAGCTGAATAGAAAATTTGATTTTCAAATACAAGAATCAAGAGAAGCATGGAAAGGTAAATAAGGAAGATAAATCACAAGGGACTTATTAAAGATGAACTATTTACCCTCCTATATGGAAAGATGATATTTATAACTCATTAGACCTTTCCCAGTATTAGGATAGCTGGAGGGAATATATATGTATATGCATATATGTACATATATGTGTATATATGTGTGTACATTTGTATGTGTACTTATGTATTTAATTATGTGCACATGTGTGTCTGTGTGTGTGTATGTGTGTGTGTGTGTAGACAGAGGGTCCAGGGTGAATTGAATATGAAGGGATGGTATCTAAAAAAACATTAAGGGATGAAAGAGGAATGTATTGGGAGAAGGAGAAAGGGAGAGGTAGAATGGGGCAAATTATCTCACATAAAGGCAAGAAAGTTTTTACAATGGAGGGGAAGGGAGGAAGGTGAGAGGGAATAAGTGAACCTTACTCTCATCAGATTTAGCTTAAGGGGGGTATAACATACACACTCAATTGGGTGTGAAAATCTATCTTACCATACAGGAAAGTAGGGGGGAAAGGGATAAGAGAGGAGGGGAATGATAGAAGGGAGGGAAAATGGGAAGAGGGGGTAATCAGAAGCAAACACTTTGGAGGAGGGAGAGGGTCAAAGGAGAGAATAGAATAAATGGGAGGGGAATAGGATGGAGGGAGATATAGTTAGTCTTTTACAGCATGACTGTTATGTAAGTGTTTTGCATCACTGCACATGTATAACCTATATAAAATTGCTTGCCTTCTCAATGATGGTGGGTGGGAAGAGAGGAAGGGAGAGAATATGGAACTCAAAATTTTAAAAACAAATATTAAAAATTGTTTTTACATGCAACTGGTAAATAAGATATACAAGTAATGGGGTACAGAAATCTATCTTGCTCTACAGGAAAATAGAGGGAAAGAGGATGGGGGGTGACAGAAGGGACAGCAGATTGGGGGAAGGGGTAATCATAATGTATACTGTCTTGTGGTGAGGGAAGGGGAGAGATGGAGAGAAAATTTGGAACTCAAAATCTTGTGGAAGTGAATGTTGAAAACTAAAAATAAGTTAATCAATTAAAATCAAAAAAGGAAGCATCTTGTAATGAAATATGAACCTCAGAAAGTCAATAGATTTGCAGTCTTATTGTGTGGATATTCCATCCACTGACAGAGATCACAAGTTCTTCATGCCTCTTGGTTCTATGCGAATTTTTGCTCTTGCTCCTCCTTAATGTGCTAGAAACCTTCTTACTGTTTTTAATCACACACAGATTCTCCATCTTTTATCCCTCACCTTTGCTATAATCACTCAATTACTGTATTTTCTGGTCAGTGGTGAACCAAACAAGTAAGCAATAAGCATTTATTAATGTCTACTATCTGCCAGGCATTATATTACATTCTAGAGATACAAATGCAAAAGTGAGACAAACCCTGACTTCAAGGAACTTACAGGTAAATGGTCATGCACATCTTTACACAGTTGACATCATGGATAATATATAGGATGTCCCAAAAGCCTTAGTCCACACTTGAAGTCTTTTCAGTTGGGAAAAACTTACTTGCTTTTCTTCTCAGAGTCATCTCTACAAGAATTTCCTTTGTGAAACTTGAAATTTAAGTATATAAACATGAATGTTTTGCATGCAAAAACTTTTAAAGAAGTACAATATGATGTGGCTATTATGATTATTGTTATTAAAGAATATTGCAGCGATTCTATGGGTGACAATAGTGACTTCAAGGAACTCCCTCAAAGACACAGATCTCTCTAATTATTTCACTTCTTCAACCAGTCTCTGAGGAGCAATCAGGAGTTAAATAGACTTGATTAATGAATTCTCAATGTCACTTTCATTCTAACTGAGCTTCCATTGACACATATGTCAGGAAGGGCCTACTTCGATTAGCTATACATGTGAAATTTAAAGACTACAGAAGGAGGTCTCTAATTTCTCATGTTACTTAACAACTTGAGTGACTGTTATTTTTTTTAACTGTAGGAATAGAGGAGCATTGATACACATAAAAGACTTTTATTTTATTGGGAAGTACAACAAATAGATAGAAAATCCAGGATGGGAATCCAAGCACCTCTAATGGACAATGCAGAAGAGAAGCAAAGACTTAGAGCAGACAGGAACCTTAAAAACATTTGGTGTGCTGGTAAATATTGAATAACCAATTCCCTAAAATTTAAGTATATACAATAAATTTTAAAGTTTAACCTGCTTTATTGATATTTTTCTATTAAATTGAGAAAATAAACAAAACAATAAATCAAACTCTGATTTGTAGTATTTCCCAATTTCTGAGGTGTAATACTCACACTGAAAATTAAATAATTGGCTCTCTTTAGTCAGTTGGAACTATTTCCATAACACTCTTGCTTAGAGATCATATAAATCAAACTTATTATTATACATCTGAGAGAAGTTAGACCTAATGAGATGGAATGACCTACCCCAATTCAAACAGAAAGCAGAGGTAAAATTTGGACTCAAGTTCTGAGACTTGAAATCCACTGTTTTTTTTTTCCATCACACCATGCTTCTTCTGTTTCCTGTTAAACATTTTTCACTAATCACTTCCAATCTAAACAACATTTACATTTGGAGAAAAAATAAAAGTAAATTGGGGATTGAATAGTTCTTATTTCTCTTTATCTATTAGTCTTTCTATTTCTCTAAGGCTTGGTTCAATTGTTTTCTTGTTCTCTTCATCCTTGACATAGATAGAAAAGTCATTTTGTGGTCCTCACTATGTCCTTACCTCAGCTCATACTAGAGTTTAGTGTTCATGAGGCTGTTCTTAGAGGACCATTTCTTTATTTTATACTAATGTTCAATGACCAGCCTTCTTTAGCATCTCTGCTGTATGTCTTTTTAAAAACCTGTGCTCACCTATGAGCTCCCTTTGCAGCTACATCAGTCTCCTCAGAAACTCTCCTCTTTTATTCCTCAAAGAAGGCATTAAGTAGTATAATGGTAATGGAATTTGAAGATCTCCTTGTATTGGTAAGCTAACAAGTACTTAGCACTTGGTTTTGGGTTAAGTGTTAAGACCCAGAGCTTGTGAATCCCACAGTGGGATGGACTTGTTGATTCGACAAAAGGGGGCTGAACAAGGAGGAACTGGTGCAGTGTATAGGGAAAAACCCAAGCTGAGAGAGGCCAGAACAACTTCTGGGAGCAGCATCATGGAGGCAGAGACAGAGAGAGAAAGAGGAGGGGGGGGGGAGAGAGAGAGAGACAGAGAGAGAGACAGAGAGAGAGAGAGAGACAGAGAGAGATCTGCCAGCCGGAGCTACCCAGGACTTCTGAGGGCCACTCAGAGCTGCCGAGAACTGAGGAGCCATGACTGTGGTGCTGGTATTTTGTCTGTCTGTTTTGATGTTACTTTGTCAGGTTCATTTGTTGATAAAGGCCTCAGACTTTGTTGTGGGGTCTAGTTTGATTTCACAGGCAGAAAGTGAATTGATGAGCATGCCAGCAAAGTATATGAATATTATTATGGATTTGTTAAGCTTTGTCTTCCCAGGAACAGAAACTGTGGGAAGGGGAACCATGGAAGCTGAGAATCTGCCTTGGGTCAAGATAAAAGACTTCTCCTTGGGTACCTAATGCTGACTGATGATATTATAACCTAGTTGTGACCTAGGGGTGGATGGCCTTTGTGCTTTGTGACTGAATTGAGGACTTACTAAATGATTGAGTTGCTAAATGAATGTACTTTGTTTAAAACTATGTGATCACTTTGATAAAAACTATGTGGCCATTTTAGTGTTAAGTTGTTGAGTTGTGACATGGTGAATGCTGTATTTTGATTTTCTGTAAATGTTTTGCCTCGACTTGTTACTGAATAAATGGAGAGTTCACTATGCTTATAAGCAGAACCTTGAAGGTTGTTCACAGCAGCAGTCTTCTTGGGAAGCCGCTTGTGCTTGGCATCACAAGTAGGGAAAGAAGGACCTCAATGAGAAGAGCAGTTTAATCCTTACACTCTCTCCCTACAGAAATGATTTCAAATAGGAAAATGCTTTCTTGAAGAGCCATAAAACCTTTTCACTTTTTCTTCTTTTTTTTTTTCAGAATCGAAGGGTCAAACCCCCAGAGCAACTGGGTCATTGACCCATCCTTAAGCATTAAATAATTCTAATGATGAACCTCCTCTTGGATAATAAAAAATATACCAAACATAATTCATGCATTGATTTATAATTAGCCAATTTTAATGTCTCTAAAAATAGTTTAAGTTGATTTGGAATCCTGTAAAGGATGATTACTAATCTTCCTGTAATTAAGAAAGAATTTTTAAGTATTTCCCACTTGGCTCTAAACCTTCTCTGGTGCCTCTGCTGATTAAATCATAAAAATTGATAAGGCTGGAAAAGTCCCTATCAAATTATCCTGCAAGCTATCTTTCTTCTCATATCATGAGGCTCAGCAAAAAATAATGGATAGCCTGCCCTAAAACATGAAAAAAAATAATTTTAGAGCCCAGATTCATCTTGGAAAAGTATGATAGCTGTGAACTACCATCTTGGAAGGGCATTGCTCATACCTTGGGAGATGGTTTCTTCCCTTCACCACAATTTGACTGTGGCATTCATCTTTACCATTAACAAACCACAAAGCCATTTGTTTGTAAGCATCTACTAAATTTCATGTTTTCATGTGTGGGTGACATTTGGCTTCAAAGGAATCACAAATTGAGACTAAAGTAATACCCAATTGCCATTTTGACTTCTATTACTGTTAATCTTTCCCCTGAGTCAATAGCCTCAATGTCCTTACTTTTTTTGGCCTTGTAATACCCTTAGGAAAGCAGTGAGCTTTCTTTAGGAACTGACTGCAGTCTGAGAAGTGTGAAATTATAAACTCTGTCCCTGTCATGTCCCATTCAATTACAAATGACAAACTGTAATACAGGCTAATAGAAAAGATTAAAGAAGGCAATTTGTAAAGAAGTTTTATTCTACTTGGGAGCTTTGTCTTGACGTGATTTCCTGACTTTCTATTTTGACTAAAGTGACCTATATAATAAATTGGTCAATTCATTCTCTAAAACTGTAGTTGGGTGCACTGAGCTCTCATAAGAATGTCTTTCTGGCCACCAGGCTCCTTTTCAAAACAAAATTCAACATAGATTCAAAGGGAAAATAGACAAAAAAAAAGAGGCAAAATGATGCTTTAGAAAAAAATCTGTTTTTTCATACTATGGTATTTATCATCACTTTGAAAAATCAGCAGCAATCAAAGGGACTTTTCTTTCCTCCTAGATGCTTTACTTTTAGTTAGAACAATGAGGGCTCCTATTGCATGGTTGATGGAGAAGAACACATTTTACCATTCAATTCCATACCACCAGCTATACTACTTGGTTTCAACTCCATCATCATCATCATCCCTCCCCTTTTCACTCCTCCCAAGGAAAATCTCATCACCAGGAAAGTAAACATCCCATAGATTTCATCAGCTTTGCTACTTATACATTATAGGCATCAGCAGTTGCCTTTGCCCCTCTGATTGGAGGGCTGGAGGGTAGAGCAAAAAAACGACTCCCAAAGTTATTTAAAGAGTACTCATAAGGGGCAGCTAGGTGGTGCAGTGAATAGAGCACCAGTCCTGGAGTCAGGTCAGGAGGACCTGAGTTCAAATCTGACCTCAGACACTCCACACTTACTAGTCATGTGACCTTGGGCAAGTCAACCCCAATTGTCTTGCCTTCCCCCTTCCAAAGAGAAAAAAAAAAGAAAGTGCTTAGAAACTTAGCTAGGTCTTCAATTCCCACCAACTGTGCTTTTCATGAAGGGCCAAAAATGCCCATACCCTCTTCCTTACTTTTCAGCTTCCTTTAATATGTTGTCTTTCCCCAGTAGATCGTAAACTCCTTGAGGGCAGGTACTTTTATTTGTATTCTTCTTGCCTAGCATAGCGCCTGACATGGACACAAATATGTTTTTATAGAATTATTTTGAGATTTTTTATTGGAAATATAATTCTTTGCTTCATGGGTTGAACTTGAATCATTAACCAAAATTATTACTCTTAGCAAATTAGACCCAATACCTAGGAACAAAGAACCGATCATGGTTTTCAAATACTGGTTACTAAAGCTAATATCTTTATTTTTTAAATGGAAGCTTGATCAAATCACTTCTTTCAGTTTACTTAGAATCTCTTTTTGAAACTCTCCCAGGGGGAGGGGAGACAAAACTGTCTCTGAGAGCCTTCAAATAGCTTAATGTGAAAAACCCTTGTAGTGACTTTTGGAGTACTTAAAGTTAGGGAGTCCTATCTGGGCCATGACTCTTTTCTACCATCTCAGTAGAAGTAATTCTATAGGCATATATACATATACATATATATATACACACATACATATTCATATATACACATACATATACATATACACACATATAAACATATATGTGTATGTATATCTTTGTGTCTAATAGTAGCCATAGGGTGGGGGAGGTGGGGGGAGGGAAGAAAAAAAGGAAAAAAAAAAGAAATTTACATGATAGCTGTTTTATACACCTAAAAGGTATAGCAAGTTGTATAAAATAGATTTGCTGTTTCATGTGCAAACATCTTTTTTTATTATACTATGTTATGGAAATGTTTGTTTTACTTCATAAATTAAAAATAAAATAAACATTTTAAAAAGAGACCTCCAGGAGGCACCTTTGGTTTATGAGAGACAGCCAAATTACAATCCTTTTATTAATTATTTGCTAGTCATAATTAATAAAATTATTATTACCCAGGAGGGGGAAAAAAACTTTGAGGCAGCTAAGTGATATCTCTAAGAAACTATGACATTCCTTTGAGCCTCAGTTCCTCCTCCATAAAATGGGGATAAAAATATTGTACAGCTCATGGTTGTTGGGAGTATCAAACAAAATAATGTATAGAAAGCCCTTTTTTTGTAACTTTGATGTATTGGTGGTTATTATTGTCAGAAAAAAGATGCATGTTTCTACTTGCCAGACAAATAGGGATTAGGTTAGGGGACACAGGTTTTGAGGTTTAGAGGGATAAGCCAGAATAAGCACAGCAGCCAACATAATGACCAGATGGCAGGAGAGCCTCAGGATGCCAGCTGGCACAGCCTAACCTAGACCAGCTCTGCAGATATTGTAGCCATGGCTTCTTTCCTGAGGTCAGTAGGACTAGGAAAGAAGGGTCTTGGTCTGAGAGGCAAAGAATACTCAGTCTACAGACTTTGTTATTTTGATTGTCATTAATGTAGAAGACTTCCATTGATTTTTTTTAAGCAATCAGGATTAAGTAACTTCAAGGTTATATGGCCAGTTATTTCTGGGTGTGGTGCTGAGTATCTGAGCCCGGATTTGATCCAAGTCATCCTGACACTGGAGCCAGTGCTCTTACTCGCTGAGCCACCTGGCCACCCCTAAGCAATTGGGGTTAAGTAACTTGCTCAAGGTTACACGGCCAGGTGTTTCTGGGTGGGTGCTAAGTGTCTAAGCCCGGATTCGATCCCAGGTCATCCCAACTCTGGGGCCAGTGCTCTTACTCGCTGTGCTACCTGGCCACCCCACTTCCGTTGATTTTTAAGACAGTGGTACTTTGATGCCTCATAAGCTCTTGCCTCAGTAATGTCTCTAGCATCTAGGATCCTAAGGAATCAGTTTCTTAAAGCAAACTGAAATCTGCTTTATTGCAACTTCCATCCATTTTGTTTTTTGGAACCAAACAAAATAAGTCTAATTCCTTTAACATACAGCATCTCTTTAAATGGTTGAAAACAGGTGCTATGTCCTCTCCTTACACTTTAACTCACTCTTGTTCCCCTTTTCTTCTTTAAGCTAAAACTTTGCAGTTCCTTTTATTTGATACTAATGAATTTGAGCCATAGGATATGAACTCAAGGCCCAATAACTCATAGATTGTTGGTGTTTCCAATAATTATAGATAGCATTTAGTCCAGGGTCCCTTAATTGTTTCTCTATTATGAACCCCTTTAACAGTCTGATAAAACCAATGCATCTCTCCTCAGAATAACATTTTAAATGCATAAAATATCCAGAACTATAAAATAAACCAATTATATTGAAATAAAGATTCTCATAGACCCACCCACCCCCAATCTAATCCAACCCTCTATTTTTATAGGTATAGAAATCCAGAGAAATGACATGACTTTTCAAAGATCACACAACTGGTCAGTGAAAGAATATATATATATATATAAAGACCCTAGTGTCCAGCTCTCTGTATGACCCCCACATCTTTCATCCAGTTCTCTGCATGCTGTGAGCAGTTAATAGAAATTGTTTACAATTTTAAGGAAATAAAAAAAGTCCAAAAAGGAATGTCAAGTTATGTATGCAATTCTATTCAAGTACCACCAGATGTTGCTATTGCAAACAATATGATTATACTTATCAGTCCTGTGATTGTTATGAGGCTATCAGAAATATTGTCAGTGAGATGTCAAATGTAGCAGGAAATTATATTCTCTCTCTAAGGGAAGGCCTTGGCCACCTCGGAGCTCAGGACACAAAATAAATAATGTCACCTCGTGCTCTTCTCATTTGCTGAATAGATTGGAAGTCAGAACCCCCGTTTTGGATTCTAGCTCTGCCCTTGCTACCTAAATGACCTTAAACAAATCCATTCTCCAGGCATTGGTTTCCTCCTCTGTAAAATGAGAAAAATTACTCTTGTGTTACCTAATTTACAGGGCTGTTGTGAGAATCATTTGCAATAATGTAGGTAAATTCACCAAAAAGTTATATAAACATGCATAGCTCACCAAAAACACTATCTTCAGAGCAAGTGTTTCACTTTCAAAGGTGCAGGCCAATCAGTCCAGAGTATAAAGAGGCAGGAGTTGAGGGATGGGAAGAGAAGGGAAAGGAACAAACATTTTATAGTACCTACTATGCGCCAGGCATTGTGCTAATCATTTTTATGAATATTATCTTATTTGATCAGGAGTCAAGAGATGGGGTTTTAGATTGGACTCTGGCTGTATGACCTTGAGCAATCATTAAACTTTCATGGGCCTTCACTGTAAAATAAATTTAACCTGATAATTACTAAGGCCCCCTCTGACTCTTAACATTCTATGCACATCTATTTACTGAATTCTCTTTGGGCAAACTACAATGTAAGATATTTAAAGGTGTTGCACAGGAAATGGTAAAGCCTCCATGGCACTTGATATCTACTAGTGAGGAATAAGTACAAATATGTTTTGTATATAAACATACCTGTTCAGAGGGAGCACTGTGGATAGAATGCTGAAGTCATGAAAATGAATTTGAATCCTGCCTGAGACATTTGCTAGCTATGTGATCTTAAGAAAGTCATTTAAGGGGGCAGCCAGATAGCACAGTGAGTAAGAGCACCAGCCCCAGAGTCGGGATGACCTGGGATCAAATCCGGGCTCAGACACTTAGCACCCACCCAGAAACACCTGGCCATGTAACCTTGAGCAAGTTACTTAACCCCAATTGCTTTTTAAAAAAAAAGAAAGTAATTTAATTTCTTTGTGCCTCAGTGTTCTTGCTTGTAAAATGAAGAGGTTGGAATTTATGGTCTCTAAATCCTTTTCATTTCTAAATCTATGATCTTATGATTATCAAATCTTCTTCTTTCCCAAAATAGATTTCTCTACTAGGAATTATCCACTCTGCCCTTTCCCTGTCCAGAATTCTTTCCTAAAGAAGCCTTTGGGTATCTATATGACAATTTAACTGCTCTCGAGAACAATGGAACTCACTTCCCATTAGGAACAAGAGTGTCTAGGATGTGAACTGCCCTGGATTTGGGGGAGAAAAGAGGGAAACTCTATTCATTTACCAAAGTCCTAGATGGGGTTGGAAATAAAAAACTATATGAATTATGAAAGAGTTATTCTTTGCAAGACTCAGTGTTTTAGGGTAGTGCTGTGAGAATGGGCTCCTGAGTGGTTAAATGATTTGCCCATTAAGTAACCATACCCACTGACTGTATGTGTGGTACAGAGCCTCTAAGTGTCAGAAGCAGGACTTGAAATCAGGTCTTCTAGACCTCCAGTCTGGTTCTCTGTCCTCCAAACCACTCTGGTTTTCTTGATCTGCTCAATTAAATGGTAAATGCAATAAAGAAATACAAAACAGACCTGTTACATAGAGTCCAATGAAGAAGCAGATGGGAATGACATGTAACCCTATATGAACCCATTGTCCCAAACGAATACATACACAATTAACTCTAAAGTGACATAGCCAGTTAGATCAGGAAAGATTAGCTTTCAGCAGAGAGCAGCTTTGTTTTTTGTTGTTTGTCCATTCTTGAAGAGGATCGCTTTAAGCAGGCTTTAGAGGAGGTGGTCAAGAAATAAATTAAGGGGAGGTCATGTCAAGAAAGGGAAATCAATATCAACAGATCACAGTTGATAATAAGCATTGACTGTATATAAGAATGATGATGATGCCCTTATTCAAAGATCTTTTATTTGGCCTCAAATATCTACAACGAAAACAAGAACCAAGAAAGAACTACATCCCGCTCTCATGCATATATAGGCCCAGGATGTTGTGTCACTGAGTAGTCATCATAGACATCTCAAAGACCTTGACTTCACTCAGAGCCTGTGGTTTCTTATTTTAGACATGGTTTTAGATAACAAACTTATTTAAGTAACAAATGTTGCTCCCTGACAGTTGCCTGGAGGAAACAGAACAGCAGAACAACAGGGAGAGCAGGAAATGCACATACGCATATATTTCCTAACATTCCATATCCAGTCTATTTATTCCAGCCAGACTGGTGGCCACCTACTGCTAGCTGCATGTTGCTTGTTATTGCTTTGACTGCCACTGTGTCCCTAGTTGGGTACAGCACAGTGCAAATTAAGACAAATCCCAAAACAATGTAGAACCAGGGTATTGTAGCATCTTAGGAGAAATGTGGGACTAGTGGGATAGGCCCAGGAGACAAATTAGTGATGCCTTGAAACCCCAGCCACTGAAGGGAACAGGCTAAATGATTGATCCCTGCCCCTGGGGCTCTCCCCTATTTTCTTTGATTGGTTGCCAAGTCAGTCCAGATCAGTTCCTGTCATGCAACTCCTTCCCCTAATCTTTCACCCCATGCCCCAGGAGCAGTAAGCATAGTTGGAAAGACTAATAGATATGAGGATTGGATGAAGCAATTATTTACTCTTCTGCTATGCAGCGACTTTCTTATCGTTTCCATGTTTGATAAATCATGAGAATACTAACAGGTCAATAGTCTGGTTATTCTGAATGAGTTTTGATGGTCATATTTCGCAAATATGAATGAATGAATGTCAAAAAATTATTAAGCGCTTTGTATGTGCAAAGCACTGTTTACAATTTACAAATTAAAAAAAAATGATAGTTCCTATTCTCAAGTAACTCAGCTCCTATTGGAGAGACAACACGTATAGAAAGCTGCTAGTCAGATGTAAAAATCCCATGGTTCTTAAGATACAGCAACACAGAATGTGTTGATGTTTCTTCTTCAGTGTCATTTCCATTGATGAAATCCTGTTGATTTCTGATGTTGAACCATTTAACAGAGCCAAGGACTTTGTGGGCAAGACTTTAATTCTTCAGTAACTGTGGCTGTAGCACCTGTAGGAGCAGCTGCTAAGTGGTATCTAAACAAGAGTGGTTTCTCAGGATAATGGTGGAGGACACTGAACTGGAAGCAATTATGTTCGGAAGGCTCCTGTGTATCCATCAGTGTCTGAGAGGAGATGGTGTAAAGGTGGTCAAAGTGAGTTATCCCTCCCTGAGGGTATCTTGCTGCTTTCAGATAGGCTGACTTGTCTGCCCTATGGGAGGCTATTGATAGGCAGTTGATGGGGATGGCTTGCCCTTTTTCTGAGAGAAATTTCTTCCCCAGATGATGTCATGAGGGCTGAATTACAAGCAGGACCTGTAATCTGGAAAATGCTACCAATCTTAAAGCCTCTTATGCCCACCTGTCTGTTGGTAGCAACAAGTCAGCAATTGTTTCTCATGGTGATGAGGAAGGCAGTCCCCTTCTCCACAAGGATCTCTCTACTTAATAAGGGCTGCAGTGACTCGTTTTCCATTTGTATTCCTAACAGTGCTCTGGGCATTCTTTAACAAATGGATTTATTCATTTGTTAATTCATTTGCTTATTTACATTTGTGAAATCTGCTCTAGATCATCAGACTCAAATTATTGACTTATTGGTTTTTTATCAAAACATGGTAATTACAAAGAAGTAGTTGGATAGCAGAAGAATAAATAAATTTCTTCACCCAGTCATCTTTCTTGTTAGTCTTCTTAAGTGTGGTAGTGAAACAGAGCCACCGAATGAATAATATCTACAGTGTTAACACTTCTCAAAATGCTGAAAAATACTCTTTCTTTTCCCTTAGGCTGATTTTTTGCTCTTGCTATTGCCATACAGCAAGCTCTTTGAGGTGTAGGACACAGGGGAAAAGCACTCTGAAAGTGTAGCCTGAGCACCCTCTGGTGGACAGTGGAAATAATGTGGCATTTGGCAACACCGATAAATGTGTGCTGAAATGCACACGTATAATGCCTCATTTAGTGAATGATTTGAGCATAGAATCAGTAAGTGGTCCAATTTTTTACTACAAACTTCCTTGATGTTGAATTGACAGCCTATATTTTAGTAGGTTGAAGAAAGCAAGGAAATAAGCAAGAAGTTAGGTACAGTTACAGTATTTGGACAGGCATCATGGTACACCTAGCACACACTACATTGATATTTATATGGTTTACCTAGCCCACAGAGGCTTGGAAGTGGCAAGGGTGGCTATTATATGCAATCATTGATAACAGTGATAACTGACAATTGATAGCCTGAGAGTAATCAAAGATTTTAAAAGATAGACAAAAAATTGCAAAGCTCTTAAAAAAATCAGTAATTTATTATTGGGACAAACAACTGTATATACCTGTAAAATAAGGAGGTTGACCTATATGGTCTTCCTGCTCTCAATTTCTAATGCAATAATCACTGTAACCCCAGAAGTTTTGTATTATGTAACACAAAATGAGCATTGTTGATGGCCAGAACTGTTAAGTAAAGGTATGTTCGGGATCCTCTTTTATAAAAATAACACCACAGGTAGAACCAAGATAGTAGATTAGGGACAGTCACCCAGCTGAACTCCCCCAACATTCCACTCCAAACAAATTTAAAATAATGCCTTAAATCAAATTTTGTAACAGGAGAGTCAGCAAAATGGTGACATTTTTTTTCTACCCTAAGAAAACGTAAGAGGTCAGCAGGGGAAGTCTGTGACATCTGGGTGGAGAGCTGCCCAGAAGCCAAAAAGGCTAGGGTAGCAAGAGTGACCACAGCAGCAGAAGCAACTTTGGGAACCCTCGGTCCAGAAATGGTAAAGAGATTGGACAAGTGATCAGAAAGAAATTACAGGGGACCCTTTGCTGGCACTGTATACAACTGGTGCTAAATGACAATTCTATTGTCCATATGCAGTTCTGGGTCTGTGTTCCAGGGAGGAAAGAAGTGCTTGTGATTGGTCACAAAGGAACAGAGTCCTGGTCACAATATCAAAGCAGAGACTGCTAGTACTTGTGGTTGCTGGAGCCTTTCCTGGTTAAAGATCAGAATGCAAACCAGGAGAGTTGTGACCACACCTCTACCAGGATCACACCACAACACTCTCAGAGTCCCAGAACTAGCTCTGAAAACAACATTAAAAAGTCTGAAGTTTGGGACAGTGCCTTCCCACCAGAGATGAACAAAGCCCAACTTTACTATAAAATTCAAAGTAAAAAGTGGGCTAGAAAAATTAGCAAAAACAACGACAACAATAACAACAAAGAATGTGTCCATAAAATGCTACTATGATGGCAGGGAAGACCAAGATATAAACTCAGAGGCAGATAACAATATGAAAACTGCTACCAAAAAAAGCCTCAAAGAAAAATGCTAAGTGGATCCAAAAACAAGAATTCATGGAAGAGATAAAGAAAGAGATAAGAGTGGTAAAGGAAAAATTTGGAAAAGAAATGAAAGTAAAGCAAGAAAATTAACACCCTGGTAAAAGAGGCACACACAAAAAATACTGAAGAAAATAACACCTTAAAAAAAACAGAATTGACTAAATAATAAAAAGAGGAACAAAATCCACAGCTGAAAAGGGGTACAAAATCTCATTGAAGAAAATAATTCCTTAAAAATTACAATTGGGCAAGTAGAAGTTAATGACTCCATGAGTTGTCAAGAAACAATAAAACAAGGTCAAAAGAATGAAAAAAAAGAAAAATGTGAAATATTTCATCAGGAAAACAACTGACTTGGAAAAGAGATCGAGGAGAAATAATTTAAAAATTACTGGACTACCTGAAAGTGATCATTAAGGAAATCCTAGACATCAAATTTCAAGAAATTATCAAGAAAAATACTGTTTCTTAAATCCAGAATGCAATAAAGAAAGTGAAAGAAGCCACTGATCACCTTCTGAAGGAAATCCCAAAATGAAAATTCCTAGGAATTTCATAGCTGAAATCCAGAGCTCTCAAGTCGAGAAGAAAACAATACAGTCAGAAAGAAACAATTCAAATATCATGGAGCCAAAGTAAGATAACCTAAGATTTAGCAGCTTCTGCACGAAAGGATTAGAGGATTTTGAAGATAATATTAAAGTAGGCAGAGGAACTGGGATTATGATTAAGAATCACCTAGCCAGCAAAACTGACTATAATCCTTCAGGGGCAGAAATGGACATTTAATGAAATAGAGGATTTTCAAGCAGCAAGACTCAAGAGAAACATAAAAAGGTTAACATGAAAGAGCAATCATAAGGGAGTCACTAAAGTTAAACAGTTTACATTCCTATATGAGAAGAAGATACATGTAATTCTGAAGAACTTTATCATTATTAGGGCAATTAGAAGGAGATCACATGGACAGAGGGCATAGGTGTGAGTTGATTATTTTAATGACTTCCCAAAAAAGGGGAGGAGTAAGAAAGAAGGCTATAATGGGAAAAAAGGGAAGTGATAGGTGGAATGGGGAACTTTATTTCACATGAGAGGCATAGGAGGGAGAGATTTTATAATGGAAGGGAATATGTGTGGGTGTTGACAGGCAATTCTTGAATGCTGGTCTCATTGGAATTGGTTCAAAGAGGGAAGAACACACATATACATACACACACTTAATTGTCTATAGAGAGGTAACTTACCTAATAGAGAAATAGGAAGGAAAGGGGATAAGAGAAAAGAGAATGGAGGTGACAAAAGGGAAGTCAGAATAAGGGAGGCAGTGGTTAAAAGCAAGGTAGACTTTTGAGGAGGGACAGAATAAAAAGTGAAAGGAAGAAATAAAAGAAAATGAGATGGAGGGAAATATACAGTCATTATAACTATGAATGTAAATAAGATGAGCTCACATATAAAATGGAATCAGATAGCAGAATGGATTAGAAACCAGGAGTCAAAAATATGTTGTTGAGAAATTGAAACTTGAAATAGAAAGATACATACAGTTAAAATAAAGGATGGAGCAGAATCCAATACACGTCAGCTAACGTAAAAAATCAGGGGTAGCAATCATGATAGCAGACAAAGTAAAAGCAAAAACAGACTTAATTAAAAGAGATAATCATGGAAACTACATTATGCTAAAAGGGACCATAGACAATGAAGTAATATCAAAATTTTCACAGCCAGTTTCTCTGATAGAGGTCTCATTTCTCAAATGTATACTAAGTATAGAACTGAGCCAAATTTATAAAAATAAGTCATTCTCTAATTGAAAAACAGTCAAAAAATATAAAGTCAGTTTTCAGAAGTAGAAATCCAAGCTATTTATAGCCATATGAAAAAATGCTAAATCAGTACTGATTATGGAAATGCAAATTAAAACAACTCTGAGGTACCACCTTACACTTATCAGAAATGACAAATGCTAGAGGAACTCCTGGTAGAGTAGTGAACTGGTCCAACCATTCTGGAGAACAATTTGGAACTATGCCTGAAGGGCTATAAAATTGTGCATACACTTTGACCCAACGATAACCCTACAAGGTCTGTATCCCAAAGAGATTTTAAAAAAGGAAAAAAAAGGAAAAGGACCTATTTAAACAAAAATATTTATAGAGAGGATGTTCATCAATTGGGAAATGGCTGAACAAATTCTGGCATATGATTACAATGAAGTATTACTGTGCAATAGGAAATGATCAAGGAGGGTTTTTTCAGAAAAACATGACAAGACCTATATGAAATGATGCAAAGTGAAATAAGTGAGAAGAACCAAGTGATCACTGTGCACAGTAACAGCAATGTTGTAAGGATGATCAGTTGTGAAAGACTTGATTACTCTGATCAATACAATGTTCCAACACCATTCCAAAGGATTCATAATTTTAAAAAATGCTATCAACCTCCAGAGAGAGAACTGATAAACTCTTAGTGTAAGTTGAAGTATAATTTTCTCACTTTATTTATCATGCTTCTATATATGGCTAATATGGAAATATGTTTTTTCATGATTTTACATGTATAATTGATAGCATATTGCTTACCTTCTCAGGGGGTGTCAGAGGTCATGGAAGGAAGGCAGAGAATTTGGACCTCAAAATTTAAAAAGAAAATCACATTTAAAATATGTTTTTAAAAAAGAACACTGGGAATTGTATAAAGCATTTGGAAAAGATGGCCATTTTGATAAAAAAAATGTTGATTAAAAGGTGATCTCAAATGGTCAAAAATTTAAAATTCTGACATGTATATTAAGTAATAAGCTTTAGTTGTCTGGCAAACTAAGGTTTATATGCTAGCTAAGTGAGGTATTGTAGTATTTAGCTTTTAAATAATAATAAAAATAGCATTTACATAGTGCTTTTGGATTTGCAAAGTGTAGCACCAATGCAGTATTTACAGTACCCACAATCATGGTAAAGACCATGACTATAAGTATCTCATGACGTTTGATTGCAAAATATGCCAAACCCTCCAGATAGAGGATAGAGCTGAAGCATTTATTTAGACACCAGAAAACCGAATCCCAAAACCAGTAAGCCAATTCCATCATAGTACCAAAGATATTCAGAAGCCATAATAACACTGAGAGCTACAGCATCCTTCACCCTTCCCACAAACCAATACACGATCAATATTGACTCACAAACTTCTCTGTCTCCTTGCCTGAGCTCCTCTGTCCCCATCATCTGACTAGCTCTGACCAGCTTCCTGTGGGCTCTGCTTCCCTTCATCAAACTCCTTCCACCACAGGCTTCGTGTGATTACATTCAACCTATTAGGGGGCAGAGTTTATCTTCACAGCAGGAAGCTTCCTGTGGGCTCTGCTACACCCTTCAGCAAATTCCCTCCATCACAGGCTCCATGTGATTACATTCAGCCTATGAGGGGGCAGATTTTACTTTCAAAGCAGGGGAGTCCTTAAACTCCCTCTTAGGTCTATAAAGGAACAGGGAAGATCTTCAAATTCCCATTCCCATTACACAAAGTTATTAGTGAATGTAATTTCATTTTATCCTCACAACAAATCTGGGAGGTAGATGCTGTTATTATCCCAATTTCATAGATGAGAACCTGAGGAATACAGAGGTTAAATGGTTTGTCTGGGGTCACACAGGTAGTGAGTGTCTGAGGCCTGATTTGAATTCATGTCTTCCCAATTCTAGATGTACTGCATAACTTAACTGATATTTTCATTTATGAAATTAACCCATAAAGTCTTAAAGCTTAAATTACCACATAAATGTGATATTTTTCTTCTTTTTTTTTTTCCAATACACTATGAAATGCATAATTACTGTAGTAGGGTCCTCATAAGGAACTCTCTATATTGTTGAAATCATAGGTCCAATAATTTCTTTTTAAGTTGTAAGATTCCACAAAATCAAAGGGTGTCAAAGTTCAATGTACATCAATGGTCAAAAAGTCTAAGCTATTCCCGAACAAATATCTTCCTTGGTGTGCCTAATAAGGAGTCCAGCTTTCTCTCGCAAATCTCCAATGTGTAGCACACTCATTCCACTTTTGGACAGTTTCACTTGTTTTCTCTGGAAACTGGCTCAATTTGCTTCTTTATAACTTATACCCATAGTCCCTAGTTCCATTCTTTTGGTTCACATAGTCCAACTTCTCCAGACTGAACATATCAAGTTCCTTCGACCGATCCTTATAGGCAGTCAGGTGGTGTTGTATGAATATATAGTGCTGGACTTGGAGTCAAAAGGCTTAGAGTCAAAAGTCAAAAGACACACTTAGCAAGTGTTTCAATCTGAGCAAATCACTTAACTCCTCACCCCAAGTTTCTTTACTTCTAAAATGGGCATTGTGATAAATATTCGCCTCACAGGGCTGTTATAAATATCATATGAGAATATTATGTAAAGGATTTTGCAAACCTTAAAGTATTGCATATATGAATATTAACCATTGCATCAGTAAATCAACAAGCATTAATAAATTCTTGTCTGATAATTAATAAAATAATTGATTAATAATCATTGAAATACTTAATAAAAGCACCTACTATGTACCTCCAGGACACAAAGAAAATAAAAAAAACAAAACCTGTCACTCTTCTCAAGGAGCTCTCAGTCTAATAGGGTAGTGACACGGCATGAACTCCAGACCCTTCACTGTCCTGCTTGTTCTCTTTTGAATGCACTCCAGCATATCAATATCCTTCTGAAAATGGAGCATTTGAGACTAAACAAACAAAAAAAATACTAAATGTGCCTCTATCAAAGTCCCTTAAAGGTTGCATCAGCCTCATTGGTTATAATATCAAACCGTTGACTCAAATGCAGTTTACAATCCACTCCAATCCCCAGATATTTCCCACTGATATTTCTGTCTAGCCATGCCTCCCCCATTTGACAATATAACCCAAAATCTAGGTAGCCAGTTGGTTCAATTAATAGAGTCAGAAAAAAAAAACTGAATTGAAATCTAGGCTTAGACACTTACTAGCCATGTGACCTTGGGCAAATTATTTAAACTCTGTCTGCCTCAGTCTCCTCATCTGTGAAATGGGGATAATAATATCACCACTCTCTCCAACCTTGTGAGGATAAAATTAGATAATATGTTTAAAATACTCTACAAACATTAAATGACTACATAAAAGCTAGCTATTATTATTATTTTAAGCCATTTATTCATTCAATAACTATCTGGTGAATACCTCCTATAGCCAAGCACTGATCAGTGTATGTTCAGAGGTTTGGGTCTCTCTCCATTTGTGTCCGAAATCCTTTCTTTTGCTGAAAAGTAGATACTGAAACAGCTACTATTCATGCAGGACTCTGCAGTATTTTCTTGTGCTCTGGGAGCACAGCTCAGAGCTGGTGGAAGGAGTGAAAATTAGTTAACAAATCCCATCATCCCCTATCTTCACTTTTTTTAATTGATGCAACAAATAAAAAAATGTAAATGTAACAAGTGGCAAGATCATGGTGTATAAGACATACAAAAAGAGAAGAGGGAAATCTATCTTTACTCAGTGGAAAAGAATATTCAAATTACTTTTTTTTTCAAGAGTATTTTACCAAGGTTGGAAGGTAAACAACTAAGAGAATATGCTTTAATAAATGTGCATGAGGATGTCAACTTTCCCTTACTGTATCTCAGCTTATAGCTTCCAATTTTTCTTCTTGTTGGCTTAGCATCACATTATTTATATATGGCTAAATTTGCTCAGTTGAAACCAAGAGGGGATTTAGGTAGACAGCATATGAAAATATAAATTAGAAGTTGGCAGAGATTTCTCTTTATCTTGCTTGCTTGCTTTTGCACTTGGCTATGAAATTCACTGGTGGTTGCTGAAGCAGAATCAAATTTCTAGTTTGCAGTGATTCACCTATAAAGTAGTCAGTTTGGTCAATTTCTTCATGTCCCTAGACTGATCCTAGTGTCTCCCCTCTTCTTTGCCCTTTCCTCTCCCAGAGTGGTTAGAGGGCTTGTAATCACATTATCCAAAGACTGACAGAAGGATCTTAGGTTCATAAATCTCCTGGGACTTCAAAAGCCATCTTGTGAAGTCTTCTTATTTCACAGATAAAGACACTGAGGCCCAGGGAAGTTAAGTGCCCTGTCCATGGTAATAAGCACTGAAGGTAATAATAACATAACAATAGTTAGTATTTTATATAGCACTTACTACATGCCAGGCACTATGCTAAGCACCTTAGAATTATCATCTCATTTTATTGCCACAACAATCCTGGGAGGTAGGTACCATCATTATCCCCATTTTACAGCGGAGAAAATTGAGGCAGAAACTTGAAGTGAGTTGCCCAGGGTTACATAGGTAGTATGCGTTTGAGGGCTGGATTTGAACTCAAGTCTTCTTGATTCCAGGTCCAGTGTACCACCTAGGCAGTATTTGAACCCAGAACCAGGGCTTTTTCCACTGGATCACGGTGCCTCCTGACCCTGTCTGTCCTACAGAAGAGAAGATAAAGGGTGAATATGATAGCTGCTTCCAAGTGTTTCCAGAGTTTGTGAATCAGAAATTCAACTTGCTCTTCTTGGTCCCCGAGGTCAGAACTAGGAACAGTGAAAAATTAGTAAGGGAGATTTCAGCTTTATATAAGAAAAGAAATTAGAATTATCCAAAGGTGATATGACCTGTCCTAAGAGATAATGAGTTCTCCATTGCTGAAGGTTTTCAAGTGAACCCTAGAGAACTAATTCTCAAGGCATGTTATTGTAACAGGAATGTAAATATTAAAGATCTTCCCTGCCCCTAGGCTAAAGTGCACCTGGAGCTAAAGTGCACCTGGAGCCTGGAGTGGGAGGCTTGTTTTTCAGTAGATACTTCTTGATTGGCCAGTGAGTCAATAAGGTTGTTACATTCTCTGAGCCAGGAGAAGGCTATATAAGCCCTGATGTGTAGCTTTGTTTTGGGGGCTCACTTTGAGAAGTGTTCTGTGATTTGATCTATATTCTGGGAAGCCGTTGTCTGGAGAACACCCCCCCCCGGCTTTGAAAAACCCAGATGTTGAAACCCAGATGTTGACTGGGTATGGATGTAATGGTTGGACAGTTTGGAAATCTGTCTACTTGATCTGTTTCTGTCTTGATAATTCTGCCGTATACTTTGAAGTTCGGGGTGCTGACCTTTTTCCCCTGAACTAGGTAAATGATACATATTTGACTGATTAAATTAAGCTTGTTAACCCATTTTGAGTTGCTTTCCTTTATCAAAGCAGATCCAAGAATCTGTGCTGGCAGCAAACCCTGAGGACACTTGGGGTGCTTGCTGCTACAGTTATAGAGGGGATTCTTATTTTAAATAAATTTTGGACTAGATCTTCCCTCATAAAATCCCTTCCAACTACAAAGTTTTGAGATTTTGACAGTGTAGAAAAATATGGGGAAAAAAAGGCAAAATACATAACCTTGAGGCTACACCCTCTAAATAACATCTGAAAACATGACAAGGATTTATGGCCATTTACTTCTTAGAAAATTTTATGCAAAAGTACTGTTCCATTTCCACTCATAACCTGTCCACAAATATTTCAATGCCCTCATGTCAGTTCCAAACTCTCTGCATTAAAGTCATTTATTTCTCAAGCAGCTAATAAGAAAAGTAACAGGATGTGAGTAGAATCCAAGTTGAAAATTCTATTGTATTTCAAAAGGATAAAATTTTCCTCAAGCCTGCATAAAGGAGGAGCATCTGTCTCCCCTATTCAGTAGTATTAGAGAAGGCATTTTAAGGTGATTGTGATATTGCTATAGGAACAGTGTAGTTATGGAAATAGTGTCAGACTGGAGTCAAGGGGCAGGAAGATCCAGGTTCAAAACCTATTTCTGCACCTTATTAATTGAGTCACCCTGTGAGTCACTTCATTTCTACATATTTCAGGCTTCTCTACTAAATTATATATAAGGTACAATTTGTATTGGTATAGGAAGTTCCCATACCTAGAATTCCCCACCAATTCTTCCTCTATCCTATATAATCACCAATAGGCTCTTGTGCCTATATGATGAGTAGTAATTTGGATCTTAAGGAGCACCTTATCTCAGCTCTCTACTCACTCTTCCATCTCTTAAATGCATTCTTTTAAGATCACAGCTTCTCAGTTTGGAACTATGTCCAAAGAGGTAAAAAAACAAAAAACAAAACTCTATGTATGTCCTTTGATCCAGCAATATCATTACTGGCTCTGTATCCCAAAAATATTTTTAAAGGGGGAGAGGAAGAAGAAGACCTATTTGTGCAAAAATATTTATAGTAGCTCTTTTTGTGGTGGCAATGAATTAGAAACTAAGGGGATGCACATCAATTGAATTGGGGAATGAACAAATAAGTTGCCTTGTATGATTGTAATGGAATATTATGACACTATAAGAAATGATGAGTGGGATGAATGAACTGATGTAAAGTAAAGTAAGCAGAACCAGAGAACATTGTATACAGTAACAGCAATATTGTATGATGATCAGCCATGAATGACTGAATTATTCTGAATTATTCTCAGAAATACAATGATACAAGATTATTCCGAAGGATTCATGATGGAAAATTTTAATCGACATTCAGAGAAAGAACTGATGGGAGTTATAAACTCATGATCTGAATGAAGATTGAAGCGTACTACTTTTCACTTTATTTTTGTGGGGTTTTGTAGAGGAAGGAGGGCTTGCAGCTTCTCTCACAATGTGACTAATACAGAAATATGCTTTGCATGATTGCACATGTATAACCTGTATCAAATTGCTTGCTATCTCAGGGGAAAATGAGGAAGAAATAGAACCTGGGACTCATTTTTTTAAAATAAGTATTAAAAATTGTTTCTACAGGTAATTGGGAAAAAATAAATATTACTAAAGTAAAAAAAAAAGATCATAGATTCTCATTTAGTTTCTTGGGCAATCTCATTGCTTTCTTTCTTCTTCCTTGGAATCATTTTGATGGTTCTAGAATTTGTGCTTGAGAACCTTTTGTTACCTTTGATCTCACTCACCTAAAGACTTGAGTCCTGAAATCCTATTTATTTTGTGTTTGAATCTATTGAAGCACATTCTCACAAAGTTTAGAGTATGTATTTCAACATATCTGGTATTCCCCTTCTCTGTCTAAAACTTTAGGATGGCATGAGTGCTGTTTCCTCAGGCTCCTTCAAAATTCCATTTCACTAACCAGTCCTTCCTTATGACTAAAATCAAGTCCAGAATAGGATTTCCCTTCATCAATGACTTGATCTTCTGAAAGATGAAATTATCAGCAAGACAGAGGAGAGATTTCTTGGCTGTTCTGCTAATACTACAGAAAGACCTCCAGAAGAGGTTCTGATTTCTGAAGCTCCTTAATCCAACTTGATATTACCTTCGTGCAGCTTTAGGATCTTCATTAAAACTCAATTCACTGTCTATTTCTTCCAGCTGTGTTGGTGGTCTGTTGCAAACTTCAGATTACAATGCCTACAAGACTATTTAAAAATTCCTTTTATTTTACTTTACTCTCAAAACATTGCCTTGCACAGAAAAGGTCACTGTTATCACTCAGGTCATCCCCTTGGTTTCTCTTTCCATTGAACATGAGCCAAATGCTCTCCAAAATGCTTCCTCAAACACATTTGTAGATTTCCTTACAGAAAAATATCTCCTTGATATACAATTCTATGCCACCATCTTCTCTATCTCATTTGTTCGTTTTGAATCTAAGATGCCCATTACTTGTTCTATGCATGATTGGAATATCATCAAATCTCAATGACACTTATTAGGTCAAAAGTCCTTCATAATAAAAGATAATAAGAAAAGACTTAAAGTTTCTCACTCATTGTGCTCATTACCCATAATCCTGCATATTGCTCATAATTAATGTTAATGAGTACCTTTTCTTCCCCATTTCTGATAATAATCTCCGGGGAAATATGAATCACCTTGATTACTACTTTCTTCTTTTGCCACATTTGCTTCCCTGTGTCAGATAGTCTAACAGTGATTTATTTTTGGCTTTCTCTTTGTTTTTTGCTTAAAGCTTATATGATCAGCCAATTCTTGGTCATTTTCAAATGTGTTTCATCCCTGACCAAGAGTTCACTAATCCTGTACCTTAATCTAAGATCCAGATAGTGCTAAAGAACTGCTGGGATGCAGTAGGTAGGTTTGCTGTTGTTCAGTCATGATGAACTTTTTGTGATCCCATTTGGGGTTTTCTTGGCAAAGATACTGGAATTGTTTGCCATTTCCGTCTGCATCTCATTTTACAGATGAGGAAACTGAAGCAAAAAGTGTTAGAGACTTGACCACACTTGCCTAAAACTCTATTCACTGTGTCACCTAGTTGCCGCAGTAGATGGTAGGCCTCAAAGTCAGAAAGACCTTGATTCAAGTTCTACCTCTGACACACCTATGCTGTGTGACCCTGGGCAAGTCACTTACTCCCTCAGTGCTCTAGTCAACTTTCAAAACTAAAAGTTTCAGAAAAGGTGCCAACCTATTTCAGTAGAATGAAGGTCTAGCCGGGAGTTCCACATACCAATGAAATCACAAGTCCAGTTCATATCTCCTACCCAGAAAGCTCTAATGAAAGAAATGACCTTGATTAGAAAAACATCCTCAGGAAGTGCTGCCAGGAAAATTCTAGGCCCTCTGTCCTTTTCTCACAGTTCTCTTTTAGATTCTATCTACTTCTCTGCTATCTCCATTACTGAGTAAAATTAAAATATGAGTAGAATAGTCTTAGTTACTATAGAATCTTGCTAACCTTTCTACTTGTGGTTCCTTGTAGTTAAGAGGCAACAAGAGGAATCTAGATAAATAGAATAGAACTGTGAATAGAATACTGGACTTAAAGTGAGGAGTGGAAGGAGGCACAGAACAGGCTATAGTCTGCCAAAATCAAGCCCTATCAGCCTCAGAACTGTGTAAAGCCATTGTGGTCTTCTTTTGCCTCTTATCAAAATTCAGACTCCCATCCCTGATACACTAGACTCTGAGACGTACACTTTCCCTTTTTTGTCCAGAACTAAGTCACCATGATACATCTTATCTGTGTCCAAATGATTGTGTGGCAATGACAGCCAATGCCTTCCCACAATCCCTTTCTAACAAGATCTCATTTATTGAAATGAAAGCTCCTCTATGGATGGGTCTATTTTGCTTGATTATGCTCATATCCCCAGAACTTAGCACATTGACTAGCACGTAATAAGGGCTTAATAAATACTTTTTTATTCATTTATTTCTTTTTGACTCTGACATTTTAATGAGTACTCCATTAGTCCATTCCTCAAGCCAGTTCTGAGTAAATCTAAAGGATGGTATAAAAATAGGTCTCAAATGCCTTGCTTAAATTAGTTCACGCTATGGCTATGATTTTTTTTCTGATCTACCATTCTAATAATTCTGGCTACTTTACTCCTATCTAATTCTGACTAATTTCAGAGGATATTTGTGGAATGGGTGTTACAAGACAGGGCTGTTGACTATATAAAAATATGATAAAAGATAAATATTGGCTAAATAAGTATTTCCCTTTGTTTATTCAGTCTTACAACATGCCAAAATAATATTCATCTCTTTGGGTTCCCCAACTAATTTTAAGCCCAATTTTCTTGGAACTCATATATCAATGTTTCATTTTTTTCAAGGCTTAAGTTAGATAATCTTAGGATTTTGAAAGAATAAATATACAGTTATTCTCCATTTCTCTTTCCCCAAGATATCACATTTATTGCAAACCATGTGGTTTTCAAAATTAGCTACTCTTCCTGCAGCTAAAACTGCCAAAAGGCCTCTGTAATCATAGAAAAGTTAGTCCTAAGGATGGTATTGTGACTTCACTACTGGTCCTTGTAGTTAGGATACATTTCTAAATGAAGTTGTGTAGATTTGAATATAAGAATATGCCTTGTAGGTTTTAACCCTTTTATTTCTGAGACATTCCCTGTGGCCATTCTATTCCCTTCCCATTCCCAGTTCCATTCTATTGCTCTCCATTGGTGAGATGACTGCTACTATTTCAGGCTGGCTTTAGTCATACTTTATTCTCTAATCCCAGGTCATTCATGCTTTGACAATTGCTTAGTAGCGTCCCCATGCCCCTCCACCACCCCTAACCCAAATTACCCCTATGACTAGTTCTAAAACCATGATTTCCACTATTTTTCCTGGAAGGGGTGTGTCAATCTGATCCTCCATGTCCTCACTCACCATCCTAGTAACTCAGGAGCAAAGTTCCCCTCTCATGCCACCACACTTTCCTAGTAGTCTTCTATTAGAATGTGAGCCTTCTGAGGGCTAGGATTGTGTTTACTTGTATATTTCCCCAGTGCTTATCACATAATAAGTGCTTTAGATCATTCATATAAAAAAATTGTGGAACTAGAGTAGAGATGATTGAAGTCACAATGAACTGTGATAGAAGTGTCCTATTTCAATTTACTTTTCCTATCTTACTAAAGGCTAAGGAGAGCTTTTAGATTAATTACACTATGAGGGAATCACTGAGGAATGGAAATAGGGTGGAGAAAAGGAAAAACTGGAAAGACATAATTATGCCATGTAGAAAAGCTAAGAATTGGGGTTTAAAGGGTTGTTTGCTTGTTTTTAATAAAGCTCTGAGTGTCTAAGTACAGAAATACCTAAAAAATATGGCATTTTATTGAATTGATTACATTTTATATCCTTGACTTCTTTCAAGTCCATAGCTACCTAGTCCTGTATTTCATCATAGGACCAAGGATAATCCTTTATAGAAGACCCCTATGTAGCCCAAGTGAGATTCCTGAGTTTATTAAGTTAATCTGGCAGGTGCTACTAGATATTTAGAAGAACCAGAAACAGAGGAAAATCACTGCTATTTTTTTCAGTACTAGCTCTACGTACAGGTAGATAATTTAACCCACAACTCCAGCCTCTGATTTCCCATTTCTGAAATAGGAATAGAACAGTAGCTATCTGGAGCATAATTCAGAGGACTTATTAAAGATGAACAAATAGAGAGGTTTTTAGGCCTTTGGAGTCTTTGGGAGGTTAAGCAGCTAGTAGTGCAGTGGAGAGAGTTCTGGGACTGCAGTCAGGAAGAGCTGAGTTAAAATACCACCTCAGATACTTACTAGCCATATGACCCTAGACAAGTCACTTAACCTCTGCTTACCTCAGTTTCTTGAACTGTAAAATGAAGGTAATAACAGTACCTGCCTTTCAGGGTGGATATGAGGATCAAATGATATAATATTTGTAAAAATCACTTAGCACAGTTTATGGCACATAGTAGGTGCTATGTAAATGTTTATTCCCTTCCCACCCATATTAGAAATTGTGCGTTATTTCTGATACTTTAGGATAGAGTATCTAAGGGCTTCTTATAGTAACACTGTTGATATCATCCAGTCCTTAAGGGTTTTCTGAGCATCTGTGATATGCTGAGGACAAGAACTATGAGGGATACAAAAAGAATGACACGTCCCTGTCCTTAGAGAGTGTGTAATCTTCACCATACTGGATTATTGGCTAGAAAGAACCTTCTAGTCCTGAAACCATTTAGGTCATCTAGTCTACCTCCTTATTGTAAAAATGATAAAATTGAGTCCCAGGAAGTTAAGCCACATCAAGCTTCTGTTCATTAAAATGGCTAGGTCTTTTTCACATGCTTGAGATTAGTGAGGCCTCTGATGGCCAAAACTGATGGCCAAATTTTGAACTCAGACTCCAAATCCAATACTGTTTCTCCTATACCATGGTAAAAATCAGGTGATTTAGGCTGGGATTTATTATTTCTACTGGCTGCGCCAGATTTCCTCTAATCCAGATTTTACCAAACTTTCTTGGTTCACAGGTACCCTTAGTTTCTCAGGAAATGTTTCACAGTGCCTCTAGGTCAAAAGAAATACTTAACAGTTTCTAATAAGTAGTTAGGCCCAAACAATTAGATAAGTATTTATGTCCTAATCACTTGGTTTGTTTTATGTTGAGTTTATTTTTTCAGTGAGGTGGGATTTTCTTGACAGGATACTGGAGGGATTTACCATGCCCTTCTCTAGCTCATTTTACATATGAGAAATTGTGACAGACAGGGTTAAGTGACTTGCCCAAGATCACACAACTAGCGTCTAAGGCTGTTTTATAGGTAACACCAATTACACCAATTATTAGACAGGTAAACCATGGGAGGGGTTCTAATGGGTGTTCTAGCACAGGTTCACAGGAAGACAGGAACAGAGTCGTAATAAGGGGTTAAGTAAGCTTACTTTATTCTAGTCTAGTCTTCTCAAAGGGAATTTGCTGATAATGGAAGCACCAACACCTATAGCATTCCCTAATTATCCTTCTTGCAAGACCAGGAAAGAAGGGGGGTGGGGGGAGCAACTACCACTAAGTCTAGTTGGGGTCAGTTGAGACAGGCACAGCATTCCAGCTTGTGCACTCTCCTAAATCCCCTCAAGCCTCAATGGGGACAGGTTGAGGCAGGTACATGCATTCCTCTATGCATTACTCAAATGATGAATCCCCATAAGCCTTGATGGGGTCTGATCAAGGCACACACAGCATCGCACTGTCATATTGCCTACTCACTGACCAGGGAGCACTTGATTTGTAGGGCAACAGACAAAGAAGACAATTTGCCAGCAATAGCCTCACGAGTTTGCATTATCTCACTGTATAGTCGCAGTGGATAATTACCATTTTAAGTACAAGTGTTTATATTATTTATCATTATATAATGCTGCGCAAGCATGGTGGAGAATTTTACAATTCATGAGCCTGGAAACTAGAGATTGTTATGGCCATGGATACAGGGAAACTAAACTGTAAGAAAGAATAACAAAAATCCACCTTAATACAAAGGCCATATTTGAACTCACAAAGAGGAGCCTTCTTAACTCCAGGCCCAGCGCTCTATCCACTGTACCACCTAGCTGCCCCATTTGGTAGCCATTTGAAAATCACTTGGTAACCATTTGAAAAAAAAATAGTGCATATAAATTGAAAGAAAAAATAATATTTTTATTTTACTCTTAAGTAACTACGGCTACTTTCTAATGGGTTGTGTTCACCTGTTGGGCTTTGAATAGTATCTCAGACTTTGGAATCAAACTAGACACAGGGATGGGGAAACCTGTGGCCTCAAGGCCACGTGTGGTCCTCCAGGTCTTCAAGGGAAGCCCTTTGATTAAATACAAACTTCACAGAACAACCCCAAGGAATTTGTTTTGTGAAGTTTGGATTCAATCAAGGAGCCACGCTGGAGGACCTAGAAGGTCACATGTGGCCTTGAAGCCACAGGTTCCCCACCCCTGACACTACCACTTTCATTTATTATTCCACAGAATTTACACATTGATTTTCATATTACAAAGATATGGCATAACAAATGAGAAAGTTTCAGAAGTTACCACTATAGCAGAAAACACAGGTTCAAAAAAATAAAATATCTCAAATATTTGAAAACTGATAAACGACAATCAGATATGGAAACTATGACCCTAATTGCACTCAACCTTTACTTGGTGTCCAATATGTGTCATGACTCAAAAAATTAAAATATCCCAAGGAAATTTCACAAAATTTCTGTGCTCCAATGGAACATCGTTTGCATCTCAGCTTTAATCTCTCCCTTGCAGGGATGAACGGGGAATAAAAAATCAGTCCTGGCACTGGAATCCCACAATTTATATTTAAGCATCAAAGTCCAAAATTGAGCTTTGACCTCCTACTGATACATTTCACCTCTTGGACACAAGGAAATGCCCCATGTTTCACCTGAGAGACAGGGTTTAGCGGTCAGGCAAGTTTTATTTGAAGACCAGTAGCAAAATGAAAGAAGGAGGATGGAGCTAATGAGATAACTAGATATTCATTTTCTATGCATATTTCTGCTAAATAAATTAAGCCTTGGTCCCTTAGTGGGCAAAGAGATCCTGACAGACAGAACCTAACAGCAGTGGCTCCATCTGCATAGAATTCAGGGCTTGGAGTCAGGAAACCCTGACTTCAAATCTAACCTCAGACACTTACTAGCTGTGTGATCCTGGGCGAGTCACTTCACCTCATCTGTAAAATGGCATAATAATAGTAGTACCTTCCTTTAAGAGTTGTGAGGATCAAATGAGATAATTATTGTGAAGTGTTTAACACGGTGCTTGAAACATAGTAGGTGCTATATAAACATTAGATGTTAATTATTATTACCTGTAGGGCTATTTTGACTAACAAATGAGATAATAGATTAAAAATACTTAAAGCATCATATAAATGTTTCTTGTTACAGAACTTTTTGTTGTTGCTGTTATTATATTTAAGTAAACACTGGATTTCTGCTAGGGGATTCTCTTTCCTTCTGCATGCATTAGGAAAAGGCAAGATTTTACTAATTGCCAGTTAAAAGCAGTTGAACAAATTACATCACTCAATCACCAGCAAATGTGAGAAGCATGCCTTAAATAACTAAGTCTTACTTAGGAACCCTAGAGATTAAACATGCATGGAAAATGAGCAGTATGTCAATTAAGCATAAGGTTTAAACAAGAGAACTATCTGAGTACTATAGATTTTCCTTCAAGTAAATAAGTAAGTAGGGCAAGAGGAATTCTGAACTTACTTAAAGAATTACCCTCTTTCTCTTTCTTCCAGTGCCAAATGACTCCCATTTCTGTTCAAAGTGCAAGTGCAAAGTTCAATCCTTTTTTCATCAAGAGAAAATAAAAGGGCTGGAGGAATGAATGTCAACTTCAAATTTTCATGGAGAATAAAAGTATTCCTTGATAGAATGAAAGAAATACTTCAAGAAAAAAAAATAAGTGTGAAAAATAGAGAGGAATTCTAGCCTATGTCATACTGCTGTGGAGAAGGTGGAAAGATGTGAAACAAAGAAGAAAGAACATTGAACATCAAGAAATAAGGAACAGGTGTAGTGCTTGGTGTAATGGGAATGTAAATTTTTAAGATCTTCCCTGCCCCTAGGCTAAAGTGCACCTGGATCCTGGGGTAGGAGACTTGTTTTTCAGTAGATACTTTTTGATTGGCCAGTGGGTCCAAAAGGTTCTTACATTCTCCGAACCAGGAGAAGGCTATATAAGCCCTGATGTGAGGCTTTGTTTGGGGGCTCACTTTGAGAAGTGTTCTGTGATTTGATCAGATGAAACTCTGGGAAGCCGTTGGTTGTTGAGAGCCCCCTCCGCTTTGAAAAACCCAGATGTTGATTTGGTATGGATGTAATGGTTGGACAGTTTGGAAAGCTGTCTACTTGATCTGTTTCTCTGTCTTGATAATTCTGTCTGTATACTCTGAAGTTCAGGGTGCTGACTTTTTCCCCCTGAACTAGGTAAATGATACATATTTGACTGATTAAAGTAAGCTTGTTAACCCATTTTGAGTTGCTTTCCTTCATCAAAGCAGATGCAAGAACCTGTGTTGGCAGACACCCTGGGGACACTGGGGTGCTTGCTGCTACAGTTGGTAATGTCATGAGTAAGTTTTCAACTAATCTTATTTGCCCTTCTCACCTTATTAGTAACTCATTACTTATATAGATTTCCCATTATAGATGCTTCTTCTCTGCTCTGGGAAGTTTTATTGAAAATATCTATAATTCTCTCTAATTTTTAAGTACTGAATGCCCAGTCAGAGAAAGTGTTCTGTCAAAACACCTGTGCTAAATCTCTACCCTTGCTCATTTGATATTTTTTCCTCAGTTGGCTCTTTCCAAATGTACTTTTAAGAAAATCACCCATGGGGAGGCCAGGTAGCACAGCGAGTAAGAGCACCGGCTCCAGTGTTGAGAAGTCCTGGAGATCGAATCCCGGGCTCAGACACTTAGCACCCACCCAGAAACACCTGGCTGTGTAACCTTGAGCAAGTTACTTAACCCCAATTGCTTAGGGGCGGCCAGGTGGCTCAGCGAGTAAGAGCACCGGCTCCAGTGTCTGGATGACCTGGATCAAATCTGGGCTCAGATACTCAGTACCACACCCAGAAATAACTGGCCGTGTAACCTTGAGCAAGTTACTTAACCCCGATTGCTTTAAAAAAAAAAAAATCACCCAGATGAGCAAAGAACAAACTAATGCAGTTTATATGAAGTAAACATCTAGAATAGAAAAATGCAACAAAAAAAAAAGTCTTTCCCTGTGTCCTTCTTAAAAGATTTTAGATTTACAAGAGAAACCCATAAGGGAGAAATTAGATATAGGATGATTCCAATAGGGTATGGGGATTTCATCAATATAGTATTGATCCCAATATACTTATGTCTCTGTTGCATCAGACTTGGAGTTCAGATCCTTTGGTTTGTGGTGACTGCCTTTGCTTTTAATTCTTCTCTCCCATCTTCATGAGGTTTCTGGAATCCTTCTCTTCTCCAGGTCTATGTATCTTACACACGTCTCATAAGATGGTTTCTCTTTTTTCAGGCTGACTTCACTTTGAACTAACATTAAAAGTTTACCCAAGAGACACAGCCAATTGTTTGGTTGCTGTTGTTGTTTTTGTTTTTCCTTAAAGACATATGGATTGGACTAGGACCAGGTAGTTTTCTTGGTCCCTTTCAGTTGTAAGATTCTATGATTACGAGCTCTGCAGCAACTTTTAGCTAGTTTACTATCTCATTAACATGATTCTGACCACTTGAAAATGTTTCTGTGGCTTCCTGAGTGCTGATACGCAGAAAATACAGTCTTTGACCTTGCATGGTTTGCTCCTTGATTTTTGTAAGCCCAATGTTCTTTGATGTCATTAATTTCCTCTACCTTGTTTGACCCCAAACAATCTTTTTACTTTGTCTTCATTATGAGGTAATTTTTAAGATATGTCAGAGACTTAGACTCCCACAAAAGCCAAATGAATTTAGAATATAAGTTCCAAAGGTCAGGGACTATTTCACTTTTGTCTTATCCCTAGTATATAGCATAGTGTGAGGTACAAAATAAGCTCTTAATGATTGTTTGATAATTGGTTTCATGTTTCCTTTTTTCAGGTTTAATAATGAAGAGAAAGCTAACAGGTGGTCAACTGTATGACAAAGCTACCCTGAAGGGAGCTAGTGGACTGGAGAGAAGACTAGAAAGTTTTGAAGATGTTCATTTTCCATATGCTTGGTTTTTGCCTGGATGTGTCTTTAGTTAAAGTATTACCTGTGATTTCTATGGTCATGTCTCCATTTGCTGGCACATATCATTGACTTAGGTTGCAGTGCTTTATTACTTGATAAAGGGGAAAGAGGCTGACATGATCAGTTTATGCCTTTGAGTTCCAAAAACTCTGATAAATAAGACATCCATACCCTATGAGTGGCCATGTGGTTTGAAACCCTCCCATTTTCCGTCAGTCCTTACTGACACAACACAACAGTGAGAAAATGCTATCAAAGCTGATCTCATATGATAAAAAGAATATACCTTAGCCACAGTAGTATTATGAGTTTTGTCCATGCCTTCTACTGTCAATATATTCCAGCCATTCCTTACAGGAATTAAATGGCCTGAAAGCAGCCAAGAAAACACTAATCAAAATGACATCTTGTCGAGCATAGGACTGAAGGTATTGATTTATATTTTTTATCAAATTTAGACTCTGTTGTTTTTCTGGAACCTTTGTATAACAATATTAACTGGTCAGCAACAAAATGCAATTGACTTATCCCCAGCTAACCTTTCTTATTTGGGGGTGGGAAGGGGTGGGAAGGGGTGGGAGGAGGGGGGAAAAAAACTTACAAAGTCCTAAAAGTTTTCATTCCCATCACTGAAGAGCTTGTTGCAATCAATATTAGATTAAAAACAAATAATTCAGAAAAGTTTCTCCTCACCAACAAAGATGCTTATGAAATGAGTTTTAAATTCACAATTCTGTTCAGTATTTTTTTTATATATTGCTTCAGAAGGAACTCCAAATTCAAGAAAAGAAGCAATAAAGTAAGTGACTGTTGCAAGAAAATAACAGATTAACTCAGCTTTACACTTCAAATCTGAGAAAAAATAAATTGAATGGTGAGGCTCTGAGCAATACACAACTTCAGATGTAAAAAAATACTGCCCAAGAATAACAATCCAAAACAAATAAAGAATTGGATCACATAGGGTCCCAGTTCTTGAATAGACTTAGTCAATAGTCTTCTAATGCAACATGTCTATCAGGCAAGTTTGTCCATGTGGACTTACTTTTTATTAAATTTTTTTCAAACGCTTTATTAATTTTGGTTTGCATCATTCATTTCTGCCAGATTTTGAGTTACAAATTTTTTCCCCATTTTCCCCCTACCCACCACCCCAAAATAGCCATCCCACAAGATATCACCTCCTCCAATCTGCTCTCTCCCATATCTTCTCCCATACCCCCTTCAACTTTTCTAGTAGGGCATGGTGGATCTCTATGACCCAATGCCTGTATATCTTATTTCCCAATTACATGTAAAATCGTATTAATAATTGTATTTATATACTTTTAAACATTTGATTTTAAAACTTTGAATTCTAGATTCATTACCTCCTTCCCTTGTCACCCAGTCTTTTTTTTTTTTTAAGCAATCGGGGTTAAGTAACTTGCTCAAGGTTACACGGCCAGTTATTTCTGGGTGTGGTGCTGCCGAAGGTATTAGTTGGGTGCCCTCTTTGAAGACTCCACATGCTCTGGCAAGCTGGACACACACCCCAGGACCTCCACCCTAGACCACAATCCAGATCCAAGCAGGTTAAAGCAAGAACCATTACCCCTCAGACTGGTGCTTGGTCCCCCTGCACTCTGCAGGCCAGGAGCTGCAGCTGTGGCTTCTTGCCCTGGTGGAAGAGGACAATGCACTCCCAGCTACTGGATCCCCAATCTACACTGCATTGACCTCTCACTTTGTCCTTGACATCTATGTGTTGATAATTCTGGAAATGGCCACAGATGCTGGTGATCTGGAGTCCCTCTAGCCAGTGATTGGTCAGGCTGCCCTGGGGCTAAAACCTTGGTGTGGGGCTGGGCTCAGCTTCCAGAGCTCTTTGCTGGCCTATTCCTGCCGGCCTGCTGGGCTGTCCTCAGTGGGAGGTTAGCTTCTCTGTGTAATTTTTTGGGTTCTGTAGCTGAAAATTTTGTTCAGAGTCCCCTGTTACATGAATTGGGGGAGGTGGAAGATGGAGCCTCATGGAAGTCCTGTTTCTACTCTGCCATCTTGACTCTGCCCTCCCCATGTGAACTTTCTATCTTCTCTCTCCATCTCATTGCATGGGCTATCTCTTATGCCTGAAATGCACTCCCTCCTCACTTTCACTGCTTAGAATCATCTGAGATCCTGATTTTGCCAGGCACCAATGCCCCTCCCCCATTACCTTGTATTTAATTTTCTTATTGTGTTTTTAAGATTGCATAATAAGCTACATGGCATAATACATTAGGAGCACTAGCTCTGAGTTAGAAATTGGATTCAAATTTTACCACTGACACATAGTGGTTGTGGGATTCTGTGCAAGTCACATAATTTCTCAGTGCCCTAGACAACTCCCTCAAACTATAAATTTCAGAGAAGGTACAGATATGTATGAAAACTTAGGCTCACTCCCTATCACTTTCCCTTATTTTTTGTATGTTTTGAACAATAAAAATAGCACATATTTGTATAGTAATTTACAATTAACCAGCTCTTTTACAGATAGTTCATTAATTTCATTTGATTCTCACAATAATCTTATGAGGGAGGTGCTATTAGTATACCATTTTTAAAATGGGGAAACACGTTCAGAGATGGCAAATAATTTTCTAAAGATGGCACAGTTACTAAGTTCCTGAAGTAGAAATTGAACCCAGATCCTCCTAAGTCCAGGTCCAGCTTTCTACTCTATTGTACCATCTTGCCCATGTCTACTTATAAGTAGATATGTCATTTCATCTAATAGAATGTAAGCTGCAGTGAGAGCAGACAGTTTCACTTGCTTCTTTGTATTGCCAGTACTTAATACAGTGGCAAGTATCATTTCTATGTTGATGTTTCTTAAATCTAACTTCAGTACTGATTTTCAGTCTTGCACTTCCAACTCCCTTTCAGATGTCTTGAACAGGATGTCCTATAGACATGTTAAAGCCAACATTTCCAAAACTGATCTCATTGCCGCTACATCTTTTTCTCCTCCAAAATTCTGTTGCTTTTAAAGGTTTCACCATCTTACCAGTCCCTTGAACTCACAGCCTAGGTGCTATTCCTAACTCCTCACTATCTCTCACCCTTTCATACCTAGTCTGTTGCCAAGGTTTATCTATTTCAACTTTCCCACATTTCTAGAATATTCTCCCTTCTCTCCTCGGATACATCCACCACCCTGGTGCTGGCCCTTATCTTTTCACATCTGGATTATTGAAATAGATAGCTAGTTGATTTTCTTACTAGCACATCCTCCACTCAACTGCCAAAGTGATCTCCGAAAACATAGTCTGATCATTCCCTACTCCTCCTACCCACTCCCCCATCCCATTCAATAAACTCTAATGACTCCCTATCATCTTCAGGATTTAATATTGAATCCTCTGATTGTCTTTTAAAGACTTTCATAAACTAACCTCCTTTCCATTCATCTTACACTTTTAGAAGTATGTATGGGGATGCTGCTTTATTTTTACCCAGGTTGGTTATATGTGCCCACATGAGTCCATTTAGATATGGCTCACAGGAAAACAAGAATAGATATTCTTAGCATCTTTTAATTCCCACTCTTCCCCAAGGAAGACTTTGATTACTGATGTTGAAGTTTAGGATTTAGTGGTGCTCAAGACTCCAAAATACCAACAGCCAGGTCCTGCCAAATGAATTCTGCTCAAGCCTTCTCTCAGCCAAAGTAAAGCAAAGTTTATTAATATTTGCCTTAATGGATAGACTCTTCAGGAGCCTAAGTATATGTGAAGCTTGTATTGACAAAAAGGTCAGAATAATCTGACACAGAATGAATCTGCTCTTGATTGAATTCGTGGTCCCATCATGGAGGCAAGATGGATCTTAAATATAGAAAGAGTATGGGAGGATTTAGGGGTGGTTTAGAGGAGGCGTTTGGGGAGGGTCTTGAGGAAGAGTCTAAGGAGGATCCTGAGGGGACTGAGGTCAGGCTCCAGTAAAGAGATTAAAGGTGGGAAATAGCTGAAGGCTACCTGGAGATTATGGAAAATGGAAAGCTAGGCTAGTTTAAGGGTAACAGATTTGAGTATAGATATTTTGATAGGATCAAGGGTAGGAAGTAACTGGACAATGGAGGGCTAGGTCAGGTTAAGAGTAACAAAGATTTGGGCCTAGCTATAATGAAAGCCTCAAGCAAATGCCTCATGAAGTGGGAAGATTCAATCAGTGTTAAAGGGGCTTCCCAGAGCCTGTGCCCCATCAATGACAGGAGAGAAAACAAGAAGTTGGGAGCCAGAGGGTTGCCACTTTACTCTCCACAGACAGAGAAAGTACTGAGCTAGATTTATGTTTATCTGTTCCCTTAAAATTGTGTCTCAGGGAAGTAATTTTTAGGTTCAAGCTACACTGCTGATCACTATCTCTTAACAGAAAAGAAGTACCCCAAGCTATACATATATACATACATACATACATGCATGCATACATGTGTATATATGTATATGCATATATAAATGACTTGACTTCCCACCAAATGCCAGTTCCACAATGAATATACAAAGCAAATAACAAACCCATAACACAAGCTAATAGCAAAACAGAAATCAGAGAAAGTATCCATAGGAAAATATATATCAGACAATTCAGAATGAATGATCTCTCTCACTGGGAGTGAGAAAACTCAGCTCAACCAAGAAAAAGAGCTCAGATCTCACCTGAGGGGAAACTTCACAGTGTCTCCAGGGTAACAGACTGGGGACAAGGACGTGATAGAAATGACCAGTTCTTCTACTTGCTAGCTCCTTCCTAGAGTCTTTCTTTTCCTAGGGTGATATGAAGAGAGGTTGCAATGGTACATTTTCTGTCTCCATGTTGGATGCCTGAAAGACCAAGATTTCTCTTCTCTTCAACTCAATCCAAATCTGATGTCTTGCAGGTTTATAGCCTTGATCCCATCAATGAGGAGTGTCCCATATCAGTGGAATTTTAGGATCAGATTAAGCATATTATACCTCCACTCCCTACCCCTAAAAGATTAAAAAATCTGTTAGTCCTGTAACACTGGCCTCCTTGCTGTTCCTTAAATAAGACAATCAGTTTATTCATTCCACACATTTTCTTTCTTTTTTAAAAATATGTTTTTATTGATATTTCCTGTTTTTACAAGTATTCTATGTATCCTCCCACCCCCCTCTTCCAGAGAGCCATCCCGTAGAGAAAGAAAAAAAAACATCCATTGATAAGAGTATGAAAATCTGTGCGATGTCTACCTGTGGACCTCTGACCTTCCACCTGAAGTCTTTCCTAATCCCTTTTAAATTTAGTGCCTTCCCTCTACTGAATATTTATTTTTCCTATACATACTTGTTTATACATAGTGGTTTACAGGTTCTCTCCTCCATCAGACTGTAAGCAACTCAATAACAGAGACCATGTTTTGCTTTTATTTTATCCTTGAGCACTTAGCACAAGGGCTTAAAAATATTCTCCTATCCCTAGACTTTCAAGCCACCATTATCTTGTGGTTTTTTATTTGACCACTTCTCACTCTCTTTCATCTTTAATAGCCTTTCAAATATCTTGAACTAGATGTCCAGAAGACCCCTTTGAACCCAATATGTCTAAAACTGATCTCATTTTCCTTTCCTCTAGACCGCCCTCCTTCCAAACTTTTTTTTTTTTTGCTTTTTTGGAGGGCAGTTGAGGTTAAGTGACTTGCCCAAGGTCACATGGCTAGTAAGTGTTAAGTGTTTGAGGCCAGATTTTAACTCAGGTCCTCCTGACTCCAGGGCCGGTGCTCTACTCTTTGTACCACCTAGCCGCCCCCCCCCCTCCAACTTACTTTTTACTATCAAAGGCGTCATCCTCCTCCTAGCCCCCCCAAGGATCACAAGCTAAGTGTCTGGACTCCTCACTATCTCTTACCCACCCAATCTGTTTCCAAGGACTGTCCATTTCACCTTTGCAACATCTCTCAAATAGCACAATGACTGGAATGTAGTAGTATTACAATTCAAATCAGGGTACAAAGTTCTGAATATGTTCAATTTATTGGAAAGGCTAGCAATTACCAATAAAAGAGGCCTCTCAGCTCCTTGATAATTCAAAATACCACAAGATGGAGCTTGCTAACTTTCCTTTCTTTTGCATTTGAAGCCCTCTCTCTGGAAGGCTTGTAGAACTCATTTTGGAAAATACAAGAGAACAAAGAACAGGAGGCATCATAGATGGAAAATAATATGATTGGTCACAAAGCTTATAGCATCATAGGTATGAGAAATGGTATGACCAACTGGAAATTGTGAATGAGTGGCTAGCAACAACCCCTCCTTCCATCCTGTTGCTAAGAGATGTTCATTGTTTGACTCTACCAGAAAGGGACAGTTTAGTGATAGTGGACCAGACTACCCTGGATAACAGACCAGACTTCCAGACTCCCTCACTTGCATCCTTCAAGGATAACAGATTTCTATGTGGCAAAAATAGAACTGTGATTAGCAGGAGATCTGAATTTCTAAACTTAACTCAGAGATAATGAGTGATTTACAGGAAGGCTTAATTTCCAAACTTAACTCTGAGACAAATGAAACATGACTTAGGTAGTTACAAAAATGTCTGCAGTAATACAGAATGAAATTAATTACAAAAATGGAGACAACATAAATTTTATTTTCTCAGTGGCACTTAATATGTGCTTATTAACTCACTAAATGCTTATTGACTATCATAATAAGTGCTTCTTAAATTGTTGTAGACAGCTTGACTGGTATAGTAAGAACTTAATATATGTTTTTAATTTATTATTTGAGACAGGCTTTACATGCAAAATAAAACATTTTATATTGCATCCTGGAGGTAATAGGGAGCCACTTGGGTTTTTTGAGTAGGAGAGTGACTGTACTTTAGGAAAATAACTTCAGCAATTGAGTGAAGGATGAATAAGATCCATATAACTATGTGGAATGATATAAAGGGAAGAGAAAAAGACCACAAGAGAGTCTTGTGGTACTCCCAAGCTACTTAGTAGGCATGATCTGGATAAAAATTCAGCAAAAGAGTCTTGGAAAGAATGGTTAGAAAAATAAGAAGAGAACCAAGAAACAACACTGTCACAAAAACCTGGAAAAGAAAAACTATCCAGATAAGGTGATCAGTAGTGTCAAAGGCTGCAGAAAGGTCAAGAACATTCAGGATTGAGAAAAAATCATTAGGCTGGGCAATTAAGAAATCACTGGCCATACTTTACTCTCCTTCAAGTATTCTGGGATGGAAAGACACTGGACTCCTAGCTGTGACTCACATAAGATGCTTAACTGTGCATTTTCTCAAGCTCTCCCTCATACCTGGAATGCTTTCTCTCTTTTGTTTCTGTCTCCTGGCTTCCCTGACTTTCTTCAGTTCTCAGCTAAACTCTCAGCTTCTTCAGAAAGACTTTCTTAATCGTTTTAATCTTAGTGCCTTCCCTCTATTATTATCCTTTTTTTATTCGGTATGTATCCTGCTGTTCATATGTCTTCATGTGTTGTCTCCCCAATCAGACTGTAAACTCCTTGAGAGCCAGAATTGTTTTTCTCCATTCTTTGTATGCCTAGTACTTAGTACAGGGCCTTGAGTTGAATACACACAGAGAGAAGGGGAAATTCACAGGTTCTAAGTGATTTGTCTTAATACCTACAGATTTTAAATTTTTTTATTATTTAATTTTATTTTTTTAAACTTTGCTTTCCAGATTCTTTTCCTTCTTCCCTCCTCACCCAACCCTACTGGGAAGACAAGCAATTCAATACAGGTTGTACATGTGTAGTTGTGCAAAATGTTTCCATAGTAATTATATTGTGAAAGACTGACTGTATTTAGCTCCATCCTATTCCACCCCCCACTTATTCTATTTTCTACCTTGACCCTCTCCCTTTTCAAAAGTGTTTGCTTCTAACTATTATCTCCCCCAATCTACCCTCCCTTCTATCATCCCCCTTCTTATTCCCTTCCCTTTCCTGTAGGGTAAGATACCCTATTGAGTGTGTATGTTATTCCCTCCTTAAGTCAAATTCAATGAGAATAAGTTTGACCGATTCCCTTTCACCTTCCTGCTCTTTCCTTCCATTGTAACAGTTTTCTCTTGCCTCTTTTATATGAGATAATTTACCCTATTCTATCTCTCTCTTTCTCCTTCTCCAGTTATATTCCTCTATTAATTCTTAATTTTATTTTTAGATATCACCCCTTCCTATTCAACGGATCCTGTGTTCTCTCTCTATGTATACATGTACACACATATATAAATACACTCACATATGTATTCATACATACATATACCCTCCTATAAATGCATATATATGTATGTATACATTTATATACCTATATATTCCCTTCAACTATCCTCATACTGGGAAAAGTCTCATGAGTTACAATGATCATTTTTCCATGTAGGAATGTAAATAGTTCAACTTTAATAAGTTCCTTATGATTTCTTTTTCCTGTTTACCTTCTCGTGCTTCTTGTATTTGAAAGTAAAATTTTCTGTTCAGCACTAGTTTTTTATCAAGAATACTTGAAAATTCTCTATTTCATTGAATGACCATATTTTCCCCTGAAGCATTATACTCAGTTTTGCTGGGTAGGTGATTCTTGGTTTTAATCCTAGCTCCTTTGATCTCCACAATATCATATTGTAAGCCCTTCAATCCCTTAATGTAAAAGCTGCTAGATCTTGTGTTATCCTTATTGTGTTTCCACAATACTCAAATATTTTCTTCCTGACAGCTTATAACATTTTCTCCTTGACCTGGGAACTCTGTAATTTGGCTATGATATTCCTAGGAGTTTCTTTTTTGGGATCTTTTTCAAGAGACAATTGGAAAATTCAATTTCTATTTTGCCCCCTGGTTCTAGAATATCAGGGTAATTTTCCTTGAGAATTTCTTGCAGGATGATTTTTAAGCTCTTTTTTTTTATCATGGCTTTCAGGTAGTCAAAAAATTTTAAAATTCTCTCTCCTGGATCTATTTTTCAGGTCAGTGGTTTTTTCTAATGAGATGTTTCATATTGTCTTCTATTTTTTCATTTGTTTGTATCTGTTTTAGAATATCTTGATTTCTCACAAAGTCATTAGCTTCCATTTGCTCCAATCTAATTTTGAATTATTCTTTTCAGTGAGTTTTTGAAATTCCTTTTCAATCTGGCAAATATAACTTTTTAAGGCATTCTTCTCATTGGCTTTTTGGGCCTCTTTTGCTATTTGAGTAAGTATATTTTTTTAAAGTGTTATTTTCTCCAGTGTTTTTTTGGGTCTCCTTTAGCAGGCTGTTGACTTGTTTTTTCATTATTTTATTGCATCATTCTCATTTCTCTTCCCAATTTTTCCTCCACTTCTCTTACTTGATAGTCAAAATCCTTCTTGATTTCCTCTATGGCCTGTGACCAGTATGTATTTTGCTTGGAGGCTTTTGGTGTATGAGTTTTGACTTGTCTTCTTCTGGTTCTATGTTTTGATCCTCTTTGTCCCCCCCAAAAAATGATTCTGTAGTCTGATAGCACTTCCTCTGTTTGCTTATATTGCCAGACAGTTATTTCACTTTTAAGCTCTTTGCATTGGTAGAACTCTGCTTCCAGTGTGGAGAGAGCTATTTCCCAAATTGCTGGGGTTTTCACAGTTGCCAGAGCTATGAGGAAGGCACCCTCTCTACAGCCACCATAAGCTCTGGCAGCTAGTGTTCCTCACCCTAGGACCACCATCCAAGACTGCAACCCAGATCCAAGCAGGTCAAAGCAAGAGCTACTACCTTCTGAAAAGTTGCTTGGTCCCCCTCTGATCTGCAGGCCAGGAGCTCTGGAGGCAGCCATGCAGCAGCTGCTGCCGCAGTACCTCTGCCACTTCTTGCCCTGGGGGCAGAGGCCAGACTCACTCTTTTGTCTCTCAGTTCCAACAGGGTTCCCTACTGACTTTTTACTTTCTCTTTGGCATTTATGGGTTGAAAAGTCTGGAAACCACCACAGCTGCTGGTGATTCACTCTCCTGAAGGCTGCTTCAGATGTTCTGTTCCTCTGATCAGGGTTGCCCTGGGTTTGGGCCCTGGTGGCTCATGAAGGACTGTGCTTGGCTCCCAGCTCAGTGTGACAGACCCTTCCTCCTGTCAACCTGCCAGGCTGCCTTCAGCAAGAGATTTGTTTCTCTCTGTCACTTTGCGGGTTCTGTAGCTCTCAAATTTGTTTAGAGTCATATTTTATAGGTATTGGAGGTGGTTGGTGGGGGAGTTCACAAGTTCCTGCTTTTACTCTGTCATCTTGGCTTCTCCCCTATCAATCTTTATAGTTTTCAAAAGTCAGTATCAGCGACATTTAAATTACTACTTATGCTTATAAATTATTTTATAGCTCATGTATTTATTATGTCTTGTGAATTTTATGTCTATTTAGTTCTATAAGCAAAAATCCTGGATATTACAGTTTTTTTAAAACAATTTCTACACTAAAAAGAACAATATATTTCAAACTTAATATCTTTGTTAGTTCTTCAAAGACAATAATGTGAACTACCTGATAAAATGGAGGCTGTATTAGCTTTCTTTTCATGTTCATTATACCATAGCATTAAGATGCAACTGATTCAATAGACACCTCTCTCTTGGTTCTGATTAACTTCAGTGCTAATCATGTCCAAACAGCCAAACATAGAGTGTTGTGATTATAATTTATCTCTTTTCATCAATGCTGTCAGATGAAAGCAGTCATCTGGAGATCCATTTACATTTATTAATTAAAAAAGAAAAAAATGCACATTGGCTTACTTAAGCTTTTAAATAATGAAGGTTCAAAAGTTCATTCTTATAACATTGTCATCCCAGGGGGAGACAAAGGGGGTTGGCTCATCTTTTAAAAATTATTATTCATCTATCTCTATTGTAACCTTTATGTTCTGAACGTAACTCTTTGAGGACAAGTATAAATTCAAGTTGCCTTTGTATCTCCAACATCTTCCTGAGTGCCTGGCACACAGCAGGTGCTTAATAAATCTTTTTTTTCTTTTTCTTTTTGCAGGGCAATTGGGGTTAAGTGACTTGCCCAAAGTCATACTGCTAGTAAGTGTGTCAAGTGTCTGAGGCCAGATTTGAACTCAGCTGCTCCTGACTCCAGGGCCAGTACTCTATTCACTGTACTACCTAGCCGCCCCTTAATAAATCTTTATTGAGTTGAACTCAGATTGAATGAATTAGATGAATTCAAGATAAGAGGAGAAAAATATACTATCTAATAAGTGGGGTCAAAAGAGAAGATTCTAGCACATATGGAAAGTACTTCTGAAAAGACAAAACAGAGACTAAAGATACCATTCCTGGGGTCCTCTCAGCCCTTCTTCTTGGGACTTATTGAAATGCTTGATTCTGGAGAGGGAAAGAGAGATAGAAATAGAAACAGAGAAATGCATATTCTATGAGTTTCTGAGTCCCCAAAGTGAAAGTAAGTGAGCTTCTGTAAAGAGAGGGTACCATTCTTGCTGCCCTCTAGAGACAGGAAAATCTTCCCAAAAAGCTTCCTCCCAAACACAATATGCTAGTTTTTATTAACTTTCTTACTTTTCCATGACAATGTTATATTGGCCATTTTTTTATGTGATGTAATTTTCTTTTTCTTGTAGGACAGCTAGGTGGTACAGTGGATAGAGTACCATGCCTGGAGTCAAGAAGACCCTTCTTCCTGAGTTCAAAACTAGCCTCAGACACCTACTAGTTGTGGGACCCTGGGTAAGTCACTTAACCCTATTTGCCTCGGTTTCCTTATCTGTAAAATGAGCTAGAGAAGGAAGTAACAAACTACTTTGCCAAGAAAACATCAAATAAGGTCACAAAAAATAGGATGTGACTCGACAGTTTTTTCTTACGTAGTACCACTGCAGGTCTGACAACTTTATCCACACACCTCTATTGATTATAATATAAAATTATTAGTTTATTATATATAATAAATTATAATATATAACGACATCTCCCTTCTCATAATTCTCTAAACCTTCCTTTGTGGATGAATTGCACACTCTTTACTATATTTATTTTCCTAAATTTGCAGCCAAAAGTTGCCAACTACTTAAGGACTAAAGTGTGGGAAATGTGCTCACTCTAAAAAGAACAATACTTGTTGTGAAGCCAGGAAAGTTCTCATTTCATTTTACATTTATTTTACATTCACTGTGAATGAATGGGTACCTCCCACATGGAGACCACACTTGATCAGACAAATGTCAGTCTTTGCGTGCTACTCCCAACTCAAATTTCCCCCCTTGTTCTCCATTGGCTAGATGCAACCTCTTGAACCTCCTACTTCATGTTCTCCTCCCTGATAGGTTCCCCTTCAAACAGCTCATTAAGCATGCATACAAACTTATGACTTTTTACCTAATCAGAAGTCTGTTTTTGCTAGATATTAGAACCAGTCACCTCTGACTTACATTCTGCTATCTCTCAAAGCTGGGAGGAGTTTTAATCCTGTGGAAACATAATTCTTTCTTTTGTTTCCCACAAAGCCACAGTGTAGAGGGATGAAGAGAATTATTGGAAGCATACTGTTCTAGATCTCAACATACAAGCCATAAACTGACCTTTGTTGTATTGTAACTTTCAATTGTGCCTGGTTTCTTTCAAAGCTTGTTTTAACCTTTTCCTCCTCTGTCTTTGAATCTCAGAGTTGGAAGGGTTTCATGATGACGTATGAGCTCTGGGAGCCCCCTTGAACTCTCCTTGAGTCTTTGAGGTATAGGCTCTGGAAACTCCCTTGAACTCTGATTAAATCATCCTATTTGATGAAGCACTTCCATGAGGCCATAAGCCTTACATTGGGGCTGGGCCCAAACCTTTGTTACTAGACTTCCTACCATTGAGCCTATCAAAATATCAATCTACCCTTGAACTGGCCTAGCCCACTGTTGTCTATAGTCTCCAGGTAGCCTCCCCAAACTTTCTACCCTTAATCATTACTCATTGACTCCTCCTCCAGACCACCCATAGATTCCTCCCACAACCTGTATATAAGACCCCATCTGGTCTCCATGTGTGAGAGTGCCATAGAATGACCTAGCACAAACTTACTCTGTGTCCAATACAAGCAAACTTTTAATAAACTTTACTTTTCTTTGGCTGAGAGAAGACTTGAGTCTAATTCATTCGGCAGGTCCTGGCATTTTGGTATTTTGGGGTCTCCAGAGCAACCCTAACCCTCTTTATGGGTAACCTCTACATTTCAGACATCCTCTAGGCCAATGTGACAACAACAATAACTAACATTTACATAGTGCCTACTATGTGTCAGGTACTGTCCTAAGTGCTTAATACCTCATTTGATACAACAACCCTAGCAACTATTTATCCATCATTTATTCGAAGGTGTCCAGTGAGGAAATCTTACAAAGTCCTTTAAAAAAAGTCCATTTCTACTTAGATAAGGCTCTATCTGATAATTAGGATGTTCTATCATTCCATTATAATGTTAACTCCTTGTGTGTGTGGTCTTTGTATCCCCAGCAACTAGTATAATGGCTTGCACATACTAGATGTTTCATAAACGCTTATTGGATTGAATTAAATTTATGTCAAACTATAGTCTGCCTCACTGTAACATCTACCTATCGCTCCTAGTTCTTCCTTCTGGAACTAAGAAGAACAAAACTTCTCTTCCACAACGTAACCTTTAAAATCCTTGAAAGTTGCCATGTTGTCCCCTCTCCTCCAAGTTAGTATCCCTAGTTCCATCAACTGAATGTATGAAACTAGTAGGCTTCCAGTATCCCTCATTTCCCCTCTGGACCTTACCACCTTTTTCCCCATTTGGGACCTTCTTAAAATGTGATGCTCATGGTTGAGTTACGATTCAGACTTTTTCACAGAGTTGCCAACTGAAACGTATTTTTCTTACTGCTATCCAAGGGATTTAATCAACCAGTCTAGGCAGGGGCTTTTCCTCTAAAGGAAAATTAATGGAATGCTAAAGAAAATCAGCCAACATCTTTTTGTAGTCACTTCTCTAATGTTTCCCATTCATCCTAGATATTCATCTGGGGCTCCTTCATTAATCAGATTATTCAACCTCATTGTAATGCTTGGAGCTAGTTGAAATGCAGTCTGTGGACATGAAATAACAAAAACTACTATATTTTTATTGCAACCTCCCTGGGCACACTTTTCTGTTCTGGATGGCAGAGATTCATAGAACTTCTTTGACTCCTTGGTGGTATTGTATTGGGAGGGAAGACACATTAAGGCAAACTATTCAGGGGGTAATCCAATTAATCTAGAAGGTTATTATGCTCTATCATAATGCAAAGAAATTTCCTACAGCCTCAAGGGGAAAAAAATAGAACAATTGTAATGGAGAATTTTTTTATTCTGGTCTTTGAGTTTATAGTGGAGTAGGCAAATAGCTTAGGCAACTTATGCAAGAGGGCAAATCTACAGACAGAATTCCATGGGTAGTACTGGGTTCCATTATAGCTTAGTAAGAAAGGCAAAGAATGAGGATCTGAAACACTTTTAATATCAGAGGCCAAATTATAACAAAGTGTACTGGCCATACCTTCTAGTAGGACCTAATGATGAGGCACAGGCTCTGGGAACCTAGTCTTTTCTCTTAAATGAATGAAAAAGGTTTAGCTTGGGCTCTGTGATAAACACAGGGAATTCTACAGTAAAAAAAAAACAGATAGTCCCTGCCCTCAGGGAGTTCATATTCTAATAGGAAAAGATACTCTACCAAAGATAATGGTAGCTAAAGAAAGATATTTTGGTCTCAGAAGAAATGGGGATGGTGATTAGATTCTTTAGGCAATCAATTGACATAATCCTTTCCAGGAATGGTAGAGGTGATTTGGTTTCCAGAACTAGAGATGAAAAAGAAGGGTGTCAAAGGTGTGTGTGTGGGGGGGAGTACTCAAAAAATCAGAGCAGGTAGGTGATGGGGGAGCATGTACCTGGGTCTGAGATGGGCCAAACATGGCAAACACTCACCAAGCCAAAGTACAGGTCCCCAAAGCCACAAGGTGGAAACCAGAGTGCAGGAGATAGGCAGGAAAAAAAAGCCCAAGAAATAGTTCTGTCATATTCTTCATAATCACCTTGCCAACATATGGTTAAGTTGTTCTTAAGACAATCCTCTAGGTCCTAAAGACTTGAATTCCAAATTTGACTGATATTAAAGTAAATATATAGAATGCTGGAAAAATTCAGCAAAGAGGAAGATTTGTGGCAAAAAGATAGACAGCTTTTAGTTTGTTTTAAACTTAAGACCCATCTCCAGAGACTGCTGGAGATTTACTTTGCTTTGTACAGTGAAATTTTCAGTATAGCAGAAAGGAAGAGCTAGGGTTTGTTGAAATAATGTGTTACAAAAAAATATAATTTCTTTTCCTTTTAATTATTTTGGGATTATTTGTATGACTAGGACTTGCATTTGTGATCATTTATCTTTCAGAATGATTTAGCACTGGGGAATTGTTGCTCTGTACCTGATTCTCACTGAAAAGGGGGAATAGTTTGTGTAAGATTAACTTCAGTTTCTTTTCTGACAGGGCTATTAGCCTGATAGGTCACAGAGGGCTATGGATATAGATCTGAATTTCATCAAAGTATTTGATAAAATCTCTCTAGAAAGCTTTGCAGACAAGAAGGAAAGGTACTGACGGAGAATGGCACAGTTGGATGGATTCAGAGCTTGTTTTCCAATCAGACCTCAAGGGGGAGGATAATGGATAGATGCCATCTACTGGATATAGTACCCTGGGCAAGTAACTTAATCTCTCCCTCAGGCTACTATTTCTATGAGTTGTAGAGCACATACAGATTTGCATAGATAGAAGGAATTTCTCACTGGGAGGTTCCTATGTAGATTAAATCACAAGTTCAGCTTTTTTAAAATCATGTAATCATGGTTTGTTGAGTCTTTCCTCAATTAGGCACCCACTCTGTTTCTAGTTCTTTTGTGTGTGTGTGTACTTTTTGGAGGGGGGAAAGCAGGGCAATTGGGGTTAAGTGACTTGCCCAAGGTCACACAGCTGAGGTCAGATTTAAACTCAGGTCCTCCTGACTCCTGGGCTGGTGGTGCTCTACTCACTGCATCACCTAGCCACCTCTGTTTCTAGATCTTTGTTGCAAAAAATGCTGCTATAAGTAAAGAGGTTACCCATAAAGAGGGTTAGGGTTGCTCTGAAGACCCCCAAATACCAACATGCTGGGTCCTGCTGAATGAATTCTACTCAAGTCTTCTCTCAGCCAAAGAAAAGTAAAATTTATTAAAAGTCTGATTGCATGGGGCAGCCAGGTAGCACAGTGAGTAAGAGCACTGGCTCCAGTGTCGGGATGACCTGGGGATCGAATCCGGCCTCAGACACTTACCACCCACCCAGAAACACCTGGCCGTGTAACCTTGAGCAAGTTACTTAACACCAACTGCTTAAAAAAAAAAAAGTTTGCTTGCATTAGACACAGAGTAACTCTATGCTAGGTCATTCCATGGCGCTCTCACAAACATGAAAACAGGATGGGGTCTTATATAGAGAAAGTTGTGGGAGGAATCTAGGGGTGGTCTAGAGGAGGAGTTTGGGGAGGGTCTTCAGGAGGAGTTAATGAGTTCAATGAGTGATTAAGAGTGGGAAGTTGCTAGAGGTCACCTGGAGACCACAAACAATGGTGGACTAGGCCAATTCAAGGGTGATCAACACTTTGATAGGCCCAAGGGTGGGGAGTCTAGCAACAGAGGCTTGGGCTCAGCCTCAATGTAAGGCTTATTGCCTCATGCAAATGCCTCATCAGATGGGATGATTTAATCAAGAGTCCCAAGGGAGGTTCCCAGAGCCTCAAGGACTTGAGAGGTCAAGGGAGCTCCCAGAGCCCATACCTCATCATTCCCCCTCAAACAAATGGGACCCAAATTACATTGAGGTAAAGGGTGAAGGTCTCAGCTTCTGAAAGTGCTTCCCACTGGCAAGGGGCATAGAGCTGTCCCTGCCTCTCTGGGTCCCATTCAAGGGGGTCAGACTTTACATTCAAGGGGTCAAACTCTGGAACATGGATGATGCCAGGTCCAGTGGTCTGGAGAACTTGGATTCAGTCAGAGATTTGCATAGCCTTAGTGGTCATGAGACTTGAACCCTGGAGGAGACTAACCTGGCAAGGAGGTTAAGCAAACAAAGACCAAACAGGCATCAAAAAAAAATAGAGAAAAGACAATTTCCCTGGTAGGAATTAAAGATGACTGTGGCAAGACCAAAACACTATCATCTCTGTCCTCCTGGATATGATAATCCCATCCTGGGTCACTAGTGGGAACAGCAGCTATTCCTGGGGGATATTTTCTGGGGTCATTGCTATGACTGCCTTGGGGGTAGTGCCTGAGGGCTGAGCGGGTGTTGCCTCAGTGGGAGGGGCCACAGAGGGAAGCACTTCAACCCAAAGGTGAACTTTTGGGAGCTACAGGCATAGGGCCTGGAAGTCCCTTCCTCCATAAAGGAAGGTAAACCTAGAGAAACAAACAACACACGCCCCCCCCCCCAAAAAAAAAAAATACCTGAAGTTTTCCCAGTTCCCTAGCACCGAGAGAATTTGAGAAACTGGCTTACACTTCCAGATGGGGCATCTGTCCTTATCTTATATTCTTCAGGACCAAAAACCTGAGGTCAGGCTGAGCACCAAGCAGCCTCCTAGCTGTCTGACTTAATGGGACCTGAGAGGTCAGGCCCAAAAAACACACCCAAAAAAAATCCCACAAAAGAAAACAAAACTGTACTTCCAAGGTACTAGGGAAAGAGAGAGGCTTATGTACCTTCCAGTCCCGGCTGGAGAAGAATTTGAGATTAGCAGTGTTTCCTGGTCAGAGAACCATAAAAATGAAGAAAAAAGGGTTAGGGTTGCTCTGGAGGCCCCAAAATGCCAACATGCTGGGTCCTGCTGAATGAATTCTACCCAAGTCTTCTCCCAGCCAAAGAAAAGTAAAGTTTATTAAAAGTTTGCTTGCATTAGACACAGAGTAACTCTGTGCTAGGTCATTCCATGGTGCTCTCACAAACATGAAGACAGGATGGGGTCTTATATAGAGAAAGTTGTGGGAAGAATCTAGGGTGGGCTAGGCCAATTCAAGGGTGATCAACACTTTGATAGGCCCAAGGGAGGTGGTGCTAATAGTTTTATTGACCACAGTAGGTTTATAGACAGACGTTTAATTTCTTTGGAGTCTTATTTACCTAATATGTTTCATTGATCAGTTTCTCTGTGTTTTTTAATCCATAAATAATTTTAATGATTCCTGCTTTATAAAATAGCTTGAGATCTAGTAATGCTAGGATCCCCTCATTGCTATTTTCCTTGAGATCTTTGACAAATATTCCTTTAGATGAATTTTGCTAATGTTTTTCAAATTTATAAAGGAAACCCCTGAAAATTGTGACTGGCACAGCAATATATTTTATAAGGTAATTTAAGGAGCATGATAATTTAGATTATGTTGGTATGGTCAATTATAAATAACACTTCAATTATTTCCATAGTATTTTATAGTTACAGTCACAATGATAGCATTTTTACAGTACTTATCTTCTCCTATTAGAATCTTTTTTTGCAATATGTAGAAAAATTTAAAATATATGTGAGTTTGTTATAAATGGATAATTTATTGAAATTATTACTTCAATTATTTGTTATTCTATAGAATTCTTTATGTGCCATCATGTATTCACATATGCCATCATATCACCTTTAGTGATAATTTTGTTTCTTCTTTGTTCATGTTTATTGTCTCAATTTCATTTTCTTGTGTAATTGCTTTATGTAGCATTTCTAAAACTACATCTAATAACATCCATGCAAATGAACATCTTTGCTTTACCCCTGATCTTACTGGAAAGGTATCTCATATTTTTTCCACCACAGATAAATATGATTCTTGGTTTTAGACAGATATTACTTATCATTCTAACAAAAATGTATTTACTTCTATACTTTTTAATGTTTAAGCATAAATGGGTGCTATATTTTATCAAAAGCTTTCTTTCTGACTCTCTTGACATAATCTTATTATTTTTATTGTCTTTGTTATTCACATGATCTCTTATGCTTATGTTTATCATTATGTTGAACCAACCATGCATTTCTGGTACAAATGCAATCATTACAGTGAATGATATTTTTAATATTTTGCTTCTTTTCTAATATTTTATTCAAAATTTCTGCATCAATATTCCACAATTTAGATTCTTCAGAGCATTTATTAGTCCTGATTTATAGACATGCAGCTTAACTAGAAGAATATTGACTTTTAAAAGATAAAATTTTATTTCAGGGAAAAGTTTGGGGTCCTTGAAAGTACTGTCCATTATCTCTAATACAGCCCAGTGCTTTATTCATCTATAGCGTTATGGTGTCTGGCTAAGATTCATTTCTGGATAGGCTTAGCAAAATCTAATTGTCTAACTAATTGCATATCAGAATTTAGAAACCATATGTTCTTCATTCACCTTCATTTTTCTATGGGAATTTTTAATTTAGATTTTTGTGGAAGACTGTATTTCTTAGGGGTTCTTAAGCAGGAGTCTGCAGACCCCCAAAAGTTCCATGGATAGATTTCAGGTGGTTTATAAATTTGAGTCAGAAAAAGATACAGTTTAATTTTCATTTACGTTTGGTTTCCTCTGTAGCTCTATGTATTTAATTTTATACATATAAAATCTTAATTTTTCTGAGAAAGAGTCTATAGGCTTCACCAGAATCATCCTCTCCTCTATAACATTCCAAAGTTTGATGAAATCAGGACCATGATATCCACAAATAGCAGTATTTGGAGAACCTAATTATTTATAGGGAATATAGTAATGGTGGTGGTGGTGAAAATAGTAGTAGCAGGAATAGGAATAAGAGAAGGAGAAAAAGGAGGAAGAGGAGGAAGAGGAAAAATAGTACCTGTATATTGCTATAAGGTTTGCGAAGCACTTTGCATTTGTTAACTCATTTGATTACTTTACAATTTGGAATCTCTACTGGGCATCTTCCATTACAGTAGCAAACACCTTTGGGGAACATACATCTCTTTGTTGTCTGTTGTTCTTAGTATTAATAATTGGAGAAGTATTATTAATTAAGCCTTGTAGCTCCAAATCTAGTGTTCTCCACTATACTGCAATGTGTGCAATGCATCCTTCATTCACTTTGTTTTTTTCCTAATATCTGTCTTAAATTTTTAATTTATGTTTATTTTATTCTGAACTTAAGAAATAAAACAAGCATTTCTATAACATAGTAGAATAGGAAAAAGAAGGTGGTTACACATGAAACTGTGAATTATTATGCACAACTTACAATTCCTTTTAAATATATAATAAAGTTACCATGTAAATTTCTTTTTTTCCCTCCCTCCTTCCCTAAAGATGGCTACCATTAGACACACACACACTCACATGTGTGCATATGTGTGTATGAGTATGTGTGTGTGCGTGTATGTAAAACCATTTCATATATACTTCTATTTATCAGTTCTTTCCCAGGATGCAGATCATTTCTTCTTTAATATGTACTTTGTAGTTAATTTGGGTATTTACAATAGTCAAAATGACTTAGTACATCAAAGTTGTTCTTAAAACACTATTGATGTCATCAGTCTTAAAAAAAAAAACACTTTGCAGTTTAAAAAAAAAAATTTGAAATATTTTGTTTTTATACAACTGACACTTCCCATTAAACACAGCAAGCAAGCTCCACAAAGAATGTTTTCCCAAACAAATGAGCAAAATTGCCTAACAGACTAGTTCCTTCTCATTCTTTCAAATACAGTCAGAGTCTATAGACTCTTCCTCCTCTCATACCTCAGTTGTGCTGAATCTGAGAATTGTTCCTACCATCTTCTCCACCTTCCAAGATCCCAAATCTCTTCCAAATTAAAGCATATTGCCTTCGGTAATCACACTAGAGAAGTATTTATTAGACATTAGGTTTCCTTCTTCACCACAGAGGGGAAACCAATTAATAAGTAATAATAATCATAATCATAAGCAATTAAAGAACAAATTCTTTGTAGGGAAGTACCTACATGAATTGCTAGACATAGAATAGAAAGGAATTCTTCCCCACTTAGCCCTTTCTCTAAAGAAGAAATTATCTGACATTTGAACAGAGACATTATATTTGAATCACAACTGACATTTAATTCACAAGTGGGGTGAAAAACTAAGTTCTCTCCTGGTGCTCAATAATCTCTCCAACACATCCCATAAGTCCTTAGCCAAGGGGGAAGGGCCAGTCTTCAAACTTTATCATTTTTCTGGAATGGGAACTCATAGAGTCTCAAAGGAAGAGTCAAGGGAGCTGTCCCACATAGATCAAGCATCCAACTTAACCTAACCTCTCAAACATGGTAGGGAGTTAGAATAATTGTTCTTCCTTGTTTCTAGTTTCTCTTTTCCAAAAGCCTCCAAAAACAGTGCCAGAAGTATAAGAATTCTGGGATGGACTACTTGAACCTTGTGTCTCTAAAAGCATTATTTGGGCTGGGATCCTATAATACCAGGGCTTCAATGAAATGATGTTTCTTGTTGCCTTTAGGTACATGATAAAATTAACTTCTCCAATTCCTTCTTTTATCTCTCTAAGGAAAAATTATTAGCTGCCTCTCCTGTTTAGCTGCAACTTCATTATGTCTTCTGGTTTCTTTTATAGCAAAAATGTCAATAAGGATGTAATTCAATTACTCTAGTCATATATATCCACTTCAAGATCATTGGACAACAGTTACAAATTTAGGGTACTGAAAATTAAAGTTAGGTTTGTAGATAATCTAAAACTTGTGTGAATCTGCCCCCCTTTTGGCCATCGTTGCTGTAGAGATGGGAAACACACTGGATAAGAGCTATTTTCTTTTTTAATCTGGTTCATAGGTTGCTGTAGCCTATCTCTGGAAATGAACCTCTACCTTTAGCTACCTTTAGAGTAAAGTTGGTCCTCTGAAAACAGAAACAGTCTGGACTGGGAGAAAAGTAAGCAAAGTCTTTTTATGAAAGGTTTTCTTCCTTATCAAGTGAGATAATATTTGTATAGTCCTTAGCATAGTACCTGGAGCATAGAAAGCAGGTCGTTAGTAAATCCTTATACCCTTCTCTTCCCTTCCCATTAAAAAAAACAACTCTGATATCTCATTGCGTTGTAGGACTCTGTTCGCTAAAGATATATCAGCGTAGACAACCTCTGACCAGTTCTAGTATGGCAACCTCTAGATTTATTAAATGCATATTTTAGATTATTTTCTTTTAATATTATGGTTTCAAATTATTTATCTAGGGGATCAAGAATTCAAGTTTCTCCTCTAATATTCCCTTATACTAATATTAGTAAGCAAGTTACCATTCCATTTAATCCACAGACAATTCAATTAAACTTGCTCTTTCTGAACCAGATAGTAGTTATAATAAATTACAATATGAACATGAATCAAAACTGGGGTTTTTGTGTGTGTGTGTTTTTTTTTGTTTTTCATTATTCTGCTTGGCATCTGCTGGTGCAAAATTTCTGTAACTCAGTTCAGAGGCAATTCTATATGTCAATGATTCTTAATCACTTTACATTAGTGACACATTCTTCTTATTTGTTTGATTTCATGGCACCTAGAGGTGGTCTCATGCATCTATCCTCCTTGACATCTCTACCACCTCCCCTCCATCTCTTTTCCGAGTTGCTATATGGCATAAGCTTGGATTTTTGTCTTATGTTATAGATGTATCTTGGTTTTATATCATATTTCTTTCTAAATATATCTCTCTCCACTTTCCTACCTTGTCAGCTATAACTAAGATTTTAAAATAAAGTTGGGGAAAACACAATTCAGCAAAACCCACCAATCAACTGTGCGTGACAATATAGGCAATATTTCACATCCATCACCCTCTACCTCTGTAACGAAATGATGTTTGTATACTTTTTTCTCACTCTTGAACTTTTGGGGATGAAGCTTGGTCATTACAATTACAAAGCATTCAGTTTTCCTTTTTTTCCCCTTTGTTATTGTTCTCTCCTTTTGCATACACTGGGTATATTGCTTTTCTGATTCTGTTTGATTCACCTTGTATCTGTTTATAGGGATAGAGATGGGACTGGATCTGTGAATTCAAGGAGTAAGAAATTCCTGAATGAGTCAAAGCCCTTTACTAATGAAGGTGGACACCTTATCTGCAATTCATATTTTTTGTCAAAACATTGATAGATTAGGTGATTAAGTAATTGGCCTAGGGTCAAACAGATAGTAGTTTCTAGATATAGGACCCAAACCTACATCTCCCTGTATATGAGGCCAGCTCTCTATCTGCTACATCTTGATATCAGTTCATAGGTTTTTCTTTCTTTATTTCTGATGAAAGAAAATTAAAATCAGTTCACTTTTTAAAGAATTTCATAATGCCTCCTTTGAAATCATGGAGTCACTTTATGGATATGGATCCAAATGGAGGAGGACACAATTCTCAGTGCTTAGTCTCATTTTATCAGCTTCTGTGCTAGTTTATTACAGTGAAAACAGAAGCATATCTTGGGCTTTTTCACTTAACTCAAAGTCACTTCCAGAGGCTCTCTTAAACATTCCTTTCTTCCCAAGGTGATTAATGGGCTCATAGAGTTCTCTAAGGAATACCTACCAACTGACTTCTCTCAAGATGACCTCAGATCCTTTGATTTTAATTGCATTCTTCCAGCAATCTGGCTTTCCATCCAATTTTACTTGTATACAGACAAGCTTCCCTAAGGCTAAGAGCTTTAATGAATTTTAAAATATGCCTTTTTGGTCAGTTGACCAGCATTTTTTTTTTCTGGTAAAAAATATTGCTTTGTTTTTTGCATGGCTAACACTCAGATTTGTTTTTCTGTAATGTTTTATATTAGTTTTTACATTCTCTGTCTATTCACTTCAGAAGGCCTCTGATGTTTTCAGATTATTTACATCATTGTTGTTTCCTCTGTAATACAACCTTTCCAGGGTGTTATTTCTACCGTGTTTCCCCAATAGTAAGACACTGTCTTATTATTTTTTTTGGACAGAAAAACACCAGAGGGCTTATTTTCAGGGGAGGGCTTATTTTAATGAACATTGACAGCAATTTTAATAAACAAGTAAATGTGAACAAAAAAAATGTACCTTTATTCAATAATGAATTCAATAAAGAACAGGATGACACGCTCACTGCTGCAGCTCTGATTGGATGCGTGCATTTCACGGGAGGGGGGTATGGTGCATACAGAGGGTAGCAATCTCAATAGGGCTTATTTTCGGGGGAGGGCTTATTTTAGAGGAATCTTACACAATAAGGGGAGGGCTTATTTTCGGGATAGGTCTTATTATCGGGGAAACACGGTAGGTTGCACTGTCTTCAATTCCTTATGATGTTTCCATTCTCTTTAAAGATTATCCCAGCTTTGGATGAGGAATAGAGGAGTGGACCAATGGAATAGATTAGGTACACAAGATTCAGAAGTCAACAACTATAGTAATGTATTGTCTGATAAACCCCAAGACCCTAGTTTTTGGGATAAGAACTCACTATTTGACAAAAACTTCTGTGAAAACTGGAATACAGTATGGCAGAAACTGGGCATAGACCATTATCTAACACCATATACCGAAATCAAGTCTAAATGGGTGAATGATCTAGGTATAAAGGTTGATACTGTAAGCAGTCTCAGAAAAGAAGGAATAGTTTACCTATCAGATTTGTGGAGAGGGAAAGACTTTATGACTAACCAAGAATTAGAGAACATTATAAAATGTAAAATGGATAATTTTGACTACATGAAATTGAAAAGCTTCTGTACAAACAAAGCCAATGTAACCAAGATTAAGAAGGAGGTGGGAAATTGGGAAAGAATCTTTACAACCTATGTCTCTGACAAAGGACTCATTTCTAAAATATACAGAGAATTAAGTCAAATTTATAAGAATACAAGTCATTCCCCAATTGATAAATGGTCAAAGGATATGAACAGGCAATTTTCAGAGGAAGAAATTAAAGATATCTACAAGCACATGAAGAAATGCTCTAAATCACTATTGATTAGAGAAATGCAAATCAAAACAACTCTGAGGTACCACATCTCACCAGTCAGATTTGCTAAGATGACTAAACAGGAAAATGACAAATGCTGGAAAGGATGTGGGCAAATTGGAACACTAATGCATTGCTGGTGGAGTTGTGAACTGATCCAGACTTTCTGGAGAGCAATCTGGAATTATGCCCAAAGGGCTATAAATAATTTCATACCCTTTGATCCAGCAATACCACTCCTAGGGTTGTATCCCAAAGAGATCATAGAAGTGGGAGGAAGACCCATATGTACAAAAATAGCAGCTCTTTTTGTGGTGGCAAAAAATTGGAAATTAAAGGGGTACCCATCAATTGGGGAATGGCTGAACAAGTTGTGGTATATGCATGTTATGGAATACTATTGTGCTATAAGAAACGAGGAGCAGATGGACTTCATATTTACCTGGAGAGGCTTATATGAACTGATGCTGAGTGAGAAGAGTAGAACCAGGAGAAATTTGTACACAATTACAGATACAATATATGTGTGATGACCAACTTTGATAGACTGGACTCTTCTCAGCAATGCAGTGATATAAGTCAATCCCAAAAGACTCATGATGGAGAGAAATGTGTGCATCCAGAGAAAGAATTAGAAAGAACTGAGTTTATATCCAGATGGAAGCAAAATACCTGATCTTTTTCCTTTTCTTGTTTGCTTTTATGTCCTCTTTACCATTTTTCATTCCATCTGATACAATCCATCTTTATAACTTGACTAATGTATAATGTGAAAGTATTTACAGATCCTATACTTGACTATATGCTGTCATTGGGGGGAGGGGAGAGAGGGGGACAAAAAATGTGAAACTCAAGGAATTGTGGGATTTAATCCTGTAAACTAAAAGTAAACAAACAAATTTAAAAAAAAAGATTATCCAAGCTTTATGGGCAGGAAAATTTTGCTAACCAGGAAAATTGATTTCATAAAACATATGGCATTGTAATTAAATTCAATAGAAACTAAGAGATTGGATTGCTCTGAAGATGAGGTGAATGGAATTCTCTTTTTTATTAGCTCTATGTTTCATTAGTGCAATTTGGGGATGGTTAAGCAAGTATATCTTTATTTATGCTCATTTTTATCACTGACATTGAACTTTAGTTCCAATTTTCCATATAGACCAGGTCTTTAATGAAAATCCAAAATAATACTGGACCAATTGTTCATCAAGCTGAGATAGCTCTGTCTGGCTTGAAATCACTCTTCCAGACATAGAGCTAAAATGCATATCTAGTTGTTGTTTTTTTTCTTTAGCAATTCCTTGATAAGAAATCAACAAGAATTTATTAAGCTCCTATTATGTGTCTCATCAGGTGCTTGATTCTAGGTGACTACATGACTACAAGGATTTTTTTTTTCCTTTTGTTTCCCAACCCCCCCCCCCCCCCTGCCTTTTTGGTGCCTTCCTAATGCTGCTGAATCTTTGCAAGAAACATTTTATTTGCCCATATACCAAATATAGGGTGTGTGGGATGCTCTGAATTTTCCTTTTTTTCAGTTCTGGCTTAAAACATTGTAGCAGCAAGTATCCCAAGCGTCCTCAGGGTCGCTGACAACACAGGTTCTTAGATCTGCTTTGTTAAAGGAAAGCAACTCAAAATGGGTTAACAAGCTTACTTTAATCAGTCAAACAGTTCAGGGGAAAAAGGTCAGCACCCCAAACTTCAAAGTATACAGGCAGAAGTATCGACAGAAACGGGATCAAGTAGACAGCTTTCCAAACTGTCCAACCATTACATCCATACCAAATCAACATCTGGGTTTCAACATCTGGGTTTTTCAAAGCTGGGGGGCTCTGGACAACGGCTTCCCAGAATCCATATCAAATCACAGAACACTTCTCAAAGTGAGCCCCAAAACAAAGCTACACATCAGGGCTTATATAGCCTTCTCCTGGGTCAGAGAATGTAACAACCTTATTGACTCACTGGCCAATCAAGAAGTATCTGCTGAAAAACAAGCCTCCCACCCCAGGCTCCAGGTGCACTTTAGCCTAGGGGCAGGGAAGATCTTACAAATTTACATTCCCATTACAAACATGCATGTTTTGCTTGATTTAGAACCATTATAATCTAGTATGCAATAGATGTGTGATGAAACTGATAGCATACCACTACCACTATGGACCTATTTTTTTTTCAGCTTATTTTGTGATTATCTTTGACTGCAGGAGACAATCAAGACAGGACTTTTCAGTAATGTCTCCATTTCTAACTTTCTGCAATCTCCCACTTCCATTCCCTATGATATTGACTTCCTTTCCTACTTTTAAGGGTTCTCCTTAATGTTTTCTTTTCTATTTTGTTTGTTTAGCTTATGGCAAGGTCACAACTTTCTCTTTGGAATATATACATGTATTTGCAAGTTATGTGTGTTAGTCAACAAACATTTATTAAGCACTTAAAATATCTTTGGGGTTATAAAGATGAGCAAAAACAATTCCTGGTTTTAAGAAGCTCATGCTCCGAGAATATACCTATAAGGTACATACAGACATTTGACATATGGCATTAGCAATTAGGGGATCAAGAAAGGTTTCCTACAGAAGGTGAAATTTGAAGTGTGTCTTATGGGAAGCCAGATGAGCTAAGAGGCAGATGTGAAGTGTGAGCATTTAGAGGCACAGAAAACTCATAGTGAGTAGAGAGATGAAGTATTACTTCAGAGAAACAGCAACTAGGCTCATAGAACAGGTTTGTAGAGCATATGGAAAGGAGTAAAGTGTAAGAAGACTGGGAAGGTAAGAAAGTGTAATAGTAAGGGAATTTGAAGATCTTCCCTGCCCCTTAATAGGCCTAAGGAATTTGAAGATCTTCCCTGCCTATAATGGACTTCACTTGGAACCCTACAAGAGAAACTTCCTTAGGGGAGGCTTCTTTTTCAGGAAGTCCCACACATTTTTTTTTTATTTTGAAATTAGGCAGTGGGTCATGAAGGTTGTCATGTCTTCTGACCAAAGAGTATCTCACTTATGGGAAGAGTTGTGTGATTTGGCCAGATGAGGCTCTGGATAGCTGTTGAGTCCCACAGCTTTGAAAACCCAGATGTTGATGCTTCTTGCTCTGGTAACTATGTATCTATGTAATGGTCAGACATCTAGAAGCCCTGTCTGTTGGTCTGTTGAATTTTGTTATTTTTTCCGTTTTTATTTTCTGAAGTTCAGGGTGCTGACTTTCCCTTCTGAACTAAGTAAATGATATATGTTTGATTAAAGTAAGATTGCTAATCCTTTTTGAGTTGCTTTCCTTTAGAAAAGCAGATCAAAGAACCTGTGCTAGTAGCCATCCTGGGTATGTTAGGGTGCTTGCTGTTACAGAAGGGGCCAGGTTATGAATAGCTTTCAATGCCAAGCTGGAGAAATACAAGAGTCCATTAAAAAGAAGGATCATGGGCAAGTTAGGGAGTATATGGGATCTTTCTTAGTTTTGCAACATCCTTAATGGGTGACCCTAAGGAGGGCATTTAGTTTTTCTGCTTCAGTTTAATAATCTGCAAGATAAGATAATTCTGTTTTTATTTTGGAAAGATTAGGCTAAACCTAGATTCATATTCAAGCTAGTGCCACTTATCATTTATATGGCCTTGTACTGGTCACTTAATCTCTGTGGGTCTCAGTTCCTTCATCTGTAAAATTAAGATATTGGATTTAGATTATCCCTGTGGTCCCTATAACATATAAATACAATGATCCTATGAATAATATATATAATATAATTCATATATGAATGTGTGTGTATGTATACTCTAACAAATAAGCACAAAAGTATTTCGTTTACCTTGAGGAAAAAGGACATTGTTTAAAACTTTTTTTAATGTCAAATGCAATCCATTTACATATAGACTATATTCAGAAAATGCTCAAAAAAAATCCCCAAACCCACCACCTCCTCACTCCCTTGCTTTGACTGCTTTCTAATTAGTTGGCTTGTCCTGAATGAGCAAATTCTTTAAGAGCATTAATTTTCTCCCACTAATACGTTATAATACTTTTCAGGAAGGCTTATAATTTTCCTGTCTGAATGTTTCAAATATTAGGAATTACCATGAATGTTAGAATGATAAAATAAATGGCTGTTAAAATGAGCCCCATTACTAGAGACCATCGACTCCTTGGGGGATTCATTGTCTGCAATTTTGCTTTGATACCTAGCAAATGTCACTGACCAGAAGTGAAATACTCCATCCATTCAATGTCCTGCATTCAGACCTTGGTTTGCTGAGGAAATGGGGCTCTCGATTTTAATTTTAGCTTTCATTTTGCCTTAAGTAATATATTTGTCTTCGAAGGTAATTGCATAGATTTTAAAATAACTTTTGTAAGTTTTTCAGCTATAGAAAGCACATGGACTATCACATCTGAACGAATAATTTTTTCTGTGTTATTTTAGTGTTCGCTACCAGCTGGGTAGGGCTACAGTGATCTTCAGTCGGCATTGTCCCTACCATCCTGGCATTACTAGACACATCCACATCTAACTTAGCATAATTCATATAGATATCCTTAGGCAGACGTTGGAGATGCTCTTTTAAGGTCTTTCACCAAGGCAGAGCTGCCACTGAATGCAAAGTGTGGGTGCATGGAGAAGACGCAGATTTTAGTTCATTTGTCAGCTTAGCAAGGTATAAGGGAATGTTTTCAGGGACTGTTCCAGTCCCAAAGCTGAGACAAGTATATAGAATAGACACATTGTTTTTTTGAGGATTTAGAGAAAGATGGGAAATCAATATAATGGATGTAAAACAGGGACAAATGCACAATTGTCCAACAGGGAGTAACAAAGCAATAACCTCTCAGCCAGAGTATGCAGGATTGTTGCATGTCTATGTAGCAGCTGAGGCCATCACGTCCCTCAGAAGGTCTAAGAAAATATGCCAGGGGCTGCTAGGTGGTGCAGTAAATAGAGCACCAACCCTGGAGTAAGGAGGACCTGAGTTCAAATGTGGCCTCAGACACTTAACACCTACTAGCTGTGTGAACTTGGAAAAGTCCCTTAACCCCAATTGCCATGCCTTTCCCCCTCCAAAAAGGAAGAAAGAAAGAAAGAAAGAAAGAAGGAAGGAAGGAAGGAAGGAAGGAAGGAAGGAAGGAAGGAAGGAAGGAAGGAAGGAAGGAAGGAAGGAAGGAAGGAAGAGAGAAAATATGCTCCCAGTTCAGTTCATTCTATTGTGTCAGTAATCATTTAAAAATACAAATCATGAATCCCAACAATATGTCTACTTTTACTGGTCAGCCAAAAAACACATTAGGTTAGAGCAAAAGACACTTAATCCAATGACATTTAAAAAAATAAAGTAAAAAAAAGCAAGACCCCAGGACAAAAATACAGCCCCCGATCCCACTAATTACCATCATGCCAATAAAAAGTGAGAAGACTTTTGAATGGGAACATATATCATCATTGTCATCATCACCATCATCGATCACTAATATTTATATAGTGTTTGCGATGGGCCAAAGGTTGACAACTATGTGCAATTCTGCCTCACTTAAATCTAATTGATGAGCAAGTCAAGATGTCCATCCCCTAATGTTATCAGTCCTCTTTGAAACAAAGCACAAACAACAACTATGTGCCCAGCCCTGTGCTAAGTACTTTATGATTATTATGTCATCTGATTCTCACAACAACCCTAGAAGGTAAATGCTATTATTATCTCCATTTTACAGATGAGGAAACTCGGGCAAACACCGGTTAATTGACTTGTCAGCATCACACAGCTAGTGAATGTCTGAGACTGGTTTTGAATTCAGGTCTTCTTGATTCCAGGCACAGAGCACAATCCACTGTGCCATCCATGGAAGACACATGCTTAGGAAGTTCCAGTAGCTAGGAAATATTCACACAGGGGCATATACAAGTAACCCACGTGGTCAGGGCACACACATGGAGGGGCATCTGATGCCTTTGATGCTGATAATCTGTAGGAGCTCTGTAGAGCTACTAATTTCCTTCTGTGAAGTGATGATATCACTCTCTGCTAGAAGTGGCCTCTCTACTTTCTCTTGAGAACATTGTCTCCCCCGGGTCCCATCTTCTTCAGCAGATTGCCCCCTCTATTATCTCTACTGTCTCACTAATCTTTAATAATCCTCTACATATTGGCTGCTTGCCTACAAATATGCTTATGTTTCCCCATCTTCAAAAACCCTCACTCATTCCATCCATCCGTTGGAGGTAGAATGGGACAGGGGGAAGAGTACTGTGCTTGGAATGATAGGACCCGAGTTTAAATCTTTCCACTTGCATGACTTTGGCTGAGTCATTTAACTCTCATCAGAAAAATGAGGGAGTTGGTCTAAATGACCTTTAAACTCTACTTCATCTATAAATCTATCATTCTATCAAATGGATGTCATTTTCCATAGATTTTGGTTCTGGGTCCATTGTTATTTAGCTTAATAATTTTATCAGTGACCAAAGCACTTTTAAAAATGAATAAAGAATATACTCATTAAGTTTCTGCCTGTGCTTTCCACTGAGACCCAGAATACTAGGGGGATAGCATCCAAGAAAACAAAAACAGAATGAAAACTGGTCTTCAGGGGTTAGAGGAGGATCAAAAATCATCACAATGAATTTAAATTATGGACAAATGCAGGATAGTCCAACCACAAGCAACAAAGCACAGTCACTTCCATTCTTTGGAAAAACCTAAATAGATTTAAGATGGACAGGGACCTTTGAGTAGCATTAGTAATATAGGACAAAAGGCAGAAGCTCTTCCCATTTGCATTTAGAGTCCAAAGTTCGAGGTAATTTGTAGGGTTGTTGCCACCATTGTTTGCTTTTTCTGGGTTGGCTTCTTCTTCCCCAGGGAGCATTAGGGGGTAGTATCTTTTGTTTCAGGGTAGCTTTTTTGTGAGATTTTTCAAGACCAGCATGCCTCAGTGGCTAATCTATACATTTGTAGCTTTTTCTGTTCATTAGGCTTACCACACCCAGATGATTAAAGGTCATTTGATGACTGTGGAGACTCCTTTTTCTTGATTTATCACTTTCCTCCACCAGAAAATCCATTGTTCCTGACTAGGTTAGGGGAGGGTGAAACATATCAAAGTCTATCACACCATTGGCATATGGGGCTGGGGGACCTGTAAATTACCTCAAAACTTTGATAAACTTCAAAAAGGAATGCTTAATAACATTAGCCCAGAATTTACTAATAACCCAGAGTTTGTAACTCTTTGCTGGGTTCACTTCTGCAAAAATGTCTTTTGCACAGGATAAATAAAAAACAACTTATTTGCCTTTGGAATATTGTTTGTACTTATTGGATTATATTATGTTGATGAATAGATGGTACAGTGGATGGAGTGCTGGACCTTGATACAGGAAGACCTGAGTTCAAATGTGACCTCAGATAACTCAATAACTGTGCGATTCCAGTTGTCACTTAACTTCTTTCTGCCTTTTTCCTCATCTGAAAAATGAGGATAATAATAATACCTATCTCTCAGAGTTGTTGTGAGGATAAACTGAGATAATACCTAGAAAGCATTTTGTAAACCTTAAAGTATATAATCAATGCTATTTTTATTATACTTTTATAATAATAATTGAAATTTTAAATTATAATTTATTATGATATTCTGGGATACCTACGTGGTACAGTAAATAGAATAGGAAGTCATTAATTCAAATCTGGCCTCAGACACACTAGCTGTGTGATATTGGGCAACACACCTAGCCCCTGTTTGCCTCAGTGTCTGATCTGTAAAATGGGGACACACTGGAGAAGGAAACCTCCTGGACTTTTGTCAAACAGAGTCAGATATTACTGAATAACTGAACAACACCAACATGATGTTCTAGGCGTATTCTTCAAATCAAACAATGAAGTCACACTGTGAAAACATGACTGAGGAAAGCATGAGTGAAAGAGGTCAAGAATTTATTAATGAATGCATGAAGTAACTAATTGAAATAATTTCCTCTATGAAGAGGAGAAACATGGATTTAATGCAGCAACTTAACTTGCTTTCCTGATGTCCAATTTTTTGATGGCCCTTTCTTAGCGTAAGAAATGGAGCCCTGGCTCCTCTCAAACTGAAGCCAGGTTTTGCCTTCTTTAAACCATACTTCAAACTGGACAAATAGCTAAGAGTTTGCCCTTCAAAAGGCTTTGAGATGTCAACAAAACTATAATTCAGCAGATTAGGTATTATCAATAGTGAGTTAACTAGATGTCACCACTGTATTACTCAAATATATAGTAGTAACTTTCAACTAGCTTGAAAGAAAGATTTGAAAAAAGGTCAATCAGAATTCAGGTGATTTACTGTAATGGGAATGGGAATTTGAAGATCTTCCCTGCCCCTTAATAAATCTAGGGGAATTTGAAGATTTTTTTCTGCTTTGAAAATAAACTCTGCCACCTAGTAGGGTGAATGTAATCACATGCAGCCTGTGGTAGGAGGAGTTTGCTGAAGAGTGCAACAGAGTCCACAGGAAGCTGGGAGTCAGAGCCGGCTAGATAGTTGGAAGAAGAGCATGTTTCCATGGGAGACAGACAGACTTGTGATTAAAAGTTGGTGTTTGCCTCCTGCTGTGACAACTAGACTTGTGTTGGTTTGTAGGAAGGCTATAGGATGCTGTGACTCTTTGAGCTGTTGCGGCTTATTAACTTCTTTGTTACTATGATGGAATCGGCTTGCTGGTTTTGGGATTTGGCTTTCTGGTGTCTGAATAAGTGTTTTGCTTCTGTTTTATATATGGAGGGTCTGTTATGTTTTGCAATTGAACACCATGTAGGTTTATTTATAGCGGTCATGGGTGCTGTGAATATTGTATTGGTGCTACATCTACCATTCCTTGTGTAAGGTTTGACTGTCCACAGAGATAGTATCTATTCAACAAGAATGAAAAAAAAAATCCAGTCAAACTGACTAATGTCATACTAGTAATAAAACAACAGTAGAAACAGCTAACTCCACTCAGATCATGCTTACCAAAGTAATCATTGATTTTTAACATGTAAAATGGTGGCACTTAATGATTATTCATATTTACAAAGGACAACATTCACTTATATGAGGAACATGAGCAAAAATAAAACCGGAATCCAATAAATTCATTATTCCTGAAATAAATATGGCACAAGTAGAAAAATAACTTCCTTCAGGGCTTTGTTAAGAACATAAACAGACTGTACTTTTCTATGTACACAGCCACATTTTAAAAGAGAAAAATCATGGAGATGTAGATCTATTATGAGTATTTCTTTAACAAAACTGGAAGAGTCAGTCATGTTAAAATATGTAAACTGATTTCATCTTCACCCCAGGGATTGGTTTAGGAACTACTATTGCTGCCTCCTTGGCTATCAGCTGGAGATGAAGAATGGACTAATTGATTCTCAGAGTAGAAAAGAACCTCAGAGGGAATCTAGGCTGATCCATACTACCTCAAGAATCTCCTCTAGTCTACCTGACAAATAACCATGTGACTTTTGGTTAAAGACCTCTGGAGGCATCTAAGTAGCACAGAGGCAGTTAGGTAGTGTAATTGATAGTGCTGCACCTGGAGTCAGAAGGACCTGAGTTCAAATGTAGCTTCAGACACCTACCCGTGTTTCTCCGATAATAAGACACTGTCTTATTAATTTTTTGGACAGAAAAACACCAGAGGGCTTATTTTCAGGGGAGGGCTTATTTTAATGAACACTGACAGCAATTTTAATAAACAGGTAAATGTGAACAAAAAAATGTACCTTTATTCAATAATGAATTCAATAAAGAACAGGATGACGCGCTCACTGCTGCAGCTCTGATTGGATGCAACTCGGAGCACGGCGTACGTTTCACCTGGGGGGGGGACGGTGCATAGAGAGGGTACCGTAATGTAGCGTGTAGCACAGGGGATAACCTTCACTACAGTAGCAATCTCAATAGGGCTTATTTTCGGGGGAGGGCTTATTTTAGAGGAATCTTACACATTAAGGGGAGGGCTTATTTTCGGGATAGGTCTTATTATCGGGGAAACATAGTACTAGCTGATTGACCCTGGGCAAATCACTTAATATCTGTTTGATGTGGTTTCCTCAATTATTAAATGGGTATAATGACAGCACCTACCTCACAGAGCTGTTGTAAGGATCAATTGAGATTTGTAAATTCGTAATATTTGTAAATCACTTATCACAATGCCCTTTTTCTTTCCTTATTGAGGGGAAATGCATTAGCTCCCAAGGTATCCCATTCCATTTTCTGATGGCTCTAATTGTTAGCAAGTTTAAAATGTGACATTCTCCCCTTTGGAACTTCCATTCATTTCTCCTAGTTGTGTCCTGTGGGTCCAAAGTAGAAGTTTACTCCTTCCACATGACATCCTTTATCTACTTGGAAACAGGTGTCCTGTCTTCTTTTATCCAAGCTATCTATCCCAAGTTCTTCAGTCAGCCTTCATTTGTCAGGACCTTGAAGCCCTTGCTATGCTTTTCTAGTCCATCAATCTTCTTAAAATGTAGCCTCCAGAACTGAATACAATATTCTGGATGTGATTCAACCAAGGTAAAGTAGACTTTCCTAATGCTAGAGACTTGGATTCTTTGATGGATCCATGATTCTATTGCTATAGATCCTATTCCAATGATGCAGATGGCAACATAGTCATGCTTTCTTTTCCTATAAGACTTATCCCTATCCTCTTACAAGAGGTTTGCGTAATATCCTTGGAGGCTTCCCCTAAATTTCCTGCCATTTCATGAACACTATTGGAGTTTATATGCTGTTCATCCATTCTCCCTCTCTTTTACCACATGCTCACCTCCTTACCAGGTGACATATTTCTCTAATAATATCCTTTTCATGCTGCTTCTTTTTCATAGACATTCATTGGTAAAATATTTGCATATCAGGATTCTTCTCTTCACGTGGCCAAGGATGGCATAATGTTTTGGTGTCCTATTACACTGCTGATACATATTGAGCTTTTAATCTAGTAAAGCTTCCAAATCATTTTCAGAAAACTGCTGTCTAAGCCATAAGTACCCTATCTGATACTTGTGAAATTGACACATAAGGTATGGGAGGTGAGCATAACAAGGAAAATTTAATGTAAACTTATTTAAGTTGCTTCTTTGCTAAACAAATGTTATACAACTATAATGCTTTTAAGTCTACAATAAACACTATGTCCAGAAAGCCTAAAAGAAATGTTAAGGTCTAATCAAGAGATATTTTTACAATCGTAGATGTGGAACTAAAAGGAGCCTTAGAAACCATCTAATCTAACACTTGAATTTTACAAATGAAGTAACTAATGCCCAAGGAACTTGAGCAACATGACATAGGTCACCAGGTTCTTTTTACCTTTCCTTCTGATGTGATATATTTTTAAAAGTCATTATCATATTTTGTTTTCTCACAGCAGATATTTCTTAAGGAAAAGTCTTCCACAAGCTTGCTATTTCCATCCATCCCATATTCCCTGAAAATAATTATGCAAACCCTCCTACCAGGGTGATTCTGATTGCTAAGTGCAAAGGACACTTTCTAGTTTTGTAATTAATTGATAATTAACAGAATGAGTCAAGACTTTTCCACTTCTGGGAGATAAGATGGTGGAGTAAGAAGTAAGTCGCTCTCATTCTCCCTTATTGACCTCCAAAAATCAAGAAAACATTGCCACAGGAAAACCCTGGAACAGCTAAGCCAACAGAAAGATAGGATGCAGCACTCTTTTCACTTGGGAAGCTTGAGAGATTAATGGGGAAGGTCCTTCTTGCTCCAGTGGAAGGGGAGCAGTGCAGAACAGGAGGCATCCCAGCTAGCCAATGAAAAGCCCCACCTTGGCAAACCAGTGGGAGCTCTTGAGCCCCAGGAGGGTGGATCAGGCAAGCACCAACACCAGAACTCCCTAAGTGCATTAGCATAGGCAGGGAAACCAGCAGCCTCCAACAGCCAAACCTCCCTAGGCTTCAGCACAACTCTAGGAAGAACAACTCCAGGCAGGTAGGGATCTTCCAGCAGCCAAACCTTCTGGTGCTTCAGAGTAACTGTCCTCTAGGGCTAGACCCCCCCTCTACTCTGAGAGCTTCAGTGTTGCTAACCCCATCTCAGCACCATGTAAACTGCCAGACTCCTACAGCCTCCAGAGGCCAATATCTGAGGCCCCAGCCCACAAAGCCAGTGACCAGGTCCCTAGCCCCCAGCACAAGAAGCTTAGGTCAGTGTCCCCTGTGGTCCAGCAGGAGAGCTCAACTTTAAAAGCCAGAAAATAGGCAAACATCATGAGCAAAAAGTGAAACAGACAATGACCCTAGAGTCTTACTATGGGAACAGGGAAGATAAAAACACAAATTCAGAAGAGGACAACATTGTCAAGATAATTAACAGAAAAGAAGGCTATGCCCTGCAATTTTTCACGAAGGAGTTTCAACATTTACCAGTTGTATTTAAAGATATGTGAGAAGCAGAAAACTATAGTGGACAGAGTTAGTCTTAGAGTATTGAAGACCAGGCTCTAATAAATATTAAATGTGGGTTCATGGGAAAGTAACGTACTCTCTCCATATCCCAGGAAGTTCTTTAAGTTGAATACTAATGGCTAATCTACATTGGTGGAGAGTATTTCTACATTCAGAATTCCCTACCTTAGTGAAATTATGTCTGGAACAAAAAGTGAAACAAATAATAAGTTAAAAAGATATCATCATACCAAAATATTGGGACCAAAAATCTTGGCAAAAACATTTTTTGGAAAACTAAAACATTTTTTGGTATTAGAAAAACAAAATCGTTAATCCAATAGCAACAAGCTATTCAACTACTTTGATCTCTTGTTCTCTAGTATAATTCATTTTGAAGGAATATTTTTCAAACTATCTGAGTTTTGAAGCAAACCAAGTTTTCTCATACAAATTTACACAATTGTTTTCCAATGCAGAGCTAATCTCTGGATTCCTTTCCATATAGATTTGTAGTTGTGTTAAGAACTGGAAATTTTTGATTCATCTCCCAAGTGACAACTCATATTCCTTCAACTATTACAGGAAAAAAAAAGACAACTAGATGTGAATACTTAACCCACAATGAATCATGACTACAGTGGGAAATACTAATATTGAGGTAGCATATTGGAAAAAGCATCCTTTCACTTAAAAATGAAGTATTCATTCAGATATTAAATCACTTTCCTAATAACACCTAACTACTACTACAACTGACTGTGAGTTCTAAGATGCAGAACTTCCTGAGTTCTCTGATAATTCAAAACTTTTGTTCACATAGGTCAAAGGTCAATCTAAAAAGAATTTATTATTTATAATACTGTAAATTACAGCCACTAGATCATTTATTTTAAGCAACATTGATTGAAGAAGATTGTAGCACAACTATAGGATTGAAATAGAAATAATTATAATTATAATAATAGCTACCATAGTGTCTGGTACATAGAAAGTACCACATTTATTATGATTGGAAAAACATGTTTCTTTTTCCTTGGGTTTTTTTTTGGAACTCAATTGGGATTCTTCATTTCAAAATACATTCTAAGCTATGATAAATTTAGTATCTAGTTGCATTGCCTAAACTTCAAACATCAAAAAAAGCGTATGGAATGTCAATTAACTAACACCTTATAACAACTTTTTAAAACATAGTAAGCACCATGTAAATGCTGGGTTTTATTATTATTGGGCAACTAGGTGGCACAGTGAATAGAGTTCTGGGCCTAAAGTCAAGAAAACTAATCTTCTTTAGTTCAAATCTGGCCTCAGTGGCTGTGTAACCCTGAGCAAGTCATTTAACCCCATTTACCTCTGTAAAATGAACTAGATACATAACTGTAATCTTTAAAAGGGTCCAGTGTTTTAATCATGCAGCTTTCAGGAAAGTTCTAGGTCAAGAATCATATTTGTTCTCTCTTTTGCAAGGGTCTTTTGTTGGTTAGATATTGGTCGGTAATCTGTTTATATGTACTACTGGTTCAAGACTAGTGAGACAAGACAGAGCAGCTGGGGACAAGTCCAACTATGCTTTCTCAAGTCCTTTCTAAAACCCACTGGCAACTGATCCATTAATATTGCCCCATTTTGAGTGCAAAATCATTGTCTATAAAATGTTAAGATTGTATATGACTGATCCATGTCCTTCACTAAGCTATAGGATGTGCCGTTTGGTGAACCCAGCATTAATTTGGATTCCTAAAACTTTCACTAAATCATTATTGGTCTTTCATCAAGGCCCCTCTTCTATTGTTGGTGTTACATGTAAAGTTGTAGGGCAGGGAAAAGCTGGGGACAAGTTTATGGGAACTCATCAATTCTATAAGAACCTGAGAGAATTAAAGAACAGTCTAATGCAGGAATTCTTAACTCTTTTTTGTGTCACAGACCCTGCTGCAATCATGGACCACTGTGGACCACTTTTCTCAATAATGTTTTAAAGTACATAAAATAAAAATACAGAATTTTAAAGTAAAACAAGCATATTTAAATATAGTTTATTTGTTTTTAGTTCATGGATCCCAGATTAAGAATTTTTATCTAGTGGATTATGTGATGGGATAAAGGGGTTGGAGAGGCAGGGTATTCAGAAGTTCCATTCAGGTTTACCTTTTTTTTTTTTTTTTCACAAAAACCTAGTCAATTCAAAAGTCTATGCAGGGTTTCTATTTTTGTGAAACTGGATCTCTAATTATACTAGTTTTCCATTGTTGTCTACTCCCACAAACACGTCTTAGCAAAATTTGGTTCCATATCTATAAAAAATAGTGGAGTAAAGAAAAAAGTTTAATATGCAAGAAGGAAAGAGGAGTAAAGAAAAGAGTTTAATATGCAAGAAGGAAAGAGGAGAGAATTTTATGTTGTTGTCTGATTTCAGGTCATATTCATCAAGGGAATGTAAGAATCTTTATTGAGCAGGCTCAAGAATAAAATCCTCTGAGAACCAACATGGCTGTCAAAAGAGATCTGATCTACTTGCTTTTCCCAAGTCCTTACATTTTACACATTAGTGACATTTGTTTCAGCTATTTAGCTAAGGTGAGTGGCATGTGACTGAACTGACTCTCAGATACCAATTGATATAGAGAAAATTAGGGGTGGCTTAGTGGCACAATGGATAGGGTGCTGGATCTGGAGTCAGGAAGACTCCATTTTCCTGAGTTCAAATCTGGTCTCAGACACTTACCAGTTGTGTGACCATAGGAAAGTTACTTAACCCTGTTTGCCTTGGTCTCCTCATCTGTAAAATGAGCTGGAGAAGGAAATGTCAAACCATTTGGCAAAAAAATTTCAAATGGAGTCACAGTCAGACACATCAGAAACAATTAAACAATAACAAAATGGAGGGAACTGGCAATACCTAGACTAGCCAAAGAGATCACAGATCCATTCAGAATGAATGACTTATTCAAAAAAGACAGTCTTCCAATATGCTACCAATGGTGGGCAGAGAAGGAGTCAAGAAGGTAACATATATTGTAATTTATTTTAAAAAAAGCTTATTTTTTAATAATATTTTTTATTTTTCTCAATTACATGTAAAAACAATATTTAATATTCATTTTTTTATTTTTAGTTTAAAATTCTCTCCTTTCCTCCCATTCTTTTCTCCTCCCTAAAATGACAAGCAATTTGACTGAGGTTATACATATACAATTATGTAAAACATATTTCCATATTAGTTATATCATGAAAGAAAACCCAAAGTTAAAAAAAACATGAAAAAATAAAGTTAAAAATAGTATGCTTCTATCTGCATTTAGACTCCATCAGTTTTTTCTCTGGAGGTGGATAGCATTTTTCAACATAAGTTGCACAGAACTGTCTTGGATCTTTATATCGTTGAGAATAGCTAAGTCACTCACAGATGATCATCATAAAGTATTGCTATTACTGTGTACAACATTCTCCTGGTTCTGCTCACTTTGGTTCATTTAAGTCTTTCCAGGTTTTTCTGAGAGTATCCTGCTCATCATTTCTTATAGCACAAGGATATGAACTGACAGTTTTCAAGCTGTCTATAGTTAAATGAAAAAGTACTCCAAATCATTTTTGATTAGAGAAATGCAAATTAAAACAACTCTGAGGTACCCCTCATACTTAACAAATTTGCTAATATGACAGAAAAGGAAAATGAAAAATGTTGGAGGGGATGTGGGAAAATTGGGACACTGTTCATGGAACTTTGAAGTGATCCAACCATTCTGCCGACCAATTTAAAACTATGTCCAAAGGGCTATAAAACTGTGCATACCTTTTAATCCAGCAATACCTGTAATAGATATGTCCCTCAAACAGATTTTAAATGGGGGTGGGGTGGGAGTAGGGTTTGGAAAGGACCTGTTTATATAAATATATTTATGGCACACGGTAAAGAATTGGATGTTTAGGACATTTCCATCAACTGGGTAATAGTTGAACAAGTTGTGTAATATGATTGCAATGGACTTCTTTCTAATCTTGGTTGTATTGGTTTTGTTGCACAAAATCTTTTTAATTTAATATAATCAAAATTATCCATTTTATATCTCATAATGTTCTCTATCTCTTGTCAATGTCTTTTTCTTCAGGTTATCACAGATTATAACTTTCATGTTAATAGTGAATGCTAAATTTGAATTGCTTTGGGAAGATCATGAAGATCACCTGGTAAGACAAGATACCGGTCACTGAGGTCCTTTCTTGAACTAAACTGCCAAGCATTCAAACCCCACTACAAAAAGGCAATTACAATGGACTGGCTATGTTGTTTGAATGACAAACACATGTTTGCCTAAAACACAATTTTATGGAGAATTCACACAAGGCAAGCATTCACATGGTGGTCAGAAGAAGTGATGCAAGGACACTTTCAAAATCTCTCTTAAGAACTTTTGAAATGATTGTATAACATGGGAGACACTGGCATAGGACCTCCAGAATGGTGTGCCCCCATCAAAGAGGGCCCTGTGCTTTATGAGCAAAGCAGAATTGAAATAGCTCTAAAGAAATGCTAGATGCACAAATTTAGAGCACCCACTCTAAATGTTCACATGGACTTTTTGTGCCTGCCCTGTGGTAGAACATTCTCAGCTTGTATCGGTCTGATCGACCTCAGTCACACACACTGTAACTTGATTCTGATATAGTGATGTCATTTTGGTCCTCTTCAAGAACGAAGGAAAGCAATCATACCAACCTAACATTAAATGCTAACACTAAAGTACTTGTTTCCTAGAGATTAGAATCATTCAGTGTCCATGATTGGTCTTAATCTATGACCTCTATGTTGCTCTATGCAATTCACAAGTGCTACTCTACATTTACAGACCCATTATTGCTAATCTTTTCTCTCTATACTCTCACCTTTGCCACTCTCATTCATTCTCACAGGTTTAGATTCAGATCTCTCTCCAAATCTATATATTCAGGATATGTAGCCTTTGAAAGGAAATTCAACATGTTAAATTCTAATGAGAAGAATAATCTTTGGGAAGCTATTAGTAGATCAATTTAGACCAAGGTTCTAACATTGGAGACTGTACCACAATACATAACTATAAATGTCTCTTTAGGGGCTGCTATTGATGGTGGGAGTGTACTGAAGCAGAGTATCCTAGGAGAGAGATCCAGAAAGGGTGAATAGAAATAAGCACTACAGTAACTAAAGAGTAAAGAGGGCAATCACAGAGGAAATGTGGAAAAAAAACATTTTAATAATGGAATTCAGGAAGAGGGAAGAAGTAATCAGAATTACTCCCATAGAATAGAATATTCCCAACGTGGGGTTCCTGATGCAAGTTTTGATCATGAGTGGTCTAATTTTCATTTCCATTATCTCACCAACTGAGGGCCATTCTTACAGTAAGAGTTGCCTCATCTTGTTCCTATCTCTGACATTCTTCCCCTCCGGCAAGGCAATAGGGACTAGACTTCAAAAATAAATGTCCAGAAAGCAGCATCTTCATCCTATGCAGTTGCCAGGGCAACAGCTGCTACTTATGGCATCATGGAGAAAAAGACTAGAAACATAGGGATTTAATAATCTTTTATAAATTAGACAAATGTCTATAAAGGTTCTACTTGTCTTTTAAATAGAGGTGATTTCAATTTCTAGGTCAATTAAGTTGCAGAACTTAGTAAAGTTAGCTAGTACAACTGAGATTGCAGAATAATTGCCTGATGATTTTAAAAAATGTTGCTTTCAGTTATTCTTTATGAGACTATCCTTGACTGATTAGTGTACTGTTATGTGGAGTGAAAACAACTTCTTCCTTTTGGAACAATATAAAACTATCTGCATTTGGTCCCTTCCTAAATGAAGTCCTTTTTTCCCAGAGTCAGACTCACTTGCTCAGAAGTCACAAGTTTCTTCTCAAAGTGACAAATTGGGGGGGGGGGAGGTGGCATGTTGGGACATTGAGGTGCCCAAATCTCCTGCAAATACCTCAGTAAAGCTCTAAAAATGTACCAGAAGGAATAATAATAAAACCAAAAGTTTCTCAGAGCAGCTAGATAACATGGTAGATAGAGTGCTGTCAGAAAAACTCCATCTTTCTGAGTTGAAATCTGACTTCAGATTCTTATTAGCTGTGTGATCCTGGGCAAGTTACTTAACCCTGTTTTCCTCAGTTTCCTTATCTGTAAAATGAGCCTGAGAAGGAAATGGCAAACCACTCCAGTATCTCTGCCAAGAAAACCCCAAATGGGATCACAAAGAGGCAGACTCAACTGAACAACAACAATAAATTTCTTCATACAATCTGAGTGACCAGAAAGTTTGCTGGAATTCTCTAGAAGTATAGAGTCAGGTTAGGGTAGGTAGAAGGCAAAGTGTAAAAGTATCTGGTCTCACAGTAAGCAAAAGTAGAAGAGAAACATCCAGTGTAGATGACCCAAAAGACAGGACCATACCAGCACTCAAGACCATCACAGGATAACTAGGGAGAGGAGAAAGGGCCAGATGAGAACTCAACACTGGGTGACCCAAGGGCTCCATTCTTATCTGTGGCAGCAGATAAGACCAGACTAGCATCTAAGACCAGCATGGGGTGACCAGCCCAGGACCAGACTAACACCTAGTGCTGGGCAACCCAGTGATCCTTTCTACAGTAGGAGACAAGACCATAGCAACAATTAGACAGTCTGGGCCCAAACCACAGCAGAGCAGGAGGCTAGACAATTTCTGAAGAAGGCATGGGCCATCTCACCTGGGAAATAGGCAAGGACAGGAAAAGAGTTTAAGATGCAGGGCATGATAGCTGATGGAGTAGTCATAAATAAAACAAACTCCAACACTAGGAAGGAAAGTGTGAGAGGGAGATTAAAAGGGAAAAAAAGAAAGAATCAAAGCCTGGGATGAAGGAAAGAGAAGAAAAAAATGGGGCACAGAGCAAAAATGGATCATTATTTATAGATTGTAAGTATAAGGATAAGGCAAATTCCTCTCTCTCTTCTTTCCTCTTAAGAGGTCTGAGGGAATGAATATAGGAAAAAGTACAAGGAGACTTGTGATGCAGAAAAATACAAAATTAACAATCATCCATGGATAAATAGGAGGGCAGAGCTAAGGTGGCAGGGACTTTATATATACCTGAGCTCTTCCAAAATTCCTTCCAAACTGTGAAAAAAGCACTTCAAAATTAATTTTGCAGTGGCAGAACCAGCATAAGGATGGGATGAAAAAAATTTTCCCATCCTAGACAACTTAGAAAATTGATAGGAAAGGTATATCTCACTGAGGTGAGAGTGAGATGTAGTCCAGTGCAGGCTGTACTCCAGCAAGCCAGCATTAGGCAGTGCCCTAGTAGGTCATGCCCCAGCAAACCAGCAGTAGGCAGCAACCTAAGAAGCCAGTAGCGCCCTGACAAGCCAACAGCAGGCCTTTGGATGATGGAATCAGCAGTAATAACTTCTGGAGCTCTCAGACCACAGATAGTAAGGGGGTCAAACAACTAGTCAGAAGTCAAAGATCATTGTACAGGCCAGGAAAGTGGTGACCACCACCACCACCACCACCCATTATACAAATAGACTGGAAAAATGAGCAAGCAATTAAAAAAAGGACCTGATCATCGAAAGGTACTATGGTGACAGGGAAAATCAAAATACCAAGTCAAAAGAGGAAAACAATGACAAAAGGGCTACATGCAAAACCTCAAAGAAAAAAAAAGAATTGATCTCAGGCTCAAAAAGAATTCCTGGAAATGCTCAAAAAGGATTTTAAAAATCAAATGAGAGAGGTAGAGAAAATTTAGGAAAAGAAATGAGAGTAATACAAGATAATCATGAAAAAATAGTCAACAGTTTGATAAAGGAAGCACACACAAAAATGTAAAAAGATGATCAAAATTTCATTGAAGAAAACAATTCCTCATAAAGTAGAATTGGGGGCAACTAGGTGGCACAGTAAAAAGAGTACCAGCCCTGGAATCAGGAGGACTTGAGTTTAAATCCAGTCTCAGACACTTGCTAGTTATTAGCTGTGTGACCTTGGGCAAGTCACTTAACCCCAATTGCCTTGCCTTCTTCCCTCCCTCCATAAATAAATAAATAAATAGAATTAGCCAATTGGAAAAGAAGGTATGAAAGCTCACTGAAGAAAATAATTCCTTTAAAAATAGGAATTGGACAAATGGAAGCTAATGACTCCATGAGGCTAGAAACAATAAAACTAATAAAAAAGAATAAAAACTAAAATAGAAGAAAATGTGAACTAAAAGACTAACCTGGAAAACAGTTTGAAGAGAGATAATTTAAGAATTATTGGATTACCTGAAAGCTGTGATAAAAGAGAGAGAGAGAGAGAGAGAGAGAGAGAGACTAGAAATCCCATTTCACGAAATTATAAAGGAAAATTGTCCTAATATTCTAGAACAAGAGGGTAAAATAGAAATGGAAAGAATCCACTGATTACCTCCTGAAAGATATCCCAAAACAAAAACTCTCCGGAATATTATAACCAAATTCTAGAGCTCCCAGGTCAAGGAGAAAGTGCTACAAGCAGCCAGAAATAAGCAATTCAAATATCATGGAGCCCCAGTCAGGATAACACAAGATTTAGCAGTTTCTACATTAAAGAATGGGAGGGCTTGTAATATAATATTCTGAAGGGCAAAGGAGCTAAGATGACAACCCAAAATTACCTACCTAATGAAATTGAGTACAATCCTTCAGAAGAAAAAAAAATGGGTATTTAATTAAACAGAGAGCTTTCAAGAATTCCTGATTTTTTTTTAAAAAAGCCTAGAACTTAACAGAAAATTTGATTTTCAAATACAAGACTCAGGAGAAGCATAAAAAGGTAAACAGGAAAGAGAAATAATAAGGGATTCAATAACTGTTTACAATCCTACTTGGGAAGAATAAATTTGTAATTCATAATAACTTTTTCATTATTAGGGGAGTTAAAAGGAATTTACAAAGAAGGCAAAAGTGTTAGTTGGCTATGTGTAATGGTGGGGATTTAAAGATATCCCTTGCTCCTCGTATTGGCAACCAAACAGGTCCTTAGCATCTTGTCTCCAGTTCATGATTGTATCAAGTATTAAGATCCAGAACTTGTGAATTCCACAATGGGAGGAAGTTGCAGTGGGAAGGGGCAGAACAGGGAGGAGCTAAGACCATATATAAGGAAAAGCCCAAAGCCCAAGCAAGAGAGCAACAATTGCTGAGAGAGAGAGAACTGCTAGGATCCTGAAATCATCTGAGAACTATTACAAATTGAGAACAGAATGGAGAACAGAACTTGTCATGGTAGAATGGAGAACTGAGAACTAAGAAGAACTGAGAAGAGAATTGAGAAGAGCTGAGAAATGAGAAGAGAGGAGAACTGGGAGGAAGCATGACTGTGGTGCCCCTTTGTCTTCCTAGGAACAGAAACTATGAAGAACTTGAGGTGGACTAGATCCTGTGAGCTTCAATATGGAACAGGAAGGAACTGAGAGCTGCCTGCCTTTGAACTCAGGTAACAGCTGGGTAGATTTGGGCAGGAGCTGGGATCATGGAAGAGGAACCATGGAAGCTGAGAGCCTGCTTGTCAAGATGAAAAGACCTCTCCTTGGGTATTTAAGGCAAACTGAGAAGATTGTGATTTACTGTGGCCTAGGGGTAGGAGGACCCTGTACTCTGTATCCTGTGCCTTTTCAGGATGATTGAATTAAGGATGATTGGAAACTAATCTCCAATTAGGAAGAAAGAAGACCTTTTGATTGAAAAGATTAAGACAATGCACCTAGGGTGGAGAACTTTGATCTTAACATTTAGATGATTGAGTTACTAAGTGAATGTGCTTTGTTTAAAACTAGGTGACCACTTTTGTGAAAACTATGTGGCCACTTTATTGATAACTTGTTATGATATAACATTGTGAATGATGTAATTTGATTTCTGTGAATGTTTTGCTTTAATTTACTGCTGAATAAATAGAGAGTTCACTATACTATGTAATCAGAATCTTAAAGCTGTTCACAGCAGCAGTCTTCTGGAAAGCAGCTCATGCTTGGCTTTACAATATGGTGGGCTGACATAAAAAAATTGAAGAAGATTATATCAAAAGAATTGAGGGATGAGAAAGAGGGATTCATTGAGAGAAGTGGAAGGGAAGTATAATGGGGTAAATTATCTCATGTAAAAGAGATGAAGAAGTTTTTACAGTAGAGGGGATGATGGGGGCATGGCAAACAACACTTGAATCTTACTTCAGAAGTGGTTCAAAAAAGGTATAACATATGTACTCAGTTGAGTATATAAATCTATCTTACCCTACAGTGTGAGGGAATGTTAAAAAAGAAGGCTATGTTCTAAATGCTGCTAAGGTTGAAATTCTGCCTGGAGTAGCTAGGGTTAGGCATACCCTCTGCCACAGTCTCTGGGTTCTTTCAATAAATGCTGATGGTTGGTTTATAGACTTGACCTAATCACTGGGAGATCTCAGCTCCTAATCTCTTTACACAATCCCAAATCATCCTCCATCCCACGTTGTTAGATAGATATATACATATATAGATATAGATAAGATATAACTATATATATTTAGTGATTATTTATATGTAAACATATATACACATATATATGTGTGTACATATATATACACACATATGTGTGTATGTATATGTGTATGGATGAATGTATACATAGTCCCCAAAATAGAGGTCAGCTATAGTAGTGGTCTAAGTCTCATGTAAAGGCCCATTCTCCCTTCCCTATCTTGTGTGCATAGTCACTTAGCTAGTCCTGTTTCTTGCTGTGACTCCATGTACTATGGGGCATGCGTTGCCTGACTCTGCCTCCCAATGAAGTAACCTATTGAGGTTTGGATCTTTCTCCTATTAGTGTTCCACCAGGCCAAAATCAACATTCCAGTGAATTCAGGCCCCATTTCCTAGAATTTGGGCTGCTTCTGACTCCCTTTCAGGTCCTCCTTCAAGCTTCAATCCCTGTTTACTGGAATTCATACTGGTCTCTGCCTCCCTTGGCCTCTCACACCTCTGAGTCTGTTGACGTTTGGTTGTCACCTTATATAAGAGATTCCTAGTGTTTCTCATGATTATACTATTATTTCTGCTGTTGCTATTCCTACTGTTGCTAATACCAATACTACTTTTAATAATAGCTAGCATTTTTTATAAAGTATTTATAACTATCTCATTTAATCCTCACAGTTCTCATTGAACAGATAAGGAAATTAAGGCAGAAAGAAGTTAAACGAACTGCTCAGGTTCATGCATCTAGTGTCTGAGATATATTTGAATTCATCTTCCTGATTCAAAATTGACACCCTATCTACCCTACCACCTAGGTGTACTAATAATACAACTGTTCCATTTGGTGGCATTTTAAGTGTTTGCAGGGTGTTTGTGGGAGATCTCAGCTCTACTTGGACCATTCACATCTCCATCTTAAATGGAAGTCAGATGGTAGAGGTTCATAAAAAAGAATCCATGGAATTCAAAGTGAATATTTTCCATAAGGCAAATTTTAAATTACTATTTTTGCTTTCTCTAAGGAAAAGATAATGAGCTATTTATTTTGATGGTTTGTCTCTTCTATGAGCTGAAACAAGAAGGTCAAGTCATTTTAAAAAGTCAAGAGGATCATAACCTGCTATCACATAGGCAATTATATTAAAAGAGCTGGTTTAGACTTTTTGCACTTTTGGATGAGGTTTCATTTTGTCTTTTTTTAACAAGGTAAAAACTATAGGCATGTTGAATTACATGATGTGTGTGAACTTTTAATTCATCAAAGAAAAGCACTCAAAATTCAAATAGAGAGTGTCCTAAAAAGTTTTAGTGTACTATGAGGCTACTAAAGCTAAGTCACTAAAGCTGAAAACTACATCAAGACTTTTAATTAAGATAAGAGTAAGATAACATCTTGCTGGGCTGCCAGGTAGCACAGCAAGTAAGAGCACTGGCCCCAGAGTCAGGAGACCTGGGATCGAATCCAGACTCTGATACTTAGCACCACACCCAGAAATAACTGGCCATGTAACCTTGAGCAAGTTATTTAACTCCAATTGCTTTAAAAAAAAAAAGATAATATCTTGTGCTATTATTTTAGATAAACAAAATGTAATCACATTACTAAATACAATTTAAATACATAAGAATGAGGGGAAAAAGATTCCTGGAAAATCTAAGGTATGCAATAAATTAATATGTTTTTTAGATCAAAACACTAAATTCTTCTTAAAATCTTAGATATGTAACTAAGAAACCAAGAAGAGATAAGAATTATCTAGTATTTACGTGTTGTAATTTAAAGAATACTTTTATTTTACATAATTCCTTAACACTTTTACTGGGATAGGTCTATATCAGTTTCACTGGGACTAATTAATAGGGTCATTTTATAAAAAAGATATGAAACATGATCTCTGCCCTTATGGAACTCAGTTGGAATATATGTCTTATGTGTGGTAGCATCTGTGCTACCCCTCTCTAACACAAGGGGTTTGGAGAATAATCACAACAGTTTAAAGACAATTCAAGTTCATATTCACTCAAAACAATAACTTTTAAACACCAATAGGTGTATCTTCTTTCTATCTAGCCAAAACATACACTTAGTTCAAAGCAAAGACATTTAATGAAAAAAAAAAGCTTTGCAACAGAACACTCCCTCCATAAATGTGCACAATGTCCCACAAATACGCACACCATCTGTAGGAAGAGTGAACAAATATAGAGGTCGCATATGAGAGGCTCAAAATGTTGGGAAATATGTGGAGGGATAACTCACATCTTCCATGCTGTAGGATGATCACACTGCTTTTAATAACCCTGCTTCTTCCTACGCTCTCTGTTACCCCTGGGTTTCTTCCTCCATTGGGTTCCCAGGACCTACTTCTTGCTGAGCATATCTCAACTATGCTCAGTCCTCACTGAGTTCATTGGTCCACTGGGATCACCAGACCAGCTCCCCACTGGGTCCAATATCCTAGCCTTAATAGGATTTTGGGTCTGCTAGGGTCTATTAGCTAGAAGCTGCCCTGTCAGGGAAGACTGAACTCTTTAGTTTTCTCAGCTATATCTAGCTAACAAAATCCAGGCCCCCAGGCTAAGATTTGGCCTTTTCTTTTCCACTCCTAAATCTGAATCAGGGATCAAAGCCTTCTGTAATAACTACCTAACTTATGGCTCTTAAGTCTTATATACTCACAAGATCCTACCACTTAACTGCAAATGAATTTGAGCTAGAACACAAGGGGGTAAGGGTGATATTCCCCATTCACCTAGCTCAACTTTAGTATGCATATCTGTCAGCAGCAAAGGCTGACAACTTTGATGTTATATTTTAGCAGCAGAAAAACTTCAGTTTTCCTATATACATGAAGAATTGTAATATAATAGATGCACAAATTAGTAAAAGCAATTCTGACCTCCAAGTGGTGAAAAGTCTTTGACTTAAGGAGAGAATTGTGCAGACTTCCTGGAGGAAGTTGCTATATCTGAAGCTTTGAAATATCACTGTCTTACATAAAAGTCTTAGCAAAGATTCAACCTGAATTGTGTCCAAAAACCTTGCCTGTATCAGAAAACTGACCCCGTAAGAATACTGATGGTACCCAAAAAAGCCATACCACAGGCCACCTGTTGGGGGTGGGAGGGTCAAGAAATACAGATGCACTCTATTGGCTTTTCCAAACTTTCCTCGTGTCAACTTACTAAGGAACACACAGGAGCATGCTCACATAAAAAAAGCTTCCCTGACAATCCAGACAATGAAGTCACATGTTTCCCAAGCCCTGAAAGTTTATTTGTGTGTAAATCTCATTTGAGAAAGAAGCAAATGTACCAAAGGGAAACATGATTATGGTCAGCCTAATATTTTAGAACAGTGAATTATGCACTAGTGGCAGTCATCATTCTTCTTCCATATCAAATATTTCAGTTACCTGTTGCTTGACACTTGACAATGATGGTGTCACAAGGCTTTGTTCCTTCCACTGCTTTCCCCAGATCATGGTGCTGATAATATCACCCTCATTTTGTCTCTCCTATCCCAATCTTTCAGTCTCCCAGCCCCAGGGAAGGTTAGTTTAGGACCTTCTTGGTATTTTTGCCTAAGGTACTGTGATATATAACGTTCAGACAAAAGAAAGCTTCTGAATTTGCTACTGATAGATAAACAAATTTCATCCCAACTTTCCATACCCAATGTCATAAACTTTATAATTATATTACTAGTTGGCTACATATTTTTCTGTACTACTAAAATATGCACATATTCATAATTATGTTAATAGTGTATATACTTTATATATGTCACCTACATTTTTATGAATTTATCTGACTTTATGCTATTGTTCCTAATTAAATTGCAAACCCCATAGAAGAAGGATTGTGCATTGTATTTCCTTGGTTATATTTTTATAGCAATTAATACATCTCGATTAATGTTGTTTGCTTGACTAAGTGACCAGTGATGTTTGTCTTTCTGAACAGTGTATGAACAAACAATAAAAGTCACATTTGTTGTTTAGCATTACCTAAACCAAACAATCATTTAGTTTGTTTATTTTTTGCTTTTTTTTTTTAGCAATATGTTAAAAAACAACACACAACCCTTAGGGCTAGGTACATGAATGGCATTTAAAAAAAATCTTTTATGTTTAAATAAATAAGCATTTTTTTCTTTCAATCCCACTTCTGCTCACCTCCAATGAGGGGATGACAGGGATAAACAAGAAAAATAAAATACTTGTCACAGGTATGCTTAGTTAAGCAAAATGAATATCCACACTGACCATGCCCCACAATGTGTGTCTCGTTCTGAATTCTCTTTCAAGAAGTAGGTAGTATTCTTCATTATCGTTCCTTTAGAATCATGGTTAGTCATTGTTCTGATCAAAGTTCTTAAGTTTTCCAAAATTCTTTATTTTTAAATGTTGTTTTAATATAACTTGTTTTCCTGGTTCTGCTTATTTCAATTTGCATCAGTTCATAAAAGTCTTCCCAGGTGCCTTGAATACTATTCCCCTTCTTTATTTCTTTCAGCACAATAAAATTTCCTTATGTTCATATCCTAATAATTTGTTCAGTCATTACCCAGTTTGTAGTCCCTTAGTTTCCACTTTGCTGCCACAAAAGAAATTCTTTAAATACTTTTGTACACATAGGTCCTTTTCCTCCTTCCTTGATCTCTGTGGGGCATAGGCCTAGTGGTGGTATCAACAGGTCTATGCAGAGCTTAATCATTTTGAAGGCATAGTTTCCAACTGCTTTCCATTCCACCAACAGTTCCAGTGTCCTTATTTTTATGCAGCTCCTCCAATACCTGTCATTTTCCTTCTTTTTTTTCACTTTGTCATTCTGATAGGTGATAGATATAATTCTAAGATTAGAATTATATTTAGAATTGTTTTATATGAAAAAAGGAAGTGAACTTTATAGAATCCAATTTATACCTTTAAAATTTTGCATTTTTCCTATTGTGCTGGTTTCATCTGTGTAATAAATATTTAAGTCACAGCCTGGCTAACTGGTTTCAATAAAAATCAATCAGTCAATTAACAAGCATTTTGCTCAGTACTTAAAATGGGGGAGGCACTGTGTTAAGTCTGTTAGACAAAAAGAGAAAAATAAAACAATCCCCACCCTCAAAGAGTTTATATTCCAATGTGCTTGTGTGTAGGCGTATGTACACATAAAGATGACACGCAAACGCATACATTTGTATGTATGCATATGTGAATATGTATTACATGCCTATACATATACATATGTGGCATATAAAAATCAAGGTTATCTAGGAGGAAAAGGAAGTAGCTCTTCACTAGATAAGCAAGGGAGACCAGGAAAGGCTTCATGACAATGATGATAGCAATAATAGTTATCGTGTATATGGTGCTCACAATGTGCTAGGTAGGCACTGTACTGAGTGTTTTACAATTATGATGTTATTTGATCTTCACAATAATCCTGCGAAGTGAGTGTTATTTTTACCCCCATTTTGAAGATGAGGACAGTCAGGCAAACAGAGATTGTCTTTGTATCCCTAGCACCTTGAACTGGACCTGTCACATTATAAGTCCTCAATAAATTAATTAGTGAATGAATTGGGGATTTAAATATTTGTTCTTATTCAGCTGTATCTGACTCTTCATGGTCCCAAGAATCATAGCACATCAGTACTGTTCCTGGGGTTTCCTTGGCAAAGGTTCTGGAATGGCTTGCTATTTCCCTCTCCAGTAGATTAAGGCAAACTGAGGTTAAGTGATTTGCCCAGGGTAACATAGTGAGTGTCTGAGTCCAGATTTGAACTCAGATCTTCCAGGCCCCAGGCTCAATGCTCTATCCATTAAGCCACACAGCTGTCTTAACCATAATTACACATGTCCATCAGGCATGAACCATACATACCAGTCTGCACCTGTTGCCCTGACTGTATTTTTCATCTCTACCAAGATACCCCTCCCACATTAAACTTATCACATCCAATATCATCACCACGCTGCTAACTCAAGCCATGACAGACACCACCTCCCTCAACCTCCTCTCCTCTCTGATTGGAGGGCTGAGGGGATAGAGGAGCAAACCTTGCTGATACCTTCCTTTATGGAGGGCAGAAACCATACTTTGGGGCTCACTCTGTTTCTGCATCTGCTGCTATGCCTGGTACCTCCTGATGCCCACCCCCTCATGTCTGTGCCTTCTTCTCTGTGTTTTATCTTCCTGTTAGATAATAAGCTTATTGAAAGCAGGGACTGTTTCTTTTTATTAATTGTATTCCCAGCATTTAGCATAGTCTTTGGCACACAGTAGTCACTTAATAAATGTTTATTAGATTACCCAGCCCGAATTTTGTATGTGTCTGTCATCTGAATAATATTATAAGTATTTAATATAATTACTAGAAAATGTTCATGACTAGTTTAACCAATATTAAAATGTACAAGTTTTGAGCCAACAATCACTGAACATTTATTACACACTTTTACATAGCAGATACTATGCCAGGTGCTAAGAATGCAAATACAAAAAAAAATGAGACTGTTCTTGCCCCCAATATTTTTATCTCCTATCATTCAGAAACTGAGACATCCTTTATTCTTTTCTTTACAGGAAATCAAAACCAGTCTTCCATTCAAAATCCTATAACTACATTCATCAGAAATCCATGCCTAGAACAAAGCTGTGATTCCCTTTTTTGGTGACAGCTGGGCATGAGCAATATAGTTTTGTAAAATCTCTGATTCCTCCGATTCTTGTCCTTCCCACTTGACTGATGCAACCACAGAACCTGTCATTCTGCATAACACAGTTCAGATCTCAACAAACCTTGGGAATCTTTTGGTCTGAATTTTAAAAAGCTTTTTTAGATGTAGCAACTCTGTGCCCCTGCAGTTCAACATCTCATTAATTCTGCTTGAATATTAAATCCATAATGCTATGGCCCCAAGTATTGGAAAGCCTGTCACTTTCTCTTAATCATCTCTGATATAAACCCAAATCCTACAACTAGGTTTAGTAAACTTTCTGATTTGGAACTATGGTTAGTTTAAATGAATTTTAACAGAAATTATGGTTCACATTTAGTATTATAAACCCAAGTGCTCTTCCTTGTTTAAGGAAAGAGTTACTAATGTATTTCCTAGGAGCAAATATCTGTTAATTGTTGAAATAGAAACTCAATACTGTGAAGTCTGCAATGCATTGACTTTTAGGATATGTTGGAGCTCTGGGGCTGATTCTAGAAAATCACCAGTTCAATAAATCAGGATCACTGTCATAATCAATAAATCAATAAGTGCTGGGCTACTATTGGAGGGAGCCAATAGAATATACTCAACAAATGCTTTCTAAAATATAAGATATAATCCAGGCCATTGATGAGTATACAATATTATTGAAAAAACAACTTCTATGTATGAGCCAACTAGAGAACATGAAAAAAAAAACTAACAACAACTAGTATTTATATAGAACTTATATAATACTTTTTTTCAAGCAATTGGGGTTAAGTAACTTGCTCAAGGTTACATGGCCAGTTATTTCTGGGTGTGGTGCTGAGTATCTGAGCCCGGATTTGATCCAGGTCATCCTGACACTGGAACCAGTGCTCTTACTCACTGAGCCACCTGGCCTCCCCTATATAATACTTTAAGTCAGATGGTAAGCTGGGAAAATGGGCTATAATTTAGCTGCAGACACAGGGAGAAAAAAATAAAATGTATATAGTTTTTAACTACCTTACTGGCTGGATTATGTCAAAAAAAATCTTGGACCCTGGAGACCAAAGAATGGGAACTAAGATTTTCTCCTTTCTACTGGTCTGATGATTTGATGTGTAAAAAGTATAAACTGCTGCTTTTCTTACATGATTTTCTTAATGTCTTTGTTTGAAATTTTACATCTTCTGACTGACTAGTAAAAGTAAACATTAGAGAGGGTTTGTGGATTTTAAGTGCAGGTGAACTCATAGAGTATCTTGAAATTAAGGTTGTATTTATGGAGCTGCCACACACAAGAAGGGATCTCCCAGAAAGTATATTTACATCAAACTAAAATCAGCCTCTGTGGCGTTTTTGCCCATTGCTCCTTTTTTCTGTGTCCTGGGGCCAACAGAATAAGTCCAGTTCCTCTTTCTTATGTAATGAGAGCTGTCTGCCCACACACCCATGTGTCTCTTGGGAACATCAGTATGTGACTCAAAGGGAGGTAGCCTCTTCTCTTCCATCTATTCTTCAAGGGGGACTTTCATTCCTGGAAGGAAAGCAGGAGGTTGGGGCCAGAAGTTTGGCCACTCTGCTCTCCTCAAAGAGATGGGGTACCAGACTAGAATTTTATCTGCATTCTTCCTTAAATATTATTAGTCTAGGATGAGGTGGGGAATCTGTCTCAAGACCACATGGGGCTTCCTGGGGCCTCGGGTGTGACCTTTTGATTGAGTCCAAGTTTTATAGAACAAATCCTTCTATTAAGCATATTTGTTCTATGAAGTTTGCATTCAGTCAAAGGGACACACTTGAGGATCTAGAAGGCCATATGTGGCCTCAAGGTCACAGGTTCCCCACCTTCAGTCTAGGGGATATTATTTTCAGGTTCCAACTTACTTCTGATCACTGTTTCATTAACAGAGAAAAAAGGACCCCAAGCTTTAACATCTGAGACTTGACTCCCTTTCCATTAAAAACCAGTTCCACAACAAACATACACAGTAGATATAAAAAAAATATATTTATCCAAGTTGAAGAGAAAAAAAAAACAAGAAAAAATCAAACATGCAAAGATTTGAAACCAAAAAAAGTTTTCTTAGGAGAATATATATCAGACAATACAAAGTGAAGGAACTCTCCCATTGGAAGTGAGATAATTCAGCTAGATTGCTTAGTGCATAGAGTGTTGGGCCTGGAGTCAAAAGACCCAAGTTCAAATCAGGCCCCAGACACTTAGTAACTGTGTGACCCTGGGCAAGTCTGTTTGCTTTAATCCACTGGAGAAGGAAATGGCAAACTACTCTAGGAAAACTGCATTGACAGTATAGTCTACAAAGTCGTGGAGAGTTAGATGAGATTGAATGAATGAACAACAACAAAACTCAGCTCAACCAAGACAGTATCACTTGTGAGAACAATCCCCAAAAGTCTAATCAAAAAGGTCAGGGGAAGCAAGCCCTTGCCCAATATTATATATAAGTATGAGACTTCATTAGTTTTTCCCACCCTTCTAAGCTCTTTTTCTGTACTTTCTTACAGAAGGCTTTATAAGTGACTAGGTGTTCCCCTTTAAAGTTCTCTAAGGTAAACAAGACCTCGTACACACTAGAGGATTTCAGAAGTGGAAGCCCTAGTTGAAGACCACCTAACACTCTGCCAAATACAAGTTTCCCTCACTAACCTAGGGTCATCCTAAGTAAATCAGTATAGAATTAATGCCCACGTTTACCAGGATATTCAGGTGGCTACTGACAGTCACAGAATCCGTGTCTCGGGAGAGTTGAGAAGAAAAATGATAAAGGAAAGAAAGGAGAAAGACAGAAGGCTCTACCAAAAGGACCATCATCCTAATTTTCACCAATAATTTTTTTTTTTAGTAGCAGTTTACCAAATCCTTGAGTGATCAAGTCAAGGGGATTAATTACTTGGTTGATCAGGTTAATTCTAATCCTGTCCATGTCTTTCCCTGGGCTAAGGCCAAGCACAGTCCCTTAATTTTCTGGACATGAGGAATTGGGGCCTGGACTGTGTCCAATATGAACCCCTAAGAAACTCACTAGGTTCTTAATGGGCTGATTTAATCCCATATTATTTGGTCCTGCCTCTGTTCAATCCTAAACCTCAGGGAGTCTACAATTTCCTTGGGCCCACTGTCAGGGTTCCACCATTTCTACCAGAAACAAACCTCAAAATCTTAGTTGGAGAAAGAAATATATTAGGCTATTTGTTAGAGAAAGAGAAACAGAAAGAGGGGGGTAGTCCCCTCTCCAAGTCTTGTGAGGTTACAGTATATAGAGTTCAGACAAGAGCATAAGGACATTTGACTGATTGTCCTCATGTAGGCAATAGGTAGTCTACAAGTGAAGGGCAGTTTCAGATGTATATCAGCCCATAAGTCTGGGAAACTGAAAACATATCCTGAGCAGGCCAAAAAAAAGCACTGGGTAGGACCTAAGCACTCAGTCTTAAAACCATCTGGCTTCCCTGAAGTGTCTTTGAGGTCAGCCTGACCTCTGTAATAAATTTTTATTGTTTGACAATTTTTAAGCCCCATAAAGATAGGTTCAAATAATCCCAATAAATGATAAATAATAATCCACAAGAGAGTCTTAGATCTCACCCAAGGGAAAGTTTCCCAAATTCTCTACTATAGCAATCTGGGAAAAGGGACATGATGGAGATTTCCAGATTGTCTTATGTTGTCTTCTTCCAAGTCTTTTCCTTCAGCAACCTGAAATATGGGAAGCATTGTCTATCTTCTTTTTCAAAGCTTGAAGCCAGAAGTGCCCAAAGTCCAAAGAGCTCGAAGCGAACTCTTAAAGAGCCTGGTGCTCTCTTCTCTCCAGCTCTCACTGACTCTACCATGGTGCTCATACAAGTAGAAGTCATTGATTTCCACCAATGAGGAGAGAGTTCTCTGTCAAAAGAGCTATCATATTCTCTCTCCCTCTTCTTTTCCCTAGTAAATATCCCCACTTCCCTCAAATGATTCTTTTTTTTTTTAAGCAATCAGGGTTAAATAACTTGCTCAAGGTTACATGGCTTGTTATTTCTGGGTGTGGTGTTAAGTATCCGAGCCCGGATTTGATTCCCAGGTCATCCCAACACTGGAGCCGGTGCTCTCGATGTGCTAACTGGCTGCCCCTCAAATGATTCTTAAATGGAATAAGCTTGAGGCTCAGTCTCATCACACTCTATATAAATATTAATTTCACAATCAATAACATTTGTTTGGTATTTTAGTATACTGGGATATAATTGGTCAGGATCATCCTAACTTGGTTCATTTAGAGATGAGAAAAGCAGAGATGATAGACCTTGATAAGCTTTAAAATCATGGTCACATTGATGTACCTCTTCTGCCTCATCAGAGCTAATTACTCTATTCACAATCTAGGTAGCTATTTGACTCACCTTTTCATTCTTGCTTAGTGACTATATCTGGCTTTGCTTTTCATCCTTGTTTTATTTCCTTGCTTCCTCAACTCCTGGCATTATGTCTCTGACAAATTTCTTTTTCTCCCCAAAAATAGCCAGTATTCTAACTTTTTGTATCTTGAAAAAAGTCCTATCATTGAATTTCAACCTCTTCTCTCTCTATGAGAATGCAGTACTAGGGTTCCTTTCCACATGTCAGTGATCTTCCCCAGCTGATTTCAATTCACTAGCCTCCTCTAGCTTCCATTGCTGGAGCTCTATTAGCTGGTGATCTCGAGCCCATATAAGAATCTCTTTGGATATAACATAATTCAGTGGTCACAGTCCTCAGGCAACAAAAATTTATTAAGAGCTTTCTATATATCAGGCACTGTAAAACTTACAGCTGATAAAAATATGAAAAGAAAAGAAATTCCTTGTCCTGAAGGATCTGTAATAATAATGGGATTTGAAGATGTTCCATGCCCCTTGCATTGGCAAGGTAGGGGTGCTTGGTGCTTGGTTTCAAGTTCATAATTATGTCAAGTATTTAGACCTGGAACTTGTGAATCCCGCAGTAGGATGAACTTGCTGATGTGGCAGGAAGGAATGGGATAGGGAAGAGATTTTGAGAACAGAGCTTGTGGTGGCAGAACTTCTTCTGAGAGCCAGCCAGCCAGAACTTCTGCTGAAGACTTCTGCTTAGAACTGCTGGGAACAAGAACTGCTAGGAGCCAGAACTGCTGGGAGTGAGCAATGTGGAGGCTGAGTAGCTACCATGAGCAAGGAAAGGAGGATCTTTGCCTGAGGGAGCCTGTTTTGTTTTCAAGGCTTGATAATGTGGATATTCACTTCATTAACTATATGTACCAACTTGGTGACTACTGTAATGACCTTGACTTTCTGGTTTTGGGACTCAGCTTTCTGGTATTTGAATAAATGCTTTGGCTCTGTCCTACATGTGGAGAGCCTGTTACATTTTCACAACTACACCAGCATATTTATAATCACCGTGGGCATTGTGAATATTGCATTGTTGTCATAAGATCTTACAGTCTAAAGGAGAAAATAACACACAAAAAGAAGTTGAAAGGGGATGGGCCATTCCTTAAATGGAGGTTTTGTTAGGAGTTCATTGTTCGACCTTCTAAGAAAAGAACTCAGAAAACTTGAATACATTTAAAAAAATCTTATGTAATATCTCACTGTATCCTAACTTATCCTAGGTCTCTATTCCTCTTAACAATAGTTGTAATACTCATTCCAGTTTGAAGAGCCTTCTCAATGATAAAGAAGATAGAAAGATTATAGGACTTAGGTAGTTCTTGCATGTTTTTTCCTAATATTACATCATCTGCCCTCAATCCACTGATTGGGCTTATACTTTCAGATGTCAAAATATCACAGAAAGAAAAAAATCAGGTCGTTGAAAACAAACAAACAAAAAAACTCCTTTGATAACCCTTTCTTTCTTTTTTCTTTTTATTTTTAAAGTCTCAATTCATTCTTGGACTTAATCTCCCTGATATTATTCTTAAACTTCCATATCATGCTTTCATTCATCCTTATGAGAACCCCCTTTTATTTTCCACGTATAAGCTCCTTAGAGAGTTCTTGGTATGGCTATTTTTCATCTTTTGGAAGCATCTACCTTTTCTTCACCTAGATCCTTTGTAAATTGATGCCTATTATAGGTTACTATAGAGACAAATTTGGATGAGGCTATGTCTCTCCTCTTCCCTTAGGGGCAGTGGGAATGGGTTTGATTATACCTATTTCTACCCATGAGAAGCTAACTCAGGGCATAACCTTCTCTTGGAGTCTCTATTCCCCCTCCCCATTGCTCACCTTAGAGATGGAGAAAACCCAAAGGTCCCTGGTCTAAAACAACCAGTCTGCTTGGAGATAATGAGCTTAATTCAGAAAAGATTTAGTCTAGAACAAAAGTTCCAAGTCCATATTATCTCCTTTCTGTTCAAAGCTAGAAACCCTAAAAATACCACAATAAAGAAAATCCAAAAAATATCTGTCTCCAGACAATCCATTGATTGCCAAAAGAAGTAGTCTTTTGGGAGTTCAATTTGTTATGATCTGTTATCCACAGGATTCCTCTTCTATTGTGGACCTATGGTACTCTCAAAGAAAAGGAGAAAAGGAAAAGGTGGCAGTCATCCTAGGGCAACAGCAGGAGACCAGAGTAGCACCTGGGGTTGGCCATATCTTCCATACCCTTCTGGAAGATCACAAGAGATCACCTCCATCTGAATGGACAAGCTGGGAGATGCATGTAACTGTGAGTGTTTTATCACAGCCTGTCCTCATCCAGGAGTAGGAGGAAAAAAGAAACAAGCCATTAGACAGAAAAATTGATTAGGGCCCTGTCCTTACTCTAACCTTACTTCTATTCATGTTTTTCTTAAATCACATACACAATTCTACCACAGGATATCATTCTTTGAACATCAGAATCTAGACACATAACCTGCAAGCTGTTGTTCAAAATTAAATTAATGGAATTTATTTGGAAGGAACTCTTAGTCTTTCTTTTAGTCAGGTCAGCATGACTTTTTATTACAATGTATATGAGATTGACAGCCTGTCCATTTTCCTTCCGAAATTATGAATGTGTTTGTAACACCTTGAGAAAGATCATAGGTCCATAGCTTGAAGGGACCTAGAGGTCATAGGGTCCAACTCCCTCATTTTACAAATGAAGAAACTGAGGCACAGAGAAACTAATTTACCAGGGTGACACATCTAGTAAATGTCTGAGGGAGGATATAAAAAAAGTCTCACTGATTCACAGTCCTATACTTCATTCACCTCACCATGCTCTCTCTTTGATATGTGACCAGTTAGATGAAATTGTGACCAGAAGATACCAAATTACCAACAACAAAAATAATTATGAGATCACGAATCAGAACAGATATTCTTTTTTCTAGAATTTGTATCATCTCTCTTTTCTCATAAAAATTAGCATTTGATTCCTGTTTACCAATTTCTCATTAGGAAGCAACATGGATCTGGATTGAGTCATCAGTAAAGGACGTGAAGGGAGAGAGAGAGAGAGAGACAAAAAGAGGTACTGCAAGACAGAGACAAAACAAGAGAGAGAGGGCAAGAGAGAAAAGAACTGGAAAGGGTAGGAATGTTTGGGGAGAAGAAGTTAGCTAATTAAACTGAATTGTTCATGTCATATATATGCTTTAGCTTTCATTTTTGGTGGTATTGAATAGAGGATGACATTCTAACAAACACAAGCAAATGCTAACTTTCATGTGGAAAACAAAAAATAAACTATTGACCTCGAAATGAGAAAGCCATTCTGAGTGGATCAAGAAGATGTATGACATTATTTTCTACCTACATCAAACCTGCATTGATGAATTTAGATTCACATATGCATGAATAGTACTGTTAAAACGAGAAATTCCCTTTTGTTTGAGTTCTTAGTTTGGAGGAAGAAATCACTTTCACTTGGAAGTCAGAGAAGGCATCCTAGAGAAAGTGGGCTTGGAAGGAAAGAAGGAAGTTATTTCGTGGAATTTTAGATTTATAATAAACCATATTTGACTTCTAGTCTTACCCATCCTAAAAGGTCTTCTTAATGATATGTCTCAAAAGTGGTGATGCAACTTTGACCAAGTACCTCAAGTAAGAGGGATCCCATTATTTCCTAAGTGGTCAATTCTACCATGGGATAGTTCTAATTATGGTGAAGTTTTTTTTGTTTCTTTTTTTTGTTTTTCCTTATATCAAGTCTAAATCTTCCACTCACATACCAAAATGTGAAATTCCATCTCAGACTAAGTGAATGTGTATGGTGGGGGACAAGTTCAGCGAGGCCAGGTATTTCCACATTCCCCAAATTATTTCCCCTCACAGAGGGTCTACCACTTCATACTGTGTGATAGTAATGGCAATTAAAGATTCCCCTGTATTGGGCTTGGTTTTCAAATTGATTGTATTAAAACCCAGAGCTTGTTAATCCCACCTGTGGGATGGACTTTTTGATGTGAAAAGAAAGTCCTGACTGGGAGGAGCTGGTGACGTAGATTTGGAGAGACAAGAGAGAGGCGGAAGATCTTTTTTGGTAGCTGCACCTCGTGGAGAGACTAAGAGAATTGCTGGTGGCCGCTTTGAATTGCCCTGGACTTTTGAGACCTGCCCCCTGAGCTGCCAAGGACTGAGGAGACATGGCTGTTTTGCTGGTACTTTGTCTGTCTGTTTTGATGTTATTTTGCCAGATTTGTCCACTGGTGAAAGACTGTCCTTTTGTTGAAGAAGTCCTGGAACCTGGCTGTTCGCTAAGAAGGCCTGCGACTGTCCTGCAGACAGAGAGTGAATACTGTCCACTGGTGAGGGACAGT
>NW_027187460.1:54884841-54898861 GCF_028583685.1 Petaurus breviceps papuanus | reverse complement strand
TGAATACTGTCCACTGGTGAAGGACAGTGCTGTTGTTGCAGGGGTCTGGGAGCCTTTCTGTTGGTTCAGAAGCCCTGAAGAAGGATTTTCTTGTTGTATGTTTACAGAAATCCTGGGAGAGGGCTTTGCTAATGTGTTCAGGGGTTCTAGGACTGTTCTACAGACAGAGGATGAATTCATGAAGGGACTGGCAATGTATCTTATGGCCTTGCTAAGCCTTGTCTCCCCAGGAACTAAGATTGCTGAGAACTTGCCTCGTGTCAAGATGAAGAAAAGAGCTCCATTTGGGTATTAAGTGCTGTGTTTAAACTTGATGTAACTCTGGGGTAGATTCAATTGTGATCCAGGGGTGGGGAACTTTTGACCTTTTTGTGTTCTATGGTTGAGCAAGTGAATGTATTTTACTTATGTTTGGAAACTAATCTCCATTTGAGAAGAGGGGCTTTGTGGTGGACTTAATTAAGGTATAGCCTAGGGGTGGAGGAGTATTTAGAACAGAGACTTTGTAATTGATTGAATGATTGGAAGGTCCTGGGGTGGGGTAGCACTTGGAGATTATTTAATCATACTTAGTAAATACTGTATTTTGAATGATGTCATGTTTTGATCTTCTCTGTTCTGGGTTTGTTACTGAATAAAATAGAGAGCACCTATGCTGGTATTTTGAACCTGGGAAGTTGCCTTCTTTTGGCATTACATTACATACTGCCACCTGATGTCTAGCTTCCTCAGGTGAGAAAAGGAACCAAATACTTCCCAGGGTCCTCCATTTCCTGCTGTGTAGCATGTCCCCTGAAGAAAGGAGAGAAAGGGCTTGCAAGGAGCCTTCCATCTACCCCAAAGCAATATCTTCTATCTGTTCCGATAAAAGGCAGCTTCTACCTCTTGTTACCAGTTCTATCTCCCCACTGGGATGTGAAGAATCTTCAGGGCAAAGAGAGGTATACCACCCACTGATGTCAGGCAGGTCATCTCCTGCTATGTCTACCCCTGAAGGAAAGGAAAGTTGTTGAGGAATGGGATTCCCTTCTCCCACTGTGTAAATTCTGTTTCCATTTCCCCTGTGCCCTTTCCTACCTAATCTCTAGCCTTCAGAGGGAAGAGGAATGGTAAAAGTTGGCTTCCAATCTGACCATATGCCTCTCAGCTTATAGTGCAATCATTTACAACCTGATCTTCATCATCCTTTGGGAAGAAGACTGATGTCCTGTATTTATAGATGAATATTCTTACAGCTGGTCATAATCTACATATCCCAGTGACTGTGGTCTCCCAACTGTCATCATCTCTACCCCATTCCCCAATGTAGCTCTTGATTCCTTATTACCATCCTGCTTAGCCCTTCTGCCCCAAATTTCCAGTCAAATACCACCCACTCCCTCCATGGTGCCTTTTGGAATGCCTGTTCCATAGACAACAAATTTTCTTTCATCTTAAATCTTTTCCACTCACTCCTTCCATATACTAGCCATTATTGAAACATAGCTTTCTCCTGATGACACCACGTTCTTGGCCACCAATTCCAATACTGGATGAATATTCACTCATTCCCCTAAGCTTACTAGTCAACAGAGGGTTGTTATATATTCCTTTCTCCCCACTGCCACTTTCAGGTTCACCAGCTACCTCCATCACTCAGTTACCTCTCCTCCTTTGAGGTCCATTGCTCTTTGTATCTACCCTCCCCCAATAAAAATACTAGGAGTTATTGTCTACATACCTCTAGGTCACTCGCCTTCCTTCCTCAATGAGTTCAGTACATAGCCCACAATTTTTCTGTCCTCCTCTCCTACCTTCATACTAGGGGACTTCCACATACATATTGATTCTTCTTCAACTATCCTAACCATTCAGCTCCTCAACCTATTCATGTCCCATAACCACCTCCACCCTCCCTCAGCCACACACAGAGATCTTGCCATCACTCAAAAATGTACAGCCTCTGCATTAAAGAATTCTGAATTCTTCTAAACTGATCATAATCTATTGGCTTTTCAATTTTCCCTCTCTCTTCCCTTATAAAACCCTACTCTTTGTGCACCCCATGATCTCCAGTCACCTGACCCCTCAATTCTCTTCCAAGCCATGTACTTGGCATTAGGCACCTTCTCCTCTTTCCCTTATCCTGACCCCTCAGTTAACCAATTTTCAGTAAACCAATTTAACTCTACATTGTCCTCCTCTCTTGAATTCCTCACCTGCACCCCCTTATCATTTCATTGATTGAGCCTTGCTACACCTCAGCCTAGGAGTACTCCCACTGCAGTAGATTAAAGGTGGAGAAAATTATACATTTGTTCTGACTGGGTCCACTACAAATTTATGCTATACGACCTCAGTGGGGCCCTCATTACTGTTAGAAAATTTTTCTATAACTACTTTTTCAGTTCACTATCCCATTCTCCACTGCAGCTTTTCCAAACCTTTTCATCCCTTCAAAAAACTTCCTAAGGCTGCTCCTCTCCTTACCCTCTCAACTAACAACTTTGTGTCCTGTTTTACAGAAAAAAATGAGGCCATTCAGCATAAGCTCTATCTTCTTCATTTCATATCATTCATATGCTTCCTGTAGTTCTTTCTTCCTTCACAGCTGTCTCACATGACAAAGTGGCCTTACTCCTTACCAACACTGACTCCTGTAATTGTTCAAGTTATCCCATTCCATACCATCTCCTCCAAGAGATTGTCCTGTCATCCTAACTCACTTATTTTCAATCTCTCCCTCCCTACCGCCTACAGATATGCCCATGTCTCCTCCATCCTGAAAATATTCTCACTTGATCCTTCCACCCAAATTAACTATATCTCTTCTATCCTTTGAGGCTAAGCTTCTTCAAAAGGCCATACACAATAAGTTTCTCCACATTCTCTCCTCTTACACTCCTCTTAACCTCTTACAATTTGACTTCCAACCTTATCATTCCACCAAATCTGCTCTCTCCAAAGTTACCAATGATCTCTTAATTGCCAAATCCAATGGCCTTTTCTCAAACTTCATTCTCCTTGACCTCTTTGTAGCTTTTTAAACTGCTGATGAAAGACCTCATTTCTAAAATATTTAGAGAACTGAGACAAATTTATAAAAATACAAGTCATTCTCCAATTGATAAGTGATCAAAGGATATGAACAGGCAGTTTTAACAGGAAGAAATTAAAGCTATCTATAGTCATGTGAAAAAATGCTCTAAATCACTATTGAGAAATGCAAATCAAAACAACTCTCAGGTACCATATCATACCTATCAGATTGGCTAACATGAGAAAACAGAAAAATTATAAATGCTGGAGAAGATATGGGCAAATTGGAACACTAATTCATATTGGTGGAGTTGTGAACTGATCCAACCATTTTGGAGAGCAATTTGAAACTATATCCAAAGGCCTATAAAAATGTGCATACCCTCTGACCCAGCAATACCACTTCTAGGTCTGTTTCCCAAAGAGATAATAAAAATGGGAAAAGGACCCACACAATACAAAAATATTTACAGCAGTTCTTTTTGTGGTAACCAAGAACTGGAAATTGAGGGGATGCCCTTCAATTGGAGAATGGCTGAACAAGTTGTGGTATATGAATGTAATGATATACTTTTGAGTTAAAAGAAATGACGAATATGGTGGAGTAGAAACAGGACCTCCGTGCAGCTCCAGCTCCCACCTTTTCCAATTCATGTAATAAATTACTCTAGATAAACTTTGGAGCTACAGAACCCACAAAATGACACAGAGAAGCTAACCTTCCACTGAGGACAGCCCAGCAGGCTTGCAGGAAGTGGCCAGCACAGTGCTCTGGGAGCCGAGCCCAGCTTGTTGGGATCCAGAGGTTCTAGCCTCAGAGTGGCCTGAGCATCTGCCAGCTGCAGGAATTTCAGATCACCAGCAGCTAATGTATATGTAGATCCTATATTGAATTGCTAGCCATCTTGGGGAGGAAGGAGGGAAGGGAGGCAGAGAAAATGTAAACCTTATAGAAGTGAATGTTGACAACTAAAAAAATCAATTAATTTTTTTAAAAGAAACTGTTGGTGCCACTAGGTTGTGCAGTGAATAGAGCACCGGCCCTGGACTCAGGAGGACCTGTGTTCAAATCTGGCCTCAGACATTAAACACAAAAACTAGCCATGTGACCTTGGGCAAGTCTCTTAACTCCAGTTGCCCTCCAAAAAGCAAAAAAATAAAAAAGAAAGAAAGAAATTGTTGATGATCCTCTCTAGGTTTTTGGGAAATCAGTTTCTTCTGTTTCTCCTCCTATCTGGTTGCTTCTTCTCAATCTCTTTTGCTGAATGCTCATTCAGATCACACCTTCTAACCTTAGGTGTCCAATAGGGTAATTTTCTGATCACTTTTTCTCTTGTCCCTCTATACTATTTCACTTGATGAGATCATCAGTTTCCATGGATTGCTTTACCATCTTTTTGCTCCAATTTTCCATTTCCAATTTTCTTTCAAACTGAATATCCAATAGACATCTTTAATTCAACATAGGGGTGGATGCTGTGTTCAGGGAGGACTGGCACCTCTGGTGTGAAAGCTTACTGAACCTTTTGGAGGGCTCATCCATCTGGGGTTCCCTTGTCACTGAACTTTAACCAGGGGCTCCAAGAAGTTGTGGCATATGCAGGAGCCACACCCCTCACAGACAGGCTAAACAAGGTGGAAAGTAACTCACAGACCCCAAGCATGTGAAGATTTTCCCAATGGACTAGGTAGTTGAGTACAATTTGTTCCAACAGCTATGATGGCAGCTGAAGGAGGTGCTGTGGAGCATTTAGAGCTTGGTCAGACATCAAAGACGCCAAGGTTATCCAATGCATTCCAGACCCTCACCATTCATCTTCACCTTTGGTCCTGCCACTGGACTTTGATGATGCTGGAAAAGGCTGACAACTTTGTACAACTATGCCTCACTTAAGTCCATTTCATATAGGAGTCAAATCATCACCCGTGATGTCATTGGTCCACTTTGAAAATGAAAGACAAATAACAACAATAAACTCAACATGACAAAAATAGAACTCATTTTTTTTTCCCTAAGACTCTATCACCCTTCTACCTTCTCAATTACTATAAAAGGGAGCACTATTCTCCTAGTCCCTCAAGCTCACAATCTTGGTGTCATCTTTTACTCCTCACTATTTCTTACCCCCCTCCCTCATCCAATCTGCTGCCAAAGCCTGTTGATTTCATCTTTGTGATATCTCTCAAATATGCCCCCTTCTCTCCTATGCCACCACTCTCAGGCAGGCCTTCATCACCTTAAGCCTAGATTTGTAATAGCTTGTTTGTAGGTCTATCTGTCTTAAGAGTCTCCTCATTCCCATCCATATTCTATTCAGATTCAGCCACTTAAGTGATTTTCTTAAAGCACAGATCTTATCTTGTCAGCCCCCTACTCAATAAACTCCAGTGGCTCCCATTGCCAACCAAGATCAAATACAAAATCCTCCTTGGTGTTCAAAGCCTTTTGTAACCTAATCTCCTGTCTTTCTAATCTCTTTATACCTTACTCCCTGCCACATACATTTTCATCCAGTGACACTGGCCTCCTTTAGGTTCCTTGAACAAGATACTCTATGTCTCAGCTCCAAACATTTTCTTTGCCTGTCCCCTATGCCTGGAATGCTCTTACTCCATATCTCTCCCTCTTGGTTTCCTTGGCTTCCTTTAAATCCCAACTAAAATTTTATCTTCTACAAGAATTTTTTCCCAGCCCCTTCAATTCTAGTACCTTCCCTCTGTTATTTCCTATTTATCCTGTATATAGCTTATCTCTATATATTTATTGTTTGCTGTCTTCCCATTAGAGTTTAATCTCTTTGAGGGCTGGGGCTGTCTTTTGCCTCTTTCTGTATCCCCAGTGCTTGTTACAGAGCTTTGCACATACTTTGTGGTTAATGAATGTTTATTAATTGATTGATGGAGGGATAAGAAAGCATAATGAAAAGGGTAGTTTTATTTACCTGCAATGCAAATTATATGGAGTGGCATAGGATAGAAGTCAGGAAGGGAAGCTTGAAATCAGATTAGGGAAGACCTTGAGTAACTTTCTGCTATAGGGACTCTATACATTATCAGGTATGTACCATAATTCTACTCTCCATGATTACTGAATGAAAACATTGGCCACCTCCTAAAAGAGCCCTTTCATAATCTCCCCAGCTCTAAGTGCTCCTTTCACCAAAATTACTTTCTTATTTTCTGTCCATATTTTATATACAAAATCCTCTAGTTGAATGTAAGCTGCTTGAAGATAGGTACTCTTTAATTTTTATCTTTGCATTCCTGAGCATAGCCCAGTACCTGAAACATGGTAGACACAATAAATCTTTGTTGATATGATTTGAATTAAATCTAACTGAATGAATTAGGTTGGCTTGAATGAAGTCCATAGTTTTGTGTTTATACACTCCACTGCAATTTAAGGTTTTAAGTTTATCATAATAAATGGCTTAAAGTTAAAGAGTTTATTGGACCTAAAAGACAAAGGTGGATCCCAGACCAGCTTCATTCTTGAGCACTGAGAAAAAATAATTGTAAGTTGGGTGATGTTCCAGGCATCTTTTCTTCTTCTCCAGGAGCACTATCTTTGATTTTTTCACTCTTACAGAAGGGAAAACAGAAGTAGATGAAATTCAAAGTAACCTTGGGCTTTAATTGGGTCAATTAGCCCATTTGACTCAGATAAATTCAATCAATAAACAATATTGGTGGATATTAAGCATCTACTATGAAGTAGGCACTGTGCTGGGCTTACAAAAAGAGGTAAAAGAGAATCCCTACCCTCAATGAGCTTACAATCTAAATCATATATTCAAAGAAAAAACCTTAGAGGTCATCTGGCCCAATCCCTTCATTTTATAAGTGAGTAGAGAGAGGGCCTGAGAGGTTAAATGACTTGCCTGAGGTCACACAAGTAATAAATGGAAGATTTTTGTATTTGAACCCAGATCTTCAGACTCCAAACTTAAGGCTTTTTCCTCCATATCACCTATTCCTTATTATTGCTTGATCATCTTTGTAAATGGAGTTTCAAAGAGCATCCTAGACTCTATGAAATTCATCAAGCAAATATGCCATAAAGACAGAAGAATGTGAGTGCCAGTATTAATGAGTTTAATTATTCATATTGAAAGAAACGGATTAAGGTTGAATCATGCCCAAGTCATGCAGTATGTAGAATTGGCAATCAGAGTCATGGAACTTTCAAGTGTTTGATGTGAAAGGGGTTGTGGAGAGAGATGTAAAAGCTAAGGCCACTGAACAGAGCCAGAAACACTGTGTAAAAAAGCCAGCAACACCCTATTACTTGAATAATGACTTGCCTCCTTTCATCTTGACATCTCTGTGGCTGAAGAATTGATGGATATTCTTAAATTGTTCTAGGGTGAATTATGCTGGGATATTTTTTTTGGAGGGGTGGTCCTAAAAGCTCCTGAAGTTGGCATGTTTCTTATTTAGCCATTGGAAACAATATTAAAATAAAAAAAGAAAGAAAACTCACTAAACATTAGAACCAAATCCTGGCATAATTTATATCATGTTAGAAAGCAAATCAAATTACAATGAGCATGTAGTAGTAGTAGTAATAGTAGTAGTAGTAGTAGTAGTAGTAGTAGTAGTAGTAATCGTTCTTGGAAATAGTTCATTTATATAGTGCCAGACCTAGAGTTAGGAAGACTCATCTTCATTAATTTAAATCTGGCCTCACACATTTACTAACTGTGTGACTGTGGGCAAGTCACTTTTCCCTGTTTGCCTCAGTTTCCCTATCTGTAAAATGAGTTGGAGAAGGAAATGGCAAACCACTCTAGTATCTTTGCCAAGGAAACCCCAAATGGTGTTACAAAAAGTCAGAAATGACTCAAACAACTGAAGAACAATAACATATAGTTTCTACTATATATTAGGCACTGCACTAAACACTTTTAAAATAACATTAATAATATTTTACAATGGGGCAGCTAGGTGGAGCAGTGAATAGAGCACTGGCCTTGGAGTCAGGAAGACCTGAGTTCAAATCCGGCCTCAGACACTTAACACAAAAACTAGCCATGTGACCTTGGGCAAGTCACTTAACCCCAACTGCCCTACAAAAAAAAAAGCAAAAAAATATAATAATATTTTACAATTATCTCATTTGATCCTTACAACAGCCCTGGGAAGTATGTGCTTATATTACCTCATTTTTATAGATAGGGAAAGTGAGATGAGCAGAGGTTAAGTACATAACATCACAAAGCTAGTAATCATTAGCGTTCAGATTTTAGCTGAGGTCTTCCTGAGTCCAGGCCCAGTACTCTCTCTGTTCCCACCTAGGTACCAGGCATCATGCTAAGTGCTAGGGATACAAAGAAAGAAAAAAATGGTCCCTGCCCTAGGATTTAATGGGCCTCACAGTTCTGATGGAGAAGACAATATGCAAATAATAACCCACATACATATAACATATATGGGAGTTCATCTCATAGAGAAGGTACTAACAATATAAAGGAAAAAATTCTTAACAAAAAATAGTATTTGAGTTTCACAAACTTTCACAATTCCTCTCTACCACCAGGCCCTTAACATTAGAAGTGGTATCTGACATCAAACTCACACTATGAAAAATACAAAACCCCTCATCTTTATACCTTTCCAAACTTTGTTATTATACTGACACTACGTGATAAAATTCATTTTAACAAACATTTCTTCAGAGTTTACTATATTCAAGTCATTATACAATAGCTGACCTTAAAAAGTTTATCTTCTTCTATATTTTTCTGTATTTTCTAGGTTCTGGATTAAAAGATGAATCCACTTCACTCTACCATCTGAGACATCAATTATGTGGGAATTTCAATTTCTGACAGAATCTCAAATATAGGCACCAAACTCTAACTGTATCACAGACCAGTAGATTCATATGCCACAGGGATTTTTAAAGGTCTTCCATGGAGCATAGATAAATATAGAGAGATGAAAATACCTCAACCCCATGTCTCTAGGGACTGGATTTGATTTGAATTTGTATGGATATTAGCACCATGTGTATGGCTAGGCAATCACACTCCCTTTCTCTCCTATCTTCAAGAAGTATGTTGGGCTTGGAACACATCAGATATTTGAAATCTAGGAATACAATTCTTGGGGGGGGGGTTCTGGATAAAAAGTCATTTCCCCTAGTCACTCTAAATTACTTTTTCTCATGGTTGCCTCAACTGGCAAAGTACAGGAAAAAAATAGTTTCACTCCAGATCAATAAGGAAATAGTAGCTTTAATCTTAACTGGCTTAGCTTCATCTCCCACCATATGTTTATTACATAAAAGGCAATCATAAATACAAAACAAATGCATTTATCAAAGCAAGCAAGTGAAACACCAAAGAAGTGTTAGGCAATAGAATACAAAGATGAGGGAACTGTGTAATCTAAAAGTTAAATCAAATATCAGCTCAACAAGAAAGAGAACCATCTCCACCTCTACCCCACCCTGACAATGAGCACACTAGCTGAGAATGAAGCAACATATTGGGGTTCCAGCTTTTCCCCACATTGCTATGGCTACAAGGTGGGGGAGGTGTCTCTCATTCACACTTTAGAGGTCATGCATTGACTTCTTGCCCTTTCTCTCTCCTATATCCCAAAAGCCTCTCATCCAATCAGGAACCATGTTTCTCTGGCTGTAAACAGTATCATGGTGCTATCCTGCAGGGAAACTTCAAGCACATCTGGGGTAGGAAATACAATACAATCATCCAAGTGGTTATTAAAAAGTCATAGCCAGAGCCTTTGTGTTATCAACACTACACTGTATTTTCCAGCAGTCTATAATAAACATTGACCAAGGAATGAATCCTCTCACTCAAGAAAATCTTTGCCATTAAAGCACTGGGTTGGTCTTCATCATAACTAATCCAACATATATGAATTTCCACCGATGTTTTCATAATAATTTTTAAAAGGTTACATTTAATGATGACTTGCACTTTCAAGGAAATTTGCAGCCCTACAAATCTATCAGAAAATTGCTTCTATGTATGGAGAAGATAATTATAAACAAAAACAACAATAATAAAGATAGAGAGTTGGATTGGGCATCAACAATGTGTGGATTTATGTGCTGTTTCTGACACATACTGGTTGTGTTGTTATAAGGTAACCCAAATCACATGTCACCTGATTTGGAGCCCACCATTAAGCCACCATTAAGCCCTTTATATTTGTCTTTGTATTTGTCTTTGTCTCTCTCCTAAACCCTGTAATTGCTTGTAATAGCTTAAGTAAGAGTCACCCAAGACATAGTCCCCTGCTCCCTTATCTTTCCCTGAGTTAGTACTTCCCTAAATATAAAAGCCTTGAAGCAGCACTTTGTATAAGGATTATAGTGCAAGTGTGCATAGAGATCATGGGACAAGTCTATCCCATGCAAGAGACCACCCTATTCTAGGATGCTGACCTAGCAAGGTCCCCCACCCAGAATGCTGACCAAGCAGGATCCCCCACACCCTTCATCCAGGACATGACCCTGACCTGTTCCATGACCCCAGCCTGTTCGGGGAATTCCACTGCCCCTGTTCCTTCTTCCCTATACTCTCCACCCTGGTTTAGGAGGGACCCCTGTCACACATTGTGCCATGATTCCCAAATTAGCCCTGAGCTATACATCCAACCACTGGCTGTTCTTGGCTTTTGTATGTCATTGCTTACCCTAGCTCCCCTCCCCATTTGTGGTTTTTGCCTTTATAAGCCCTGTCTGTACCCCATTTCGGGGCAGCCTGATTTGAGTGTATACTCTGGGCAGTTGCACACTTGATCGATAAATCCACATCTAAATTTATTAAAACCCAGATCTCAGCTCACTCTTATTCTTTTCACAACAGTGTGACCTTGGACAAGCCTCTTAAACTGTGTTTTTCTAAGCAATAGTATAAGATTGTAAGTTGAAGAGATGGTGCTGACATATATTTGCAAAGGGAGTTTGCAGGAGTTTCCTTTATTTGTGAAACCATATGTCATATCCTTAATAATAACAAAACAATAAACAACAAAATGTACACAGGAACCCTAAAGACACAGAGACTATGCATTTCTTCAAAGAAGAGTTTGCCACTAATTCACTGCCTCAACTTGAATAAACCAGTTCACCTTTTGGGCCACTGTTTCTTCATTTATGAAATGAGGAGATCTGGTCAGCTGACCTCGGAAGTCCTTTCTTGAAATAACATTCTTTATCTCCAGGCTTACAAATCAGTACTTCTAGCAATTCAGGGATAGAGAAATGGAGAGGTATTGTATGCAGGCTGTGTACTGATTAGTACAAAGGAAAGACTGGGATTTGGGGGTGAGGGAAAAAGAACTGCTGCTAATTTGTTCTCTGGGGTGGGTGGGAGAAAGAGAGAGAGACAGAAAGAGAGACAGAGACAGAGAGAGAGAGTCAGAGAGAGAAACAAAGAGAGAGATAGAGAGGGATGGAAAAAGTTGAAGGCATTTGTATTTGCATGTAATTAATTTTTGGGGGGTTAATTTCAGTTCTTCAAATGGTTCCAGTGGCTTTTATCCTCTTGCTGCCAGGTCTTCTGAGTGCTTTCCCCTCTGCTAAACCCCAGGGGAGCAATCTGAAGTTATTAGTTGGTGTCCTGAAGTCTTTCTGGTTCCACAATGGTTAGCACTTTTATTTTGGTGGGGAGAGGTGTAAAATAAACTGCAAGCAATTCTTTGGGCATGTAGTCCTTTCCTCCCCCACCCCCTTCCAGATGCATGAGCTGATCTCAGCTTGCTTTGATATCCACTGTAATTGTCTCACATCGTTTAGTGATCAAAGGGAGAATGGGCGGGGTGGAGAAGAAAGGAAAAAAAGTCACAGTGTCCTTGCTTGGGTATTAACAGAAATTTCAGAAAAGCATACAAATGGGAAAGTCTCATCCTCCTCCACAAATTGGAACTTTTCCAGTGACTGCTTACTGAGTCAGATTTTATTCTGAAACATTTTGACATTACATCAGGGATCTGTGCTCAAATATCCTTTAAATGGGAAAAAAATAGTGCGTGGTAGAGGTATAGCCTGCTTTGCTCCTAAAGATGAATGGATTCAAGTAAATACAGGGGATCAAAAAGGCATGACTGACATAATGATGTCATAGTCTAAGCAAGAATCATTTCTTGTGTACAGAACAGATCGTGGGTTCAAGATGAAATTTAAAAAGATACTTAACAAAGTGTGTGTCAGGGAAGAAGTATTGACATAGAGATCATCTGATCTAAATCCCTCATTTTAAAAATGATAAAACTGAGGGCTAGATTAGTTAGACAATTTGCTCAAGATTATAAAAGTGCAAGTACACAAAAGAATCATAATTTGAACTCAGCTCCTTTAACTCCAAATCCAGGCCTCTTGCCACTACTATACTACATCAGATTTACTTTTTATCACCTGATGACAAGCAAAAGGACATTTTCTGACATGAGTCAGCAATTTACTTGTGCTGGCTTTCATTAATTTACCCCCCTACCTCCCTGACTGTTCCCTTTCAGTCTCCTTTCTTGGCTCCATCCACATCATTCCCACTGTGGGTGTTACCCAAGGAGCATTCTGCACCTTCTTCTCTTCTCCCTTTATATTCTGAATACACTCAGTCTAACTGTCATCTCTATACGAGTCCCACATAGTCACGTACATATCTATGAATAATTATATGCACATCTAATGATACATGTATATGTACATATATGTGCATGTATGCACTTGTGTATTTTGGGGGGGATATTCCAAGCCCAGTCTAACCCCAATCTCTCTAACTCCAGTCTCTCTCTTCAGTCCTGCATTACCAATTCGACATTTCAAACTGGATGTCATGGAGATATCTTAAACTCAGCATGTCTAAGATAAAGCTCATTATCTTTCCCTCCAAGTCCTCTACTTTTTCACACTTTCCTATTTCTGTTGAAGAAACCACTATCCCCCAGTGTGTCAAATTTATCATCTCAGCATTATCCTGAGCTCCTCACTTTCCCTCACCTTACACATCCAATCAATTGCCAAATCTTGGCATCTCTACCTTCATAACATCTTTCATATCAAACAGTTTCTCTCTTCTCATGCAATTATCACCTTAGTTCAGGTCTTCATCACTTCTTGCCTGATTATTGCTACAGTTTCCTAATGGTTCTCATTGACTTGTCTGAAACTAATCTAGTCAGTCATATACATTGATTGCCAAAGTAATTTTCCTCAAGTACAGATCTGACCATTTAAACTTCCCTACTCAGCCAACTCCATTAGCTACTTATTATCTCCAGAAATATAAACTCCTCTGATTAGCTTTTAAAGTCTTATGCAACCTGGACCTGATCCATTTTTCCAGGATGATTGGACATTACTCCCCCCTTTCACATGCTTTGAGATCCAAAGAAATTGGTCTATCTCTCTCCTCAGTGATTTTGCACTGGCCTTCTACCATGCATTGCCTCTTTTCCTCTACCTCATGGACTCTCTTTTTAAGGATGCAACTCACCATTCTAATTCTTCTATACAACATGACTAATGTGAAAGTGTTTAATAAGAATGTATATGTAAAACCTATATCAGATTGTACACCATCTTTTGGAAGGGTGTGATAGTAATGGCAATTAAAGATTCCCCTGTATTGGCTTGGTTTTCAAATTGATTGTGTTAAAGCCCAGAGTTTGTTAATCCCACCTGTGGGATAGGCTTGTTGATGTGAAAAGAAAGTCCCAAACTGGGAGGAGCTGGTGATGTAGATTTGGAGAGACACTAGAGAGAGGCGGAAGATCTTTTTGGAAGCAGCACCTCGTGGAGAGAGAGAGACTAAGAGAATTGCTGGTGGCCGCTTTGAATTGCCCTGGACTTTTGAGACCTGCCCCCTGAGCTGCCAAGGACTGAGGAGACATGGCTGTTTTGCTGGTACTTTGTCTGTCTGTTTTGATGTTGTTTTGCCAGATTTGTCCACTGGTGAAAGACAGTCCTTTTGTTGAAGAAGTCCTGGAACCTGGCTGTTCGCTAAGAAGCCCTGAGACTGTC
>NW_027187460.1:54790311-54884831 GCF_028583685.1 Petaurus breviceps papuanus | reverse complement strand
TGAATACTGTCCACTGGTGAAGGACAGTGCTGTTGTTGCAGGGGTCTGGGAGCCTTTCTGTTGGTTCAGAAGCCCTGAAGAAGGATTTTCTTGTTGTATGTTTACAGAAATCCTGGGAGAGGGCTTTGCTAATGTGTTCAGGGGTTCTAGGACTGTTCTACAGACAGAGGATAAATTCATGAAGGGACTGGCAATGTATCTTATGGCCTTGCTAAGCCTTGTCACCCCAGGAACTAAGATAGCTGAGAACTTGCCTCGTGTCAAGATGAAGAAAAGACCTCCATTTGGGTATTAAGTGCTGTGTTTAAACTTGATGTAACTCTGGGGTAGATTCAATTGTGATCCAGGGGTGGGGAACTTTTGACCTTATTGTGCTCTGTGATTGACAAATGAAGGTACTTTACCTATGTTTGGAAACTAATCTCTATTTGAGAAGAGGGGTTTTGTGGTGGACCAAATGAAGGTATAGCCTAGGGGTGGAGTAGTATTTAGAACAGGGACTTTGTAATTGATTGAATGATTGGAAGGTCCTGGGGTGGGGTACTCCTTGGAGATTATTTAATCACACTTAGTAAATGCTGTATTTTGAATGATGTCATGTTTTAATCTTCTCTGTTCTTGGTTGGTCACTGAATAAAATGGAGAGCACCTATGCTGGTATTCTGAACCTTGGGAAGTTGCCTTTCCTTGGCATTACATTACAAAGGGGGAAGAAGGCAGAAAAAAATTTAAAACTTACGGAAGGGAATGTTGAAAACTAAAAATAAATTAATTATTTTTTAAAAATAAAGATGTGTCAGGGGTGGTCAGATAGCACAGTGAGTAAGAGCATCGGCCCCAGTGTCAGGATGACCTGGGGATCGAATCTGGGTTCGGACACTTAGCACCCACCCAGAAACACCTGGCCGTGTAACCTTGAGCAAATTACTTAACCCCAATTGCTTAAAAAAGAAATAAATAAATAAAGATGTGTCTCTGTCATCTACTACATGAAGCCTCACCTGATCTTCCCAAAGTGCTAACTCCCTCCCAATTTTAATTAATTAAAAGTAATTTAAAAATTACTTTGCATATTCTTGTATTTGTAACTTTATATTTATTCTGCATATATTTTCATGTGTACTACTTTTCCCCATTTGATTGTAAGTTCTTTGTGGATAGTTATGACTTCATTCTTTGCATTTGTATCCTTACAGTCTAGATCAGTGACAGGCACTCAATTAATATCTATAGGCTGATTGTCATCACATCCATGGCTTTTTCCTTTTTTGTATATGGGTTTTCTTTTAGAAACAACTTGGGACAGATAGTCCATGGGATTTTTTTTTTTTTCATTTAGGTAGTAAGTCAATACACATTTATTAAATGCCTACAATGTGCCAGGCACTGTGCTAAGAATTGGAGAGACACAAAAGAGGCAAAAGACAGTCTTCACCTTCAAGGAGATCACAGTCTAACAAAGGAGACAACAAGTAAACAACTATGTTAGAAGAAGCTTTATTCAGAACAAATAGGAAATGATTAACAGAGGGAAAGCATTAGAATTAAGAGGGACTGCGAAAGACATCTTGAAAAAGACGGAATTTTAGCCAGGACTTAAAGGAAGTCAAGGAAGCCAAAAGGCAGAGATAAGGAGAGAATATTTTGGGCATGAGGGAGAGTAAGAAAAAAAAATGGTAAGAGGAGAGAGATGGGTTAATTAGTCCACATATGGAAAGAAAACATGAGACTGACTATCTTAATATATAGTGGGGTCTTCCAGACCTGTATTGTTATTTCATTGACTGTTAGACAAGTAATAGGCAAGTTAATTAATTTTGGAACTTTGGTCAACTTCTTCACTTCTCATTGTGCTGCAGGTCTTCATCTATGAGATAAGTAAGTTCCCTACACTGTGATGAAGTCATGGGTACAGATTTTTTTAAGGACCACTTCTCATCAAATAGTATTTCATATGTAGATTTAAGGAATGCATTAGATTGAATTGTTGGGAATCAGTGATGTACAGTGAAAAAGAATGTTGGATTTGGGTTGTAGAGTACCTGAATTAAAATTACAGTCTTGCCTCTCTGAGGCATCTGTAAAATGGAATAGATGGCATCAAAAGTGCCTTCAGTTCTAAATCTATGAAGCTCTGAAATGAATGCAGGGACATATCTTAAAAGTTTGCTCTTACTTTTGGTTCAAGAAAAAAAAAATCCTTGCTATCAACTTGGTTTCTTTTCATTTTTTTTCCTCCTGGGAATGAATACCGAAAAATATTCTAGGTATTTTAGTACTTCTCTTTATTGTGGGACTGGAAACAAACCTTTATTAAGTGCTACTATGTGCCAAGTACTAGGCTAAATGCTTTACAAATATCATCTCATCTCATTCTCAGGATAACCCTGTTTAAAAAGTACCATTACTATCCTAATTTTACAATTTAAGAAACTGAGGCACCCAGGAGTTTAGTGACTTTCCCAGGGTCACATAATTAATGTCTGAGGCCAAATTTGAACAAAAGCCACCCTAATTCTGGGTCCAGTTCTCTAACCACTGTGCCACCTAGCATTTATCAAGATTTGACTGTGCCAGCTATTTTTATGTGTTTAGGCTTCATTACATCATCATTTCCTTTTCCACATAGCAGGATTTCTTGAAATTAGGGCATTGCAGAACCTGGGTGACACGCCTAGCTTCTTACATCCTTTGGATGGACTAGGACCTAAAATAGTACTTTATGCACAGCTTAATGAATTAGCTTAATTGAACCTGAGGTTTTATTAAAATTTGAAGTTCTATATCTTATAGCAACAAAAACATCATTATCTGTGGAATGGTATTAAGGAGTAAAAGCCAACATGTATTATTAAGACTTTAAAAATTAGGACAAATTAACCCTGGAGAATAGCTTGAATAAAATGGGGAATTTGGGACTGACATTTCTGATCCAAGATCATATTTAATTACAAATGATAATGTCATTGGAACAAAATGTTTCAAAATAAGAATCAAATATGTTCATTTCCAAATGTTCTCATAAAGACCAAAAGAAGAAGATTATTAGTTATGAAATATTCAATATCCATTCACTTTGAATTCTCCAAATAACCAAGAAGGCTTGGAAATGAGGTACACTGCATACCTAAGGAGCAAACAATTTCATGTAGTTTTATGCAGACTTGAAAATTATTTGAGGAAGGATTGGAATGTAAGTAGGGAAAGAAGCTGAGTCAGCAAGAGAAGAGAGGTGCAGGACATACCAAACCAGGCAAATATACAAAAGAGAGAGGAAGAGGAAGAGGGAGAGAGGAGAGAAGAGATGGGAGGGGAGTAGATGAAATGGATGAAATGTGGGAGAAGTGAGATGAAATGGATGAAAGTTGGAGTGGGAGAAGTGAGAAGCCATGGGGAAAAAAATAATAGGAAATGTGCCATAATGGGTAGAGAGAGCAGTCACTGAATCAGTAAAATTTGGGTTTGAGTCCTAATTCTGGCATATACTAGCTATGTCCATGAGAAAATTACTTAATGCCTTAGTATATGAGGCAACTAAGAGATTCTTATTCTTTCTTATGTGTGTCATAGATTCCCTTGCAAGTGAAGCCTATAGAACCCATCTCAGAATAATGTTTTAAAAGCATAAAGTAAAGAGAATTATTATTGAAATAGAGCTGACTTTTTAAAAAATAGTTCATAGGCTCCCGGTTAAAAACCTCTTCTCTAAGACAAAAAGTTATAGACAAGTTACAGATCTGCATTGGAGCAGAAATTTTCACACCAGGATTTCCCTACACTGATGTAATCACCCTTCTGGACCTATGTATATATGCACACTCATATTAATATATCCTGAGAGAGACTGATGGATATATAGACATATAAATTAAAAATATATATCTATATTTACATTGCTATCCAAATACTTAACCTGAAATAATCAGCATGAAGTTGGCCTTGCAATTAAGAACTGGATTCAGAACCTGCCTCTGACAGTTATAAGATGTATGACTCTGGGCAAATCACATAACCTCTTAGTGCTTTGAATGATCTTCTAAGGCTATAACTCATAGAAAAGTTAACAACTTGCATCAGCAGAGGGAGTTTCCACATATATTTCAACCTCTAGAGGTTCAGAGAAAAGATAATGATTATATATATATATATATACATATATATATATATACACACACACACACATAACCTGACATCTCTTTTTCTATAGGTAGGTAGGAAAGTGTAGGAGAGAGAAAGAGAAAGAGAGGGAGAGAGACAGAGAGAGAGACAGAGACAGAGACAGAGAGACAGAGAGAAACAGAGAGACACAGAGAGAGAGAGACAGAGAGACTAGTAAAGGTATTTTGCAGAAAGTGACATTTGAGGTGAGACCTGAAGGAAGCCAGGAAGGCCAGGACCTGTAGATAAGGATGGAAAGCATTCCAAGAATGGGAGAAAACCAGTATAAAAACAAAGACATATATTGGAGTGTTGAATGAGAGGAACAGTAAGAAGACCAGTACATGGAGAAGAATAAAGAATAAGAATAAAGAATAAGAAGACTGAAAAGGAAGGAAGGGGCTGAGTTACAAACGAATTTAAAAGTCAAACAGAGGATATGATATTTGATTCTGGTAGTAAAAGAGAGCCATTGAAGTTATTTGAATGTTTGGAAAGACGTGCTTTAGAAAGATCACTTTGTTAACTGAGTGGAGGATAGACTAGAGTAAGGAAAATATTGAGGCAGGGAGACCAACCTGTAGACTGTTACAATAGTCCAGATGTATGGTGAACAACCCATTGGGATGGTCAATATATCAGAGGGAAAGAAGGGCACATAAATGCCCTTTGTTGATGGAATTGTGAATTGGTCAAAATGTTCTGGAAAGTAATTTGGAATGATGCTAATTAAGTGAATACAATGTCCATACTCTTGGTATGAGATCCTGGTGGGAATTAAAAACAGAAAGCTTCCGTGTACACCAAAATATTAATAGAAATACTTTTGTAGTAACAAATAACTAGACCCTAGGTGGCCATTGATTGGAATGGCTAAACAAATTGTGATATAAGGATGTAATGGGATATTCCATAAGAAAGTATGAATATGAAGAAGTCAGTGAAACACAGGAAGACATGAATTGATACAAGGTGAAATAAGCAGAACCAGGAAAACAATATACACAATGGTCATATCAATTTAAATGAGTATCAATAGCAACAGAATCTTGAGACTAAATACTATGTAATTATAATGACCAAGCTTAGCTCTGAAGAACTGAGAAAATCTATTTTGCAGAAGTAGGAGACTATGGGTAGGGAACATTGCATTTACTGTCAAACTTGGTTAATATATTAGTTAGCTTTGTTGAACTGATTTTTTTTTCTCTTTTTTAAACAAAGGATGGTTTTCTGGGTAGGAGGGAGATATATGTGGAAATTAAGGTTATATAAAAACAAAATATATCAATTTTTAAAATAAGTTTTTATTGACATCTGTTTCTTACATCATCATAGTTATACCAAGTATTCCCAGAAAGCCATCCTATATAACAAATAGCATTTTTAGAGAAGTAAAAAATCAGCACAATTGATCAATATCTTACAAGTTTTCAAAAATGTGTGCCATGGGTAACAACTGTAGAAATCCCACTTTCATAAAAAGGTGGGTTGGGAGTGTCTTCCCATAGCTTTTCATTTGTATCCTGCTTAATCTTTATGATTTTGCTATATTCAATTTTGACTTTTTGGTGTGTAATCATTCTTTCCATTTACATTGTTGCAGTTACTATGTGTAGTGTTTTCTTGGCTGTGGTTACTTCACTCTGCAATAGTTCATATAAACCTTTCCATGTTTCTCCGTATTTATCACACATATTTTCTTATAGCACAGTAATATTCTATTACATTCACGTACCGTAATTTGTTTAGCCATTCCCCAATTGATTAGCCCCTTCCTTGTTTACATTTATTCATAATCATAAAAAGTGATGTTGTAAATATTTTGGTGTATATTGGGACTTTTTTTGTATTGATGGCTTCCTTGGAATATAAGCTCAGTGATTCAAAGGGTAAGGACATTTTAGTCACTTTATTGTCATAATTCCAAATTATTTTCCTTTCACGGCACCACTTAACAAAGTATTAGTGTGCCTGTCATTCCATAACCCCTCCAATAATAACTATTATCATTTTTGCTAATTTGCAGAATATGAGGTAAAAATTCAGTGTTTTTTTTAATATTTACATTTCTCTTAGTGAATTGGAGCACTTACGTGGTTGTAAATATTTGCTTTTGAGATTCTTTTGAGAACTGTTTTTTCATATCTTTTAAAGTTTATATATATTGGATACCAAACCTTTTTTTAAAAAATTTGATACAAAGAAATTTTTTTCCCATTTGATCACATCCCTTCTTATCCTGGGTGCATTAATTTTGTCTGTGTAGAAGCTTTTGGGTTCCATCTAATCAAAGTTATCTGTTTTATCTTTTGTAACTGTCTCTATCTCTTGTTTGGTTAATAATATATCTTTAATCCACAGCTGTGAGAGATTTATTTCTCTCCTAATTTTTTGATAGTATTATCTTTCATATTAAGGTCATATATTCATCCAAATACAGTGGGGGATATGGTGCAAGTTGTTGATCTAAGACTAAGCCTAATATTTGCTAGATTGCTTTCTGTTTTTTTCAGCATTTTTTTTAATCAAACAAGTTTTTTCCTGGGTAATTTTTGTTTGCCACTTCATCAAATATTAGGCTATTGAGTTCTGTTTATGCTTCTCCCTTGTTTGTTCCATTGATTTATCTGGTTTTTAAAATAATACTAGATGATTTGGATGACTACTGTCTTGTAATGTAGTTTAAGGCTTAGAAGTATTATTCTCCCTCTGTCACTACTTCTTTTCATCATTTCCCTGGTTATTCTAGATCTTTTGCTTTTACAAGTGAATTTTGTTATTATTTTATTAGGTTTTACAAAGAATTCCCTTGCTAATTTGATTGGTATAGAATTAAAAGGGCAAATCAATTTCAGTAGTATTTGCCATTTTTATTAATAGGCACAGCCAAGCTGATTATATCTCCAGCTATTTAAGTTGTTCTTTATTTCTTTAAGTAACACTTTATAAATGAATCTATTCTTTTGTGAGATTTTGGTAGGCTGATTCCCAGATATTTTATAATATTTGTAGCTATTTGCAATGGGATTTCCCTTTCCATTGTTGCTTCTTGACATCAACAAATTTTTAATGTGTTGAAATGAATTTTTTGTACTAATAAAAAGTAATAGAATTGAATTTCTTTGCATTGGGTCTTTGTTTTTTCATCAATAAAATGAGGTAGTTGGATTAGATAGCACCTTAGCCCCCTCCCAGTTCTAGACCTACAACTGCTATCTGAGGATCTTGTCATCTCTTTGATATTTTATAGTGCTCTAATTAATATATTAATAATGATATAAAGGTGCCCTGGAAGGATTTTTCTGACTCCTTAATTTAGGAGGAATGTACATGCTGGTACTATAAGATGAAAGCTCATGGCTAATTTGATAGACATTTGTCATCCAACAACATGATAGATCAGAAGCTTATAGCAGAGAAACTGAATACCCAAAGTCAAGTACCACCAAAGTTTCAGGAATAAAGCCAGAATCTAGGCATTGTCTACTAGAAGGTGCTCTTACAACTGTCTCATTTTGCTGCATAGTTTGCATTCATAAACTAGATTACATGCTCCCCCATTTGGTTGTAAACACTTTGAGAGCAGGTATCCCATCTTATTTATCTCTGTATATTCCTCAGAGGTGAGCATAGAACCTTGTCCAGGAAAAAAGGTTCAGTAAATATTTGTTGAATGAATAAATGAATGTGTAATATGTAGTTCATACCTTTTAAAAGAGTGAATGAATTATTCAGCAGAACCACAGTCTACTGCTATTAGAAAAAAATATATATTTCCACCTCTAGCTATAAATATTTTTAAGCATCTACCTTGTTTTCTTTTTCTTCTTGCTAGGACACCAGGAAAGCTGGTACACACAGTTCCTACTTCTTTCCACATTTCTTTGGTGAAATATGATTCATGGCAGAGGATCAGGTTTTCATCTTGAGAACTGGGGACTTTCCACTGTCAAATACGTATCTGATCTAGGCCTCTGACAATGAGCCAGAGAAGAGTTGAAAACAGCAAAGTCCTTAAGAAGACTGCATTTAAAAAAATGAAACCATCTCCACTGATCCTCTGTGAGTAGTGAAGGACCTCATTATTCTAGACATGATGGAGATGGAAAATCAAAACTTTTTTTAAAAAAGGATTTTTGGCATATTGTTGATGTTTTCTTCATGACTTTTGGACAGTTCCTCAAAACTACAAGTCTATAGTGTGTGGAGAGATGTTAACAGGGAATGTACATCCAGATGACAATTTAGGTCTACAGAGGCAGAAGCCCAGCTCCAATCATTCTAAAACTAGCCAGAGGACTCTCAAGGGCTGAAAGGAATGAATTAAAACAATTACTTTCTCTGTCACTGAATAGCTTCTTTATAATTTGGCTATTGCAAATGTGCTGGAAAAATAGGTCACAGTACAGGCTCAATTTTATTCTGCCCAATTTGATTGAATTCATAGTCTTACAGGTCAGTTTGGTATCAGTGGCTGTTGGATTGGATCACCACTTAGAAAACATTTCTCTTTCACCAGATGTTGAAATGCTCTTTTAGAGTTACTGGAGGCTGTGTGATAGGAACTCTGGAGGAGCTTTCCTCTACAGGTAGATTTTTACTTGCAAACTGTACCCTTTGGGTGGCAAAGGCAATGGTCAAACCGGCCCACATTTCCCAGTGCTACTTAAAGATGGAATAATTTGTCATCCCATGAAAAGTTGTTGCCCTTTCAAAATGAACAAATGCTCTCCTTTGTATCAGTAAAGTTCTAGGGCCTTTGGACTCTTCCTTGAGCCCCCTTTGTTACTCAGCTAGCTCTTTTACCCTTTTTCTTGTCCATTCTGTCAGGTGGAAAATGATAGATCATGGGAAATGCAGCTTCCATATAATATTTCTTCAACCGTGTCCTCCCCTCCCTTTCCCCAAGCTGTTTACTGTGGGCATAACAGTTTTACAGGGTTCAGCTTGTTATTGCTTTGGAGACAGCAAAGATTCTAAGTATGGTATTAACTCATTACACTCACCCTCTGTCAACTGATGTATTGGCAAAGATACTAAGTTTGCCATTTCCTTCTCCAGATTATTTTACAGCTGAAAAAACTGAGGCAAACAGGGTTAAGGGACTTCCCAGGGGTCAAACAACTACACAGCCAGTTAAGTGTCTGAGGCTGGATTTGAGCTCAGATCCTCCTGACTCCAGGTCTAATTATCCATCCACTGAGTCATCCAGCTTCCCTTCCCCTCAAACCCTCCCTTTTGAAGTTCAATATGTCAACATTCTTCCTCTTAGGCAGGTTTAGCCCACTTGCAATCTTCAACTTTGCACTTTTACTCAACTCATGTATCCAGTCGGTTGCTGAGTTTTGTCTCATTTCTTCTATTGTCTCTTTTCTCTCCTCCGACATGGCCTTGCCCTACTCAACCCAGATAGAAATTTCCCCCTTCCCCCAGAGCCAAGTCTCCTTTTATTATCCTAGTTGCATTGATTTTGTTAGGGGAAACATTTTTTAAAAACATTTCTTGTAATTAAAAATTATGTATTTTGTCTTTAGATATTTTGAGATCACTTCTATCTTTTATTTGGTTATGAGCTCTCTACTAGCTAGAGGGATAAATGGCACCTTTTTCAGGCTTTTATTTGTTTGGTTTTTAAAGAATAAAACACTTAATGAATTTAATTATTTTTTATGATATCTGATTATATATCCATAAGTGTTTTCTGCTGTATTGTGTAAAATTAGACATATTTATTATATACCCTACTAAGTACAAGGGTCTGTGCTAGGTACTAGGGACAATTTAAAATCTGTTTAGTAGCAAAGTAAGTAAAACTATTGTAAAACGGACCCAAATTCAAATCCTACTTCAGACACTAGCTGTATAACTCTGAGAAAGTCACTTAAACTTTGCCTATCTCAGTTTCTTTATTTCTAAAATTAGGATAATAAAAGCATCTCTCTCCCAAAGTTGTTGTGAGGATAAAATAAGAGATGACATTCACAAAATGCTTCTAATCTTAAAGCAGTATATAAATGTTAACTATTATTATGGGAAAAAATAGTCCCTAACCTCAAAGGAACAATCACAGCTTGGGAAAGTAAATATAAAACCCTGTAGCAAGAAGTGTTGAGAGTAATTGCAGTTACATTATTTATCAAGGATATAAATAGGATAACTAGAAGGGAGGGTTTAGGTTGTTATTACTAAACAAGTTTGTGCTAAAGAATCATGTTAATTGTATAATGCAAAAATCTCAGCAGGAAGAAAAGGAGCCTAGAACACAGGGAATACGTTTTTTTGTCTATAAACATGGTTTTTACTAGTATCTGTCATTAACTGGGAAGTTCAATAAAATAATGTATGTATTGCATTGTATCTAACCTGGTTTAGATTTGGAAGGGACCACAGAGACGTCTGATCCAACACACATCTGAACAAGAATTCTGTGTATGGAACACTTGACAGGTAATGGTCACTCAGTTTTTCCTTGAAGATTTCCAAGGATAGTCTAAGTACTTTGATAACAGAACTTGAAAAACAGTCACAATCCCTCAAACATATGCTACAATTCAGGATCCAAAGAAAAATGTTATCCCAGATGTCCACGGGACTTTAGACCAGCATCACAATGTGAACAAGGTAAAGTACCTAAAGATGCTGGATAATACTGGCATATACATACTGTGATAGTAATGGAATATAAAGATTCCCCTGTATTGGCTTGGTTTTCAAATTGATTGTGTTAAAATCCAGAGCTTGTTAATCCCACCTGTGGGATGGACTTGTTGATATGAAAAGAGAATCCTGAACTGGGAGGAGCTGGTGACGTAGATTTGGAGAGACAAGAGAGAGGCAGAAGAACTTTTTGGAAGCAGCACCTCGTGGAGGCAGAGAGAGAGACGGAGAGAATTGCTGGGGGCCGCTTTGAATTGCCCTGGACTTTTGAGACCTGCCCCCTGAGCTGCCAAGGACTAAGGAGACATGGCTGTTTTGCTGGTATTTTGTCTGTCTGTTTTGATGTTGTTTTGCCAGATTTGTCCACTGGTGAAAGACAGTCCTATTGTTGAAGAAGTCCTGGAACCTGGCTGTTGGCTAAGAAGCCCTGAGACTGTCCTGCAGACAGAATGAATACTGTCCACTGGTGAAGGACAGTGCTGTTGTTGCAGAATACTTGAAACCTTGCTGTTGGTTCAGAAGCCCTGAAGAAGGATTTTCTTGTTGTATGTTTACAGAAATCCTAGGAGAGGGTTTTGCTAATGTTTTCAGGGGTTCTAGGACTGTTCTACAGACAGAGGATGAATTAATGCAGGGACTGGCAATGTATCTTGTGGCCTTGCTAAGCCTTGTCTCCCCAGGAACTAAGATTGCTGAGATCTTGCCTGATGTCAAGATAAAGAAAAGACTCCATTTGGGTATTAAGTGCTGTGCTTAAACTTGATGTAACTCTGGGGTAGATTCAATTGTGATCCAGGGGTGGGGAACTTTTGACCTTTTTGTGCTCTGTGATTGAACAAATGAAGGTACTTTACTTATGTTTGGAAACTAATCATTTGAGAAGAGGGGCTTTATGGTGGACTAAATGAAGGTACAGCCTAGGGGTGGAGTAGTATTTAGAACAGGGACTTTGTAATTGATTGAAGGATTGGAAGGTCCTGGGGTGGGGTAGTACTTGGAAATTATTTAATCACACTTAGTAAATGCTGTATTTTGAATGATGTCATGTTTTGATCTTCTCTGTTCTTGGCTGGTCACTGAATAAAATGGAGAGCACCTATGCTGGTATTTTGAACCTTGGGAAGTTGCCTTTCCTTGGCATTACATTACACATACATACACATATACATGTATATGTATGTATGCATATTAATGGGCGAGCATTTCTAAGGATTCAGGGACATTATAAAGGTTACATGTTATTTTCACATAAATAAAAATCTTACTTTTGAGGGGAAAGTGAAAGCTTTTAAAAAGAGTTCAACTTAATGAAAAAGTATTGAATATGTATGATATAGCAATCTTGCCTCTCACCAAGTGATTAATCTGTTTTATAACATAAGAGAAGTAACAGGAGAGCCACCCTCAAGTATAATGGCCTGTAAGGTAATGGGGTGGCTAGATGGCACCATGAGTAGAGCACCGGCCCTGGAGTCAGGAGGACCTGAGTTCAAATACAGCCTCAGATACTCAACACAAAAACTAGCATTGAGACCTTGGGCAAGTCACTTAACCCCAATTGCCCTCCAAAAAGCAAGAAAAAAAAAGGTGGGTGACACAATAGAGGCTGAAAGACATATATGTAGAGACCCCACAGTTTTCAAGTATACTCCATCAAGGCATTCAGGAAGAGCTCATATTTTCATATGATAGAGTCTCAATGTAACATCATAATATGAATAGTAAATAAAGTCCCTTCTTGTTGCTTCTAAATCAATATGTAGGGCAAGCCTTTCTGAATTCTCTCAATACATCTGCTAGCCCCAAATTTTTATTTGCTTTGGCAGTTTTCTGAAAACTGTCTCTGTCCAATACGGAAAAGACTTTCTAAGAGATCACTACTATCACTCTTCAACACTATGTATTTCTACAGGGCCAAATTCTCCTATTGCATAGGAAGAAACATTAAACCACAGAGAAATAATATATGAAGTAAAAGTACCACAGTCTATGGCTTCAAAGTTCAAGTTTTTTCCACAAAAGAATAAGCTTTTCAAAACATTAAAGCACTAACATGACAGACACAGAAGAAATACTTGAATAGAAATGCATTTCCATTGAAGTCAGCAGTAGTCAGAATGAACAATGGAGGTTTGAGTTTTCAAGGGTTATATTTTTGCATGATGTTCTCTGTTTTAAAATATTGAAAGGAGACTTGATCTTGGAGAATGACTCTGATCACCAATTTTTGAACACTGGACAAAATTCAGTTCAAATCAAAAAAGCATTTAAGTGACCAAAACTGAAAAAAAATTGTCTTTTTTTTGTAAATGTAAATTTTTATAAATGTAAAAAAGTGTTTACATTCTACTGAAGAGATCAAATATATACATTGTTGAGTAAATATCAAGTATTTTCAGTGAAAGAAAAGCATTTAAAACTGGGAAGGCAGGAAGGGAAGGGGCAGAGGAGAGACAAAGTGTAGTAATTTGAATTTGATGGCATCTGAAATCTGAAATGAGTTTTGAAAGACACTAGCAATTCTTTGACATGCAAGAGGGGAGCACATTTTGGGAAGGAAATAGGAGCCTAGGCAAAGACGTGAAAGTGTACTATGGCATATTGTGTGTGGGGAATATGAAGTAAGCTAGTTTGGCAGAAGTAAACTTCCTAGTTGAGAGTAATATATCATACTTACATTTCATGGGAGGAAATTCTGTGGTCCATATTTGACTCCTGTCTTACGCATGGACATACAACATATTAGGACTGTTCTCATCTTGTGAACAATACCTCAGGGCTAGGACTGTAATTGTAAATACTGTTGAGGGATCTTCTTTTCCATATATGGAGGTGGGAGAAGTAAGGCCCACAGTTTGATTTCAACTATTTTTTTACTCCTAATTGAAGCAAGATTATTTTGTAAAATCCTTTAAGAGAAAATACTCTATATCTATTTCCTTGAATTATTTTGAAATTCAGTTCCATTTATATGTTTCTTTAGTATCTGGCCTACTTTTTTTTAATTGAATTCTAGTCTTATTAAACAAATATCTAGTATTTAGCCCTTTTCCACCACCCATATTTCACTTGCCTGACCTGAATCCATAGTCTTCTTCTCAAACATTCATTCATAATCTTTTTCTCCTAGGTATCATTTCAACTTTCTTTCAAATGTCAGTTCTTATTCCCACTATGCCAAAGATGAATTTCTTCTATGAATCAACTACAGGCCACATTTATAGGAATATCTCAGGGGAGCAAAACAATGATGAAGTGTGGTCAAATCCCTAAGTAGGAATTATAGCAAGGGTCTAATCAGATGTATCATGATGCAAACATATGGGCTGCTAAGTGGTATAGTAGCAAGAATGTTGGACTTGAGGTTAAGAAGACCTTTAGTTCAAACCCTGCCTCAGACACTTATTAGATATATGGGAAAATCACAACTCCTGACCTCAATTTCCTCATCTGTAAAAATAGAAATAATAATAGTCCTCTCATCACTGTACTTTTCACTCTTCATACTTTTCTGCCTCTTCCCAGCAGCCTCTTTACTCTGAAAATACTTCAACCCTAAATTCCCCTTCTCTGAACAGTAAGTTTCTTCCCTGGATCACCATTTAAGAAAATGCCTTGTCTATTCATGATCAATTCTCTCCTGGCTTTGCTCTAGAATCCCTGGATTGTTCCATCTCCTCCTGCTGTGAGTACCACCACTTCCCCCCAACTCTCTCCTTTCCGGGATCTTTTTCGTGTTGTCTTTCTTTGTTAGAATGTAATAAATTCTTTGGAGGTCAGGATTTTATTTTTTGCTTATATTTGTATTCGCTGTTCTTAGAGTACTACTTGGCACATTATCAGAACTTAATAAATGTTTTGTCTGTCTGTCTGTCTGTCTATCTATCTATCTATCTATCATCTATCTATCTATCTATCTATCTATCTATCTATCTATCTATCTATCTATCTATCTATTTATCGATCTATCTACCTATCTACCTGTCTGTCTATCTATCTACCTGTCTGTCTCTCTGTCTTTCTACCTATCTGTCTCACAAAGTTGCTATGAAAATCAAATGCATAATATATATTAATATTTAAATATTAATTATTACTATTATCATTATGTTTCCGATAAAGGCATATTAGGGACCAGGACAGGGAATAATAAAGTAGGAATGGTTGGGGGAGGAGGAAAGGGAGTAGAGGCAAATATAACTATTTTGTCTCTTAGATGGAATATGACTCAGAAAGTTGGGAAAATGGGAATAAGATTTTTATTTTAAAGTTATATCAAAAGGCTGATTAAAATAAGCACCTCTGACTGCATTTGCATAAAGAGACACTTTTAAAATGTTAAATTTGATTTTTTTCAGATTTGTAATTCTTAATTCATAAAATATTTGTGAGGTGGAAAATTAGCAAAGAAGAGGATAGAGATGGGCAGGTTAAAGGTTAGGTATCAATTTATTGTGATTTGGTTTGAGAAATATAGAAAAACGTTAGAAAAATGAAAAAGCCTATTGTGGAAAAAGCCTTCAGTTATAACATATGACCATATATTTAGAATTGGAAAGGACCTTAACTCATCCAGTCTAGGCCCATCATTTTACAGGGGAAGAAACAAATTCCCAGAGAGAACCACCGATTCTGAGAGCTGGAAGAGAACTCCATTCAATCTACTCAATTTGTATGTTACCAAGAATCCCTTCCTAGACATCCTTGACAAAAGGTTGTCCAGTTGATCAATAAACCTCCAATGATGAGGAACAGACCATCTCTATAAGCAGGCAGATCCATTTTTTGAGATTGTTATAAAGTTTTTCCATGTACAAAAGTCAGTATAGTTTAAGTATTTTTACTTTGAAAACTACTCTTTATTAGATACCATAAAGTAATTGATTTCAGCATCATAGATTGAGAACTGGAAGGAACTTTAGTGATCAAGTAAGTTAGCCAGGGGAGTGCTGGTGAATGTATGTGTGTGTGTGTGTGTATGTATATATATATATTTTTTTTTTGCCTTTTGGAGGGCAATTGGGGTTAAGCAACTTGCCCAAGGTTACTCGGCTAGTTTTTTTTTGTGTGAGTGTTAAGTGTATGAGGCCAGAACGGAACTCCTGTCCTCCTGACTTTGGGGCTGGTGCTTTACTCACTGTGCCACCTAGTGCCCCCTTGTGCTGGTGAATATTTAACAACTGGCCCTCTGGGAAAAAAAATACTTTTAAGGTTAATCTGCATTATTTATATTTCTCTATCACCTTCTTAAGTGTAAACAGTCAACAAAACAATGACTCAAAGCCTAATTTGTAGGATTTGCCAGTTTCTGATATGTAAATGCTCACACTGAAAATTTAACAATTGAGTCTCTTGAGTATACATCAGTTGAGTCCAGAATTCTTAATTCAATCAACTTCCTTTTACAAGGAGGAGCTAAGATGAAGAAAAGTTAAACTCCAGAAACTTATACAGGTAGTAAGTAAAAACACTAAGATTCAAATTCTAGTCTTCTAAATCTACATTTACCATATGGCCCCTTAATGTGTCACCAACACATTAAGTGTGACCACGTCACACTTTCCTCCACACTCCTCCTACCCCCACTCAACAAACTCCAGTGACTCCCTATTATTTCTGGAGTCAAATATAAAATGTTCTTTTTGACTGACCTACTCACTTCTTACCTTTCCAGTCTTCTCATACAGTTAGTTCATGATTATTATAAGTAAAGAATTTCTTAAAATAATCACATGTGTTCGAATTTGCCTATATGAACGTATAATTATGTAAAACATAGTAATTCGCTCCAACCCAGTAGTACTATGCAGTACAAATTAGAATAATGTGCAACCATTTTGGGGGATTCACTTTTCCCAAAATTCGGGACCTAGCTGCACTTTACTCTCCTTCCCCTACTATACAAGTGACATTGGCTTTCTTAATGCTCTCCTGTAGGACACTTCCCCTTCCTGTTCCCTGACTTTTTCACATGTCTGTCCCTCATGCCTGGAATTCTCTTGGAAATCTCCATGTTCCTGATTCCTTCACTCCCTTCAAGACTCAGGGTTAAAAGCACACCCTCAGCAGGAGGTCTTTTCCTGGAGCCTTCATTGTGTGGAAGGACACAGGCTAACCTACTTTCATTCTCCTTCTCAGTCCTGTACCTGACCTGACTTTCTAGACTTCAGAACTATATCCCCTTCTCCTTTTCCCCTCCACCAAGCTTTTAGATCTGCTTTTGTATGTTATCTTCCCCCATTAGAATGTAAGCTGCTTAGGTGAAGGAACTGTCATTCTTTCTGCTTATATTTGTATTGCCAGCACATAAATTCTTGTTTCCTTCCCACTTCCCCTCTCCATTGTGTATACATATTTTCCCCACCATTAATACTTTCTCTTGGAAAGATTACCTCCCACTTACATATATATGCATAAGTATATATATGCACACACACATATGTATATACATACATATTTATATGTACATTTGCACAACTGTTTGTCTGTCATCTTCCCCATTAGAATGTGAACTCTTTGAGGGACAAGATACTCTTTTCACCTTTCTTTGTATCCCCAGTCCTCAACTCAATGACTAGAACATAAGAAGTGCTTTATAAATACTTGTTGTCTAACTTACGTGATCATTTCGGTTGTTCGGTCATTCCTTCAGTTGTATCTGACTCTTTGTGATCTCATTTGGGATTTTCTTGGCAAAGATACTAGACTGGTTTGTCATTTCCTTCTCTAGCTCATTTTACATATAGGGAAACTGAGGCAAACGGGGTTAAATGACTTGCCCAGGGTCATTCAACTAGTAAGTAGCTGAGGACAAATTTGAGCTCATGAAGTCTTCCTAAGTCTAAGCCTAGCACTCTATCTACTGAGCCACCTAGCTGCCCAAGTGACTCATTTCTGTAACAGTAGGTTATTTCCCCACTGCTTCAGCAATTGCAAAATGTTTTAGTTGTGGAAATCAAGGAAATCTGAACCCCAACAGGCATCCTGATACTGACTGCTCCTCCACTTGAAATTTCTACTTTTCTTTTACTTAAAAAGAATTGTTTTATGAAATACCCCTGTCTCTGGGTATCTTTTGCAGGAGCTGTCTCCCAAACTGAGCAATTTTCCTGATTTTTAAAGCGCTGCACCAGATCTTACCTGCCAAGCCAGAGAGGTGGTCTTTATTCCATGACACATGTATTAAGCTGAAATCTGCCTTGCTGCCGCTTTCACATTTTACTCACATTATTCCTACCACTTCCATTTAGGTCCCAGCATATCAAACCTAGTGGCTCAACTTCAAATACTCCAATTTCAGTCATTTGTTTCTTACTCTCCTCTAGGATAAACATTCACAATCCCTTCAAGAGCACTTTTTATAATATATTCTCTAGTTCCTTCATCATGCTGTCTGTCTTCTTCTGGATGTGTTTGAGAGATTAAGCAGAAAAGGGAATAAGCATTTACATAGTGCCTACTACATTCCAGACTTGTGTCCTTTACTAGGATTTCATTTGATCCTTACAATAACTCTTAAGAGATAGATACTATTTTATTCCCATTTTGTAGTTCATGGAACTGAGGCAAAAAGAGGCCAAATGACTTGCTCAGGGTCATAGAGTGAGTGACTGAGGCTAGATTTGAACTCAGATCTTCTTGACTTCAGGTCCAGAACCTTATCTACTGAGTCATCTAGCTGCTTCTTAAAGTAAAGTTATTTGTCCAAGGTAACACAGGTACTAAGTGACAAAGGAAGGGTTCAAACTTGGGTCCTCTGACTCCAAATCCAATACTTCTTTCGTTTAGACATGCTGTTTCCCTCTAGTTCAGAGTATAAACAATATATGGACATCTAGAGGAATGGCCACATACGAAAGAAATTGTGAGACATTGGCAGCTGTGGCACAGTAGACAGAGCCCTGAGCCTGGAGTCAGGAAGACTCATTTTCCTGAGTTCAAATCCAACCTCACATACTTACTAGCTGTGTGACCCTGGGCAAGTCTGAACCCTATCTCCCTCAGTTTCCTTATGTGTAAAATGAACTAGAGAAGGAAATGGCAAACCACTCCAGTATTTTTGCCAAGAAAATCCAAAAGGGGGTCACAAAGAATTGACTAAACAACAAAGAGGTAGCAAGGAAGGAAACAGTCATAAGAGTTAGACAGACTTGGAAAAGCATGAGTACTCCTTCAACAACCGGATGTTTTGTATGAAACCCCAAATCCTTGTTAAAAAAACTACAATAAATGAACTAAAATAAGCCTTGCTTTTTCCATTTTAGTAACGACAAATTATTATTTTAAAAATTCAGTCTTCTCTGTTTGACTTGGAGCATTAGCCCTATAATTACATTCCACTGTAAGGTTAATTTGGGAACTGCTTTTTTGCCAATAAAACTTGAACATTTTTGTAATTATCCAATTCTTATAACTATAGTAAATATTGAAAAAACAATTCATTTGAAGCTATTTCCATTCCTATGACTAAACAATGAGAAAATCCATAGAAACCATGTCATTTTGACAAATAATCTTTCAGTCTAACTTAACAATTACAAAAATGAAAAGGGAACATTTATGTGGGCAGTGAAGATGCTTTCCCAGACGTTCTGATCTTAAGACATGCTTTTTTTTTTCTGAGGGTACAATTGAAAGTTGTTTTCGTAAATAGTCCAGACTAGAAATTTGATGGTGCTAGATGGCACAATTCACTGTGTGGCATCAAGAGAGTTCTCAGGTAGAGCACTCATAGAAAACCTAAGTCACTTCCTCAAATGTTTTAATACATTTTGCCTCTTGTAAATAACAGCCTGTTTCCCTGCAGATCAGTACTTCATTGTCCTTGAGCTGAATGATCCCCTCTCTTTTGGAACAAGAATAAATGCTACCATTTAGAGAGCTTTTTTGAGAACACAGCAAATCTCATTTAGTCCTTATGAGTAATTACACTTGGCTACAATTCGCCTGTGTTGTTTCTTCTTGTGCTGTAGAGCCCACAGCTTCATTTAAAACCCACAGAGAAGGCACTGCTTTGCACTAAGGATAGAACATAAAGACTGACTCACTCAAGAGCTGACCATGCCGAAGAAATAGGACTCATTCAACAGGCATTTGTTGAGCACCTCTTCAAACATTACCGTCCTTCTAGGCATAGAGATCTATGCTACAAACTGAGGAAGACATAGATATCATAGAAGATATATTTGCTGCTCTTATAGAGTTTCTAGTCTAGTAGAGATATTAGGATTCATGCACAAATAACTATAACAATGCAGGATAAATCTGGGTATCACAAGCATGGGATTCTTACACCCAGGCCCCATATAGCTTAAGAATTGCCAGTTATGTTTGAGGCAAGGTCCTCTATTCGTATTTTGCTTGTTTTTTCCATAACTGTGAGTGAATTGGTTTAAGGACCCTCCAATGGAAACAAAAAAATCTACCAATATATATCAGCAGCTTATCTCTAATTCATAGACTTAAAGAATGGAACATTTGAGAAGTTATATGGCCTACCCAAGGTCTTGGGCTCAGAATTTCAACTTAGAATCCTATAGAATTTTCTGTACTAATCATCCCACCCCCATTCAGTTTCAAATTGATCATTTATTAAATACCTCCAACATATGCAGCAATGTTTTAGATAATAGGGATATAAAGACAAGAATGAAAAATAGCTCTTCCCCACAAGAAGAATTTGGAAGCTTGCTGGTCACAACATATCAGAAACAGTTTTGCTAAAATATATCACAAAGAAAGCTGAATAAAGAAAAATCTACCAATGGTTCACAGGGACCTTCAAAGTCCATAGGACCTATAAATTAATACCTCTATCAATCTCAACCTTAAAACCAACAGTATGTTTCTAGCTGCCAACAAGTCTTAGGTAACACCTTCCCTGAGCTTTCTTCCTGCTTGATCCACACACAGGTTGGAGTGTCGATCCATGATGCTTAGTACTCACTGCTCTCCCCTCTGATCACTGTTCTGTTCTCTGGCAACTTCTTCTTGCTTCTTGGGGGAGCTCCTCTGCTCTGGTCTTCCTTTAGGAATTTTCTCTCCTTTCTCTGGACCTTCCTTATTTACAAACTCTCTAGTCCTACCTTCCACCTCCACATCCACACCTTTATGGAAATAATAATAATAATAATGAATGTAACCCCTTTCCCAAAGGCCAATGGTCTGGCACTCTCTCCTCATTAATGGAAATGAATGCCCTGCCCTGAATGAGGAGGGTGGGGGGAGCTACTGAGAGCAGAAGACTTTAAGTTATCCACAAGTTCTTCTGGAAAGCCTTTAGAGCAAGTCACGTTTGGGGACTCGTTAAGCTTCAAGTCTTCTTTGAGTGTTCAGTAGCTTCAGGTGCTTCTGGCTTCCAACTTTGAGAGGGAAGATAGAAGAGACAAACCCCACTTTAAACTGGTGAAGAAAAAGACTAAGATCTTAGCAACTGGTCCCATCAATTCTTAGCAAATAAAGGGAGAAGGAATGGAAGCAGTGTCAGATTTTATATTCTTGGGCCCAAAGATCACTACAGATGGCAATGGCAACTGAAATGAAAAGACACTTGCTCCTTGGAAGGAAAGCTAGGGCAAATCTGGACAGCCTACTAAAAAGCAGAGATGTCACCTTGCCAACAAAAGTCTACATAGTCAAAGCTATATTTTTTTTCCAGTAGCATATTTTTTAAAACTATTACATTCAACAAACATTTATTGTATGCCTACTAAGCTTAAGGCACTAGGTTAGGCAATGAAAATACACAGAAAAACATAGTTCCTGCCCTCAAGAGCCTTAAATTCTACATACAAAAGTCAAATAAGGTAAGTTTATGATATTTGATGATTTGAAAGAGAGCACTGACAGCTAGAGGGACCATTAAATATGAAAGTTCTTTGGAAAATAAAAACCCTATTTAAATGTCCTGTTGTAAAAATAATTGTAAATCCAAGATTCAGACCTATAACTCTGATTTTCACAAAGACTAGGTTCAATCTTGGATGCAGGTTACAAATAATTTTTTTTGGTTTTTATTTCCCATCCAGGGTTTCTAGAAAATTATAATATATAGCCCATGTACACATGGTCACAAGTACTTCTATGCCAGTATATAGCAGGAAAAGGATATCATGCTAAGAAAGAGCAAGGTTTGGGTTGGTGATAGGCTTTGTCTCTTGCTGCTCCTTGTACCAAAAATTCAGTAGGATCCACTAGGAGGCTTGGTCAAAGAAATTGTTTTCTTCTCTCCAGGAGGTGTGGTCCAAGAAGTCCTTTGCTTAGAAATCTTCATGATGTCCATAGTTCCTTTCATCTTTAAAGCTTAGGATTCCTTTCAGAAATATTCAAAGTCACCCTTGAATGCCATGAAAATTGTGTTACCTCCAGTGTGGATTAGTCTGCACTGGCAAAACTTCTCTTAAAATACCCACAGTCATAGTCAATATTCCGTCCCATCTCCCAATTTGGTGGGAGCGTTATCATTCTTTAAACAGTTCAGGCTGGTGATGCTGTTTATGCACAACCTATTGTCTTCTCTTCTTTTTCTTTCCTCTTTCCACCCCACCTCCCAGCACCCACTCCCTTTTCTTCCCCCTAAAAGTGTTACTTATGATGAAAACAAAGGTTGTGGATCCCTGGGAAAGTTAGGGTTGGCCGGCTAGCTCAATCCTGCTGCTTGTCCCTGGAAGCCTCTGTGTTTGGCCCAAAGAACTGCTCCCGGGGAGGGGTCTGGCCGCTGTGGTGTCTGTACCCCTATTTGCCTCATTCTTCTTGGGGAGCCCCGTGGACCCAGGGGGCATCTGAATAGTTGCTGGGGTCCATGGGATCCAGATCTTCATCCTTGCAACTGGCTTTCTTGCTCTTGGGGTAGGGCGCCAGCTCCTCCTGGCAATGGCGGCGTCACTCCTTGGCTTCCTCCCTCTCCAGCTTCTAGTACCTGTGGTCCAGCTTGTCTTAGCCTCCCCGCTCCAATCACTTTTCCTAGCCACGCTTCGGCCTCTCATAGCCTCTGACCGGCTTCTCGTGGCCACAGTCCATCTTTTCATTGGGCTCCAAGTTGTCCTTGATTTTCTTAGCCGCCTTGGTGATGACCAAGCTGGGGATGTGGGGATTCAACCAGGACATGAGGTTTGTCTCCATGTTTCAGTAGTAGGGAAGGCTGCATATCAGCTGGAAAACTTTGTACCAGTTGGGGGGCAGACCTTCAAGACAGTCCATAGGGTCATCGTCATCATCCTCTGCAATGATTTGTTCCTCTGGCTCAGGTTCCACCAGGTTAAGGAGGCCTTGCTTGGCAAGGTGGGTCTGGAGGGCAGCAGGGAGCGGCATGGTGGGGAGCCTGGGGAGGTGGGGGGGATGGGATCAGGGTAACCCAGCAGCTGCCAACCTGAACCCCTCAGCCTGGCCCCAGTAGCAATGTATGACTGTGAGAGTTGAACTATAAAGAAAACTGAGCACTGAAGAATCAATGCTTTTGAATTGTAGTGATGGAAAAGACTTTTGAGAGTCCCTTGGACATCAAGAAGATCAAATTAGTCAATACTTAAAAAATTAATTCAGGCTATTCATTGGAAGGTCAAATGCTGAAACTAAAGCTTAAATACTTTGGCCACATAATGACAAGATGGAACTCATTGAAAAAAAAAAAAGCCTGATGTTTGGAAAGATTGAAGACAAATGTAAAAGGGGATGGCAGAGGAAGAGAGGGATAGATAGTGTCATGAAAACAACAAACATGAACCTGGACAGACTTCAAGAGATAGTGGAAGATAAAAGGGCCTAGAGTGCTATGGTCCATGGGTTCACAAAGAGTCGGACATGACTGAACAATAGCAACATATCTACTCTGAATTCTGTTTTGTTATGATTCAAATAAATGGTTTTTTGTATTCATTGTGAACCTGGTATTTGGTGAGCAAGGGTGTCCTTGGATATAGATAGATATAGATATAGATATTGGATTAGCATTGAATATAGAACTAGGTGTCCTTCTCCCCCTTCCCCCCTTCTCCCTAGTTGCAAAAACATCAAAGTTAGCTGAATCCAATTATATCACCTAGACTAATAATATTTAAGGAAACAGATAGATTTAATTCTTTTTATTTTGTTTTATTTATTTTTTAAAGCAATCGGGGTTAAGTAACTTGCTCAAGGTTACACAGCCAGGGTGTGGTGCTAAGTGTCTGAGCCCAGATTTGATCCCCAGGTCATCCCTACACTGGAGCCGGTGCTCTTACTCGCTGAGCCACCTGGCCGCCCCTAAGCAATTGGGGTTAAGTTGCTCAAGGTTACATGGCCAGGTGTTTCTGTGTGGGTGCTAAGTGTCTGAGCCCAGATTCGATCCCCAGGTCATCCTGACACTGGAGCCGGTGCTCTTACTCACTGTGCTACCTGGCTGCCCCCAGATAGATTTAATTCTAGCCCAGTATGCCCTCTCTCTGTCCTGAAGGAGTTTACAGTGTAGTACAGAGCATAGGACATGTATAAAAATAATTATAATACACTATAGAATATGATTTAGTATATACTATGTGATCTCAGAGTTCGAAAGGAATCTAGATCAACACATAACAGAATTCTATCAAGCATTTAAAGATCAACTAATTCTAATACTAAATAAATTATCTGGAATAGTAGGCAAAGAAAGGATCCTGCCAAAGTCATTTTATGAAACAAATATGACACTGACACCTAAACCAGGAAGACTAAAAACAGAGAAGGAAAATCATAGATAAATTTCATTAATGAATATGGATGCAAAAATCCTAAATAAAATACTGGCTAAAAGATTACAATATATTACAAGGATAATACATTATGACCAAATAGGATTTATGCTCAGAATGCAGGGATGGTTTAACATTCAAAAAATTACTAACATGATTGATTATATAGATAACAAAAATAACAAAAATCATATGACTATATCAATAGATGCAGGAAAAGGCATTGATAAAGTACAACACTGATTTCTATTAGAAACAATTGAAAGCATAGATATGAAATGGATTTTTCTGAAATTAATAAAAAGCATTTATTTAAAACAATTAGCAAGCATTATTTGTAATGGAGATAAGCTAGAAACCTTGCCCGTAAGATTAAGTGTGAAACAAGGATTCCTACTGTTACCAATATTATTCAATATTGTATTGGAAATCATGGCAGTAGGAATAAAACAAGAAAAAGAAATAGAAGGAATCAGAATAGAGTATGAAATAATAAAACTATCTCTTTTTTTCAGACAATATGATGACATGTTTGGAAAATCCCAAAGACCCAACTAAAAAATTAGTTGAAACAATTAATAATTATAGTAAAGTAGCAGGATAAAAAGTAAATCCACATAAATCATCAATATTCCTATATATCACAAAAAAAAATCTGCAAGAAGATATAGTAAAAAATACCCCATTTAAAATAACTCTAGAGAAGGAGCAGCTAGGTGGCACAGTGAGTACAGTGCTGGCCCTGGAGTCAGGAGGACCTGAGTTTGGATCCACTGTGTGACCTTGGGCAAGTTACAATTGCCCAAAAAGCAAAAAGAAAAATAATAATAATAACTCTAGAGAGTACAAAGTACCTGAGAATACGTCTGCCAAAGCAAACCCAGGAACAATAAAATAAAATTATTTTAAAAACTTTTTATACAAGAAAATCAGATTTAAATAATTGGAGAAATATTAATTTTTCATGGATAAGCAGGACCAATGTAAAAAAAAATAACAATTTTACCTATTTAAATTATCAAGAAATAATTTTATTGAAATAGAAAAAAATAACAATATTTCTTTGAAAGAACAAAAAGTCCACAACCAGCCACCAGCTGGAGGGACTTCAGATCACCAGCAGCTGTGGCAGTTTCCAGAATTATCAACTCAGAGATGCTAAGGACAAAGTGAGAGGTCAGTGTAGTGTGGACTTTGGGTACTGGGAGTTAAGGAGTGCTGTCTGGCCTTTACCCCCTGGAGGGAGAAGCAGCTGAGGTGCTGCGGCTGTGCAGCCACCACCTTGTGGCTGCTTCTTCAGAGCTCCTGAGCTGCAGATTGTAGGGGGACCAAGTGACCAGTCTGAGGGGTAATCACTCTTGCTTTAACCTGCTTGGATCTGGATCACTGTCTAGGGTGCATGTCCAGTTTGCCACAGCATGTGGAGGCTTCAGAGAAGGCACCCAACTAATAGATCTAGCAGCTGCAAAAACCCCAGCATAGACAAAAGCTCCCCTCTCTGGTAGCAGAGTTCTACTGTGGCAAATAGCTCAAAAGTCAAGTTATTTAGTGGCAACATGAGCAAGCAAAGGAAGCAAAGCAAGCACAGCAATCTGACGTTAGACTCCTTTTGGGAGGACAAGAAGGATCAAAGCATGGAACAGGAGGAAGACAAGGAAGTCAGAATTCCTGCACCAAAAGCTTCGAAGAAAAATATGAGATGGTTACAAGCCATACAGGAGCTTAAGGATTTTAAAAACCAATAAGAGAAGTTGAAGAAAAATTGGGAAGGGAAATGAAAATGATGCAAGAAAATTATGAAATGAGAGTCAACAACATAACTGAAGAAAATAACACCTTAAAAAATAGACTAACTCAAATGGCAAAAGAGGCTCAAAAAGCCAATGAGGAGAAGAATGCCTTAAAAAGCCAAATTTGCCAGATGGAAAAAGAATCTCCAAAGCTCACTGAAGAGAATCATTCCTTCAAAATTAGAATGGAGCAAATGGAAGCTAGTGACTTTATGAAAAATCAAGAAACTATTAAACAGATCCAAAAAAATGAAAAAAAAAATAGAAGGCAATGTGAAATATCTCATTGGAAAAACACTGACCTGGAAAATAGATCCAGGATAGATAATTTAAAAATTATTGGATTCCTGAATTCCATGATCAAAAAAAGAACCTAGAAATCATTCTTCAAGAAATTGTCAAGGACAATTGTCCTGATGTTTTAGAACCAGAGAGTGAAATAGAGGTTGAAAGAATCCACTGATCATCTCCTTAAAAAGATCCCAAAAAGAAAACTCCTAGGAATATTATAGCCACGTTCCAGAGTTCCTAAATCAAGGAGAAAATATTACAAGCAGCCAGGAAGAAACAATTTGAATATTGTGGAAACACAATCAGGATATCACAGGATCTGGAAGCTTCTACATTGAAGGATCAAAGGGCTTGAAATATGATATTACAGAGGTCAAAGGAGCTGAGATTAAAACCAAGAATCACCTACCCAGAAAAACTGAGTATCATCTTTCAGGGGAAAATATGGTCATTCAATGAAATAGAGGACTTTCAAGCATTCTTGATGAAAAAAAGAGTTGAATAGAAAAGTTGACATTCAGATACAAGAAGCAAGAGAAGCATGAGAAGGTAAACAGAGAAAAGAAATCATAAGGAACTTATCAAAGTTGAACTATTCAAATTCCTACATGGAAAAATGATAATTATAACTTATGAAACTTTTCTCAGTATGAGGATAGTAGAAGGGAATAGAAATATATGTCTATATAGGAAGGTATATGAGCATATATACGTATGTGAGTGTGTTTATATATGTATGTGCAGGTATACATAGACAGGGCACAAGACCAATTGAATAGGAAGGGATGATAATTAAAAGGTGAAATTGAGAGGTGAGAGAGGAATATAACGAGAGGAGATGGGGAGAGACAGAATGGGGTAAATTATCTCATATATAAGAGGCTAGAGATAACTGTAACAGTGGAAGGGAAGAACAGGAGGGCAAAAGGGAATCAGTCAACCTTATTCTCATTGAATTTGGCTTAGGGAGGGAATGACATACACACTAAATAAGGTATCTCATTCTATAGGAGAGTAGGGGGGAAGGGAATGAGAGGGGATGTATTGGAGGGGAGGACAGGTTGGGGGTAGGGAAGTTAGAAGCACACAATTTTGAAAAGGAATAGGGTCAAAGTAGAAAATAGAACAAGTGGGGGGCAGGGCAGGATGGAGGGAAATATAGTCAGTCTTTCACAATATATCCATTATGGAAATGTTTTGCATAGCTACATGTGTACAACCTATATTGAATTGCCTATTTTCCTAGTAAGGGAGATATATATATATATATATATATATATATATATATATATATATATATATAATTATTTTTACTTGCAACTGGGAAATAATATATACAGGCACTAGGGTGTAGATATCCATCTTGCCCTACTGGAAAGTTGGAGGGAACATGGGGGAGGATATAGGAGAGAGCAGATTGGGGGAGGGGGTATACAGTGGGATCACTGTTTTGGGGTGGTGGGTAGGGGAAAGATGGGAAGAAATTTTTCAACTCAAAATCTTGAGGAAAATGAATGATGCAAACTAAAAATAAACATAACATTTAATTTAAAAAAAGAAATTTTGAACTTGATGATCTTAGAAAAACATGGATTAACTTCCATGAAATAATGAAGAGTGAAATGAGCAGAATGAAGAGAATACTGTATAGTTATAGCAATATTGTTTTAAGAGCAGCTTTGAGAAACTAAGTCACTTTGACTATTAGAAATACCCAAATTAACTACAGAGACATATGAAGGAAGATGCTATCAGAAAAAGAACTGATAAGTAGAAGTATGTATAGAATGATTTTATATGCATACATACAAATTTTTTGTCTAATTGTCGCCATTCTAATGCAGGGAGGGGAAGAGAAGGAAAGAAAAGGAAAAAAATTGTATGTGATAATTATATATTTAAAAGGAATACCAAATAGCACATACCAGATTTGTAGTTTCATGTGGAATTATCTTTTTTTTTCATTCTATTATGTTAGGAAAATGCTTGTTTTATTTCATAAATTAAAAATAAAATAAATACTTTTTTTCAAAAGAAAGTTATCTCTTCTATAACTCATTTGAAAATGGTTCCCCAGTTTGAACTAGAAAACCTATGAGGAAGGGGAAACCATTACCTGCAAAGAGAGACCCTTTATATGTTTGGGGAATCTCTCATGGTTAAGAAGTTTTCTCTAATGTCAAGCCTTAATTTGTCAGTTGTTAAACTTCATTTTTAAACTTTTCACCCTCATTCAATAAATGCCAACACCTCTCCATTATGTCAAAAATCAAATATAAATGATTTTGTCATTTAAATTATTACAAAATCTGATTATTTCCCACAATTACAATCTTCTTACACTTTATATGCCTTCATCAACTCTATCAACTAGCTACCCTGGCCTAGTTTTCCCTCATACATAATAATCCATCTCCCATTTCTGTGCCTTTTCTTTGGTTTTCCCTTCTCACCTTTACCTTCTCGTTTACCTGGATTCTTTCAAAACCTGGTTGAAATGCTGCTAGAACCCTTTCATGGTCATCCCCCTTCCACTCTCTGAAATTATCCTCAAATTTAGCCTTTAATTTAAGCATTTAATAAGTGCTTGTTGCTGACTGACTAATTGATATGAACTATTTTCACAAAATTATACATCTCTGTGTTAGTAGTAATCAAAGCCTACAGCACTTTTTAACTGAATGCTGCCTCCTGCTATGGTATCTCAAATTGGCTGCTCTTTTTTTCTCTTTTATGGCTCTTAAAAAAAATCATACACTGATCTACTGCCCCTGTAATCAGTTTACCTCCCAGTGAAATATAAGTTAGACTTCAAATAATGTCTTTTCTCCAGTGAAAGGGACAACAAGCACCTAAGGCAATGGTCTCATGGTAACTCTTAAAGATAGTTATAACTTTGTCTTGGCAAGATTATTTGCAACCATTGAATTCCAAAATGAACAGTCCAAAGCTTCAGGCTTCTTAGTTGTAAATGGATTTGTTTTATATAGCTATATCTATCATACATGCCTCCTCAGGCTCTGTCTTCTCTGTCCTACCATCAAATTTACTCATATAACTATTTCACTGTATATGCAAACTTTTCAAATGAAAATCAAGGCATCACCATTATACAAGGATGTCATACTAATCAGGGATTGTGTTTTGTCAAATCCTAAAATAATAAATCATATTTAGCATTTTGAGGTTAGCAAAATTCATCATATAACAAGTATATGGAGTATATAGGAAAATTATTATTAACTTTATAGATGAGGAAACTGAGAGTCAAAAAGATTTGTTGACTGACCCATAATCATATAGTTAATAAATGCTAAAGGTCAAATCCAAATCTCTTGGTTCTGAGTCCCATTTCTTTTCTACCACATAATACTACCTTTATTGCTAAACTTAGACATCTTCTCTTATCAGTATAAATCTAAAAATTTCTTCCTCCCTACTTCTTAATATCAGATCCTAATGTTCTTGTGACTCTTAAAACTTAATCTTATTTTCTTGGGCTCTGCAACTCTTATAAAAACCTTGACGCTGAATAGTCTCTCACTAACCTACAGATATAACAACCTAAATGAGACTTTTCCTCCTCACATTCCAACTACCTGAATGTCTTGTCACATGCCCTGCAACTGACCCCCTTCCCCTTCTGCCCATCAACATGAATGCATCACCATGGATCTCATCAAGAGATCCTTCAGTGTTCCGCACCTTCATCAATTTACCCCAATATTCTCCATAAACAAGAATAGCTAGAGAAGTGTGCTTTCATCGGGGAATCCCTTTTTTTTTAATTTAGACTGCAAACAAAGACGACTTTAGCTTAATATTTTAAAAAAAGTAACCATTTATGTAGTTGATCGTTTCATAGGTCCTTGATTCCATCAACACAGATATTCTTTTCACTAATACATAGATTCTTCATGGATTTCTATTCTTCCAGGCTTTCTGATCCTCTGTGAATTTAATCCATCTTGCCCCATCAGTTTAACCACTGTTGTTACTTGTGGAGAAAGTAATATCTTAATTGTCCAAAGCAATGCAAGTCTTGTTGTTCAGTTGTTGAGTAATTTCCAACTCTTTGTGACCCTGTGAACCATAGCATGCTACATACAGCTTTTTTATTCTACACTATATCACAAAGTCTGTCCAAATTCAGATTCATTTTTCCATTATGCTATCTATCCATCTCATCTTCTGCCATTCTCTTTGCCTTTTGCCTTCAATCTTTCCTAACATTGGTTTCTTTTCCATTAATGTAATGGGAATGAGAATTTGAAGATCTTCCCTGCCCCTTGGTAGGCCTGGGGGAATTTGAAGAACTTCCCTGCTGTGAAGATAAACTCTGCCCCCTAACAGGCTGAAAGTAGTAACATGGAGCCTGTGATGGAGTGAATTTGCTGAAGGGAAGCAAAGCCCACAGGAAGCTTCCCTACTGTGAAGATAAACTCTACCCCCTGATAGGCTGAATGTAGTAACATGGAGCCTGTGATGGAGGGAATTTGCTAAAGGGTGGAGCAGAACCCACAGGAAGCTTCCCTGCTGTAGCCTCTGTTCTGTTTTCACAGAGCAGACCACTCCCTTGCTAGGGAGGCATATGGGCAATCCTCCCATCCTGGGATAGCCATTTCTTCTTCTAAATTCTTTCTGCCATCCTGTTTGTGATGCCAAATGTAGTGCCAATGCAATATTTATAGAGCCCAAAATAATGCTAAAGACCATGATGATAAATATTCTCACGTAGTGCTCCCTCATAAAATATAACAAACCCTCCATATAGAGGACAGAAGAAAAACATCTATTTAAACACCAGAAAACCAAATCCCCCAAACAGTGAGCCAATTCCAACATAGTAGTAAAGAAGTTAATAAGCCATAACAACACAGCCACAGCATCCTTTAGCCTTCCCACAAACTAATATTAGATCAGTATTTACTCATGAGCCTATCTGACTCCTTTCCTTAGTAGCTTCTCCCCCAGCCATCTAGCCTACATCTGACTCCCAGCTTCCTGTGGGCTCTACTCTACCCTTCAGCAAACTCCTCCCACCACAGGCTCCATGTGACTACATTTAGCCTATTAGGGGGCAGAGTTTACTTTCAAAGCAGGGAAGGTCTTCAAATTCCCCTAGGCCTACCAAGGGACAGGGAAGATCTTCAAATTCCCATTTCCACTACAAATGAGTCCTATCTCCTTATTATGTGACCAAAGTAAGTTTCGGCTTCCATATTTTACCTTCCAGTGAATAGCCTGAATTATTTTCTTTAATTAATTTGGTTCGACCCCCTTGCTGTCTAGCTTTGAATATAATGATCTTTGTTGGCAAGGTGATGTTTCTGCTTGTTAGTATGTTGTTCAGATTTGCCATAACTTTCCTTCCAAGGAGCAAACATCTTTTAATTTCATGTCTGCAGTCACCATCTACAATGATCTTTGAGTCTAAGAGTATAAAATCTGACATTGCTTCCATTTCTCCTCCCTCTGTTTTCTAGAAAGTGATGGGACCAGCTGCCATGATCTCAGTGTTTTTTTTAACTTTAGAGATTCATGTCAGCTTATCTTTTATGCTCTTTCACCCTCATCAGAAGGCTTCTTAATTCTTCTTCATTTTCTGCCATCAGAATGGTATCATCTGCATATCTGAAATTGTTGGTATTTCTCCCAGCAACTTTAATTCTAACTTTTGATTCATTCAGCCTGACATTTCACAAGATGTACTCTGCATATAAGTTAAATAAATAAGGTGGAAGTATACAGACTTCTCACACTCCTTTTCCAGTCTTAAATCTATCATTTGTTCCATGTTCAGTTACATGCAAGTTAGGCTAGTGTGTTTTTCCCCCCAAAAAATGAATCAGAATTATTCTCAGAGTTGATTAGGTTCAGTGACTAAAGGCTCAGACAATTGAAATCCCTTCCTGGTTGCCTCAGCACAGAGAAGCTCCAAGCATGCCCTGATTCTTGGCTGGCAAACCATAATGGGAAACTGAAGCAAGAAGGCTTTACTTATCTGAATCAAGTTGTATAGTCCACAATGCATACCCGTATTCATTATTCTTCACCTGCTATGGCTAAATATATCTCCTTTTGTTAACTGTTGAATAACTTACAAGTTACTCATTTATTTCCATTGTAAAACCACAGAGGACTGGTCTGGACCAGATGATCTAAAAATTATGAGATTCTACCCATTTTCCACCATCCCATGCCCATCAACACGGAAAGTGGAAAGTGTTGTATGAGACCAAGATTCATTTTGTGCTTATGTCCATTTCACAGCTTAAAATTTTACCACCTGATAATTAGACATCTCCTCATGAGTCCCTCTATATGTGTAATAGTAATGTAATTTAAATATTCCCCTGTATTGGCTTGGTTTGGGGTTTGATCATGTTAAAACCCAGAGCTTGTGAATCCCACTTGTGGGATGGATTTGTTGACATGAAAAGAGAGGGCTGAACTGGGAGGATCTGGTGACATAGATTTGGAGAGACACAGGAGAGAGGCAGAAGAACTTTTTGGAAGCAGCATCTAGGAGGCAGAGAGAGAATGAGAGGATTGCTGAGGGCCACTTTGAATTGCCCAGGACTTTTGAGAGCTGCCACCCAGAGCTGCCAAGGACTGAGGAGACATGGCTGTTATGCTGGTACTTTGTCTGTCTGTTTTGATGTTGTTTTGCCAGATTTGTCCACTGGTGAAGGATAGTGCTGTTGTTGCAGAAGACTTGGAACCTTGCTGTTGGTTCAGAGCTCCAGAGACTGTTCTGCAGACAGAGAGTGAATACTGTCCACTGGTGAAGGGCAGTGTTGTTGTTGCAGAATACTTGGAACCTTGCTGTTGGTTCAGAAGCCCTGAAGAAGGATTTTTTTTTTGTTGTATGTTTACAGAAATCCTGGAAGAGGGTTTTGCTAATGTTTTCAGGGGTCCTAGGACTGTTCTGCAGACAGAGAATGAATGAAGAGACTGTCAATGTATCTTGTGGCCTTGCTAAGCTTTGTCTCCCCAGGAACAAAGATTGCTGAGAACTTGACTCCTGTCAAGATGAAGAAAAGACCTCCATTTGGGTATTAAATGCTGTGCTTAAGCTTGTTGTAACTCTGGGGTAGATTCAATTGTGATCCAAGGGTGGGGAACTTTTGACCTTTTTGTGTTCTGTGATTGAACAAATGAATGTACTTTACTTATGATTGAAAACTAATCTCTATTTGAGAAGAAGGGATTTGTGATGGACTAAATTGAACATTGAAATTGAAATAAATTGTACAGCCTAGGGGTGGAGTAGTATTTGATTAAATCACACTTGGGGGTAGTACTTGGAGATTATTGAATCACACTTAATAAATGCTGTATTTTGAATGATGTCATATTTTGATCTTCTTTGTTCTTAACTTTTCACTGAATAAAAGAGAGAGCACCTATGCTGGTATTTTGAAACTTGGAAAGTTGCCTTTGCTTGGCATTACAATATGTAGTGAGATTAATCTTGCAATGATGTATTTATAGTCTTTCACTGAGCCATACTTGAAGTCTTCTTCCCTTCCTGGTAGAACCTGCTCACAGTCTATTGACATGACTTCCTACAACCCAATGTCATTTCCATATCATAATGAGGCATCTATTTGGTATATGGCAGCACCAATACAGTAAGACAAAGAAAGGTGATAAACCAGATATTCTGATAGGGGAATTCTTCTTCTCCCCTCAAAGTTCTGTAATTACAAAATTTTTAAAATTAACATTCATCCCTATATTCCCTTCAGCTGAGCAAAATATCAATTTCTGTATATTTCATATTCAGTTTAAATATCCTTTGCTTCTCTTCCCAACATCTTCTACTTTCCTTATTCCACATCCAATTCCCATTAATGCTATTTTATCACTTTGCTACCAACCAATGCACAAATAAATGCCAGTATATAATCAGCAAATAGCAATTAAAAATCAGTTTTTCATAAGGAAGCTTGACCAAAGCATTCATGACATAGCTAGTAAGTTGCTAATGCTATCTAATCCATTCTGCTTTTGTGAATCTAGAGTTTTTTCTCTTGACATTGGTGTTTGTCCTTGGGGAAATAAATGACTCCCATATTCTTGCCCTCAGGATACGGTAACATAAGGTGGCAATAATGAACACTTAAAACCTTGAGCACTGGACCCAATGTTAATAATCTTATTAACTAGCAGAAGCTAACACTAATCCAGGTGCTTATAATTAGAAAGAAATAGTAATAGTATTAATAATGTCATCTTAAGTTGAGGTTTATAAAGTACTATGTCTTCTCCCTCCTCTTAGGGAGGAGCTGTTATATATCCTTGAGAAAAATCAGAAAAAAACATAGAATGGAGAGCTACATAAGACCTTGGATATTGGAGAATGAAAATCCAGATGAATCCTTGTACATTTGACCTACCCTTTTCATTTTACAGATGAGGAAACTATGACCCAGAAAAATTAAGTGTTTTGCCAAAGCTTACACAAGTATTAATAAAGTCAGAATACAAATCTAGGTCTTCTGACTCCATATAGATGAGTCCAGATCAGGGCATAATGTAAAAATTGTTGAACTTGGTTACAAGAAACAACTGGGTTCAATTTCAGGTTTTGATATTTACTAAGATTTTTTATTTAAATTATTTGAGTCTCACTTTCCTTATCTCCAAAATCAGGGCAGGAGGAAGTGGAAGAAGAGAAATAATAGCACCTATCTCACAGGGTTGTCAGCAAGATCAAATAAGATGGTGCTTTAAAATCCCTTGGAAACCATAAAGTGCTACATAAATTCCAGATATTGTTCTTTTACCAAATCACAGCTTTATTTTCCCCTGAACTCAAGGAGGTAGTAGGATAAGTATTATTTTCTCCATTTTACAGAAAATCAAACTGAGCCTTAGAGAATTAAAAGTATTTGTCTGGTTTCATACAGCATAAGCCCTAAAGCCAGGAAACCTAAGGTCTCCTGAATCCAAATTCAATGCTCTTTATTATTGTGAACTAGTAACTGTCTGCTTATTACTGTGGATAAACACAGCACTACAAAAACCGAATATTTGGACCAAGATTGGTTGAAGCAGCCCCGTGAAGGTACAAAGATATTTTCCAATACTTTGGTGCTCCAGGGAAATCAGACACCTAGAATTTGATTTAAACCACCATTCCAATACTTTTTGACTAAATAACAGGCAAAAGACTGAGGAAAAGGGCCTCTTCCCTTCCCCCCTCCATCTCCAAATCTCCCCCACCCCAATATAGTTGAGCCACTTCAGATAGCATCAATCTATTTGCCACTCTTACAACCATTCAATTATGAATGCCAGGCTAAGGAGTTTATATTTCACTCATTAGACAATAGGGAGTCATTGAAAGGTTAGAAGTGTATTCAAGCGGTGGCAAGCTCAAAGAATTGTTTTTGTAAGTCTTCTGAGTAGGACAGATTAGACTAGGAAGTAGCTTAAGACCTTGAAACTGGTTAGGGGATTATTATAGTATTCTGATATGATGTAATCATAGTACCAGAAATTAAGTGATAGAGGAGAGCTGGAAAGCAGAAACAAATAACAATTTGATGAAAGATAAGAAATTTGGAAAGGGGAAGCATGTAAGCATATCAGGGAGAAAGGGAAAACTATGATTTGGGTGTGATCCATAATATTCACATAGTATTAAAAATAGGCTAACTGCTTTTCAACAACTCTTTAAGTACAAAGATCAGCCAGAAATGAAATAAGGCATATAATAAAGCTATGTTTTTAAAGAATGTATATTTGGTTCTCTTTTTAACTGGTTTCCTGGCTTCAGACTTTAATCAATATCTCACTCCTTTATCTTCACTCAATGAATTCTCCTCACTTCCTGAGAGCATACAGATTGTGTAGAGGGGGTTAAGGGGAAAGAGGGAAGGAGTGATGGGAAGCAAGAAACTGTTCAATGACTCAGACTCAACCTGCCAAGAGTAAGTAGGATTATTACCATATCACGAGGGTTGAATCAAATAAATGGTTTTGCATAAAGGAGTGGAAAACTAGGCTCATAGTTCATCAGTAATTGCATCTTGGATAAAGAGGGAGTTTGATTATTTTGTCTTTAACTACAGCCTACTTTAAGCCAAGATGGGTCTCTTGGCGAATTTCTATATTATGCATATAATAATCTCCATTCTGACGCACAGCTGAGTCAATGGGTGGATTCACAATTAGGTAGCTGACTGCAGACAGAGAAACCTGTGTCACTGGGGCCTAGATATGGACTATATTTACAAAGCACCTCCTTAAAATTATTCCTTTGTATTAGGATATTTAGGAAAATGGGAACTTCTCTTTTACTTTTAGCTGTATTGCAGTTTGTTCCAAATTTCAAATAAATCTAGGACATTTCACTGAAATGACTCAGCTTCCTTTTTATCTTGTATGAGTCACCCTATGGCGTATATACTTACTTCACTGGATGACACAGTCAGAGATACTTTTGACTGAAGTTCCCAACTTAATCAATAACTATTAGTATGATGCTGGATACAGGATAGTGAGCATTCTACCTTGGAATTTTTAGGTCAGTTTTGGAACTTTGGTAACTAGCTCCAAATGTATGTAATTAGCACCTAATTCTATGTCTTCCAGAAATGTAACATGTTCACCTTTAATTTAAAAAAAAAAAAGATAAAAAAAGTTGAAGGTGGCCATCCCTTGATTCACTTCTCAAAGGGGCCTATTCATTTAATGGGTATTACCTCACTCAGAGTGAGAACCTGTAAAGGATTTAGCCTAAAAGGGTCAGGGTCTCCCATTTTATCCTGGATCATTTCCAGTTATCCTGATGAGAATCTGGCCACTGGACCCAGATTTTTTGTTTTGTTTTGTTCTTTTGTTTTTGCCTTTTGGAGGGCAATTGGGGTTAAGTAACTTGCCCAAGGTTACATGGCTAGTTATTTTGCGTGGGTGTTAAGTGTCTGAGGCCAGAACCGAACTAGGGTCCTCCTGACTCCAGGGCCAACGCTTTACTCACTGCTCTACCTAGCCACCCCCAGACCCAGATGTTTTTGAAGAAGAAAATGAGACTGGTGAACTTGGACAGCCCTCCCTCACTCAAATCAAAGTCAACTGTAAATCATGTCATCGTCTCCCCCATGTCATGGTTCTCTTTGAAAACAAAGGACAAACACAACACACAACAATCATGTTCACCAGATGTGATTAAATTACTGACTTCAGAGAATTCATCAATCATTTATTTACCTGTTGTTTCTTCATTCTAAATTCCTTTTCTCTAAAAAACCTCTTTCTTATGTGAAGTCCAAAATGAAGACAATTTGATAAAAGCCTTATCTAGGACATAAAATATCTTCTTAAATTCAATTCACTTTATTTCAATATACATTTCTTGATGACTTATGGGGAAGGCTAAATGCAAGGGGCAAAGGCAAAAACAAAATCTTCCCAAAGGAAATATTATACTAGGCATGGCAGATTGAGATATCATATTAGCCAGCTAAATAAATAGAAGGAAAGTCAAGAAGAGGGAGAAAAATAGCAAATGGAAGTGGGAATATATTGGGGAAAACCAGAGCCTTGAAGAAAGATAAAAATTCTAAGAGGCAGTGATAGGTTGAGAAGGTTTACTAGATGTAAAAGTTTATCAGAGGGAGATAAAATGGTGAGTTTGGCTAGAATGTAGTTTGTAAAAGGGAATGATATGAAATAAGACTGGAAGGGTGAGTGAGAACAACTTCGTGTGTGTGTGTTTGTTGTTGTCGTGTCATCTCCAACTCTTTGTCACTCCATTTGGGGCTTTCTTGCCAAGATACTGGAGTGATTTGCCATTTTCTTCTCTGGCTCATTTTATAGATCATTTTATAGATGAGGAACTGAGGCAGACAGGGTAAAGTGACTTGCCCAGAGTCACACAGCTAGTAAATGTCTGAGGCCATATTTGAATTGAGGAAGATGAGTCTTCCTAATTCCAAGCCCAGTGCCATACCTACTGTGTCACTTAGCTTCCCAACCAGATTGTAGATGGCCTTCAATTTATTTGCTAGGTGTTATCAATTCTACCTTAGCAATATCTCTTATATCTGTGTCTTCTCCTCTACAACATCCACTACCCTATTTCAGACCTTCATTACCTCTTACTTAAAATATTTCAATAACCTTCTAATCGGTCTACATGCCTTAATTCTTCTACAACTCATACTCTATACAGTTGCCAAATTGATATTCACAAATACAGTTGTGACCATGTCATTCCCCTATTCAAGAAGTTTCAATGACTTCCCATTGCCTATAGCATTAAATACAGATTCTTCTATTTGACATTTAAAGTCTTTCTCTATCTGGTTCAAGTCCACTTTTTAAAATTTCCCATGTATCTCCACTTCACACACTACATTTCAGCCAAGCTGGCCAATTTGCTGCTTCCTCTTCACTCCTCTTGCCTCTGAAATTTCTAGCTTCTTTTAAGGCTCAACTCAATTGCTGTATTCCACATAAGGACTATCCTCATTCTTAAGTTGCTAGTGCCTTTCTCTTGGCCCTCTAGAAATTATTTTTTTAAGTTATTTTGTACATATTTTATGTTTGTTTATTCATGTTCAAATTATTTCCTCTTAATAGAATGTAAGCTTCTTAAGGGCAGAAATTCTTTCATTTTGGTATTCACATAACTCAGTGACTAGCCCAGGGCCTGGTAAATAGTTATCACTCAAAAAAAATTGTTGAATGAATGAATGAAGACTGAGAAAAGGTCATTGGAACAGGAAAGTAAGAAATTGTTGATATTCATAGAGAAAAGAGTTTCTATATGTTTGGATCAGAAACTGAGTTGCAAATAGCTGAGAAGGAAGTGGTTAGTAAGACAGTTTAGGCAGTGAAAGTAAACAACTCTTTCTAGAATCCTAATAGTGCAAAGGGGAGAAATAGTATGATAGTTAAAGTATCACACTTTCAATAATGAGGGAGATATGGGAATATCTGCAATCTTCTTATCATGAAAGATGAATTAAAAAGGAAAAAAATTGCTAGGCCAGAAGATGCAGAAGGAGATCAAATCAATAACACAAGGAAAAGTCTTAGTCCTGGCAAGGGGAAATGTCAGATCTTCCTTGGAGAATGGAGCAAAACTGCTGAATAAGGATGAAGACATGGTGATGTCTTGAGCTGTGGAGTAGGGGAGATAACAAGGCAGAGTGAGAAATGGAAAGAGAGGTTAAAAGAAGGAGTATTTTTAAGTTCTTATTATGAGCAACACACTGTGCTGTTCTGAGGACACTGAAAAGAAAAGCAAGACAGTGTCTCAAAGACCTAACATACTGATTTGTTGAGACAACACAAAGTAGGTCAGATGGAAAGGTTTTGTGAAACTTAGGGTGCAGTGGCAAAGCAGATCGTAAATGCATCTTCCTTGATGTCATTGCTATTGATAAAATGACATCTGTTTCTGATGTTGAACCATGTAACAATGGCAAGAACTATGGTAGCAAGAACTTTCTTTTCTGGAATTGGAATGAAGCTCAGAGGCAGGGAAATTGCAGACTGGTGATGGTAGAAGTGTCTAGAAATAGCAGGGTGTGTAAGGAGGCTAAGAACAGGTGATAAGGAACAAACCTTATGAGAGAAAGTGGCCAGGGATGTAGTATCTTCTAGAGAAATAAATTGCTGTAATTAGCCAGAAGAAGATGGAAAAGGTAGCACAATGTACCCATACATTCATCTTCTACATAGATACACCCATATGTATGTGTGTGTACACACATATATACATACACACATTTTATACACATACAACACATATACATACATATATATACACACACATATATATGATTTTAGGATTATAGATACAGGAGATATCTTAGAGTTTATCGGATTTAAACTACAAATATGGGAAGTGATTTGCCCTAATTTTTTAATACATATTCTATCCACAAGTTGCTACTTAATGATAGAGTGGCATGTTACAAAGGGCATTGGATCTGAAATCAGAGGAACTGGAGTCAAATACCACGGTCAAAACCAACCTTAATACTTACTACCCAGGTTAACTTGGGCAAAATCTTTGACTTCTCTGTTCCTGTTTCCTCCTCTGTAAAGTGAAGGGGTTAGACTAAATAATCTCTAAAGACTTATCTATCCCTAAATGGTCTCTAAAGATGTATCTATCCTTAAATTTTTATGCATTATACTAGGGTATCATGGTAGTGAAAGGGACTTGGGAAAGCTAGCTGAATTGTCATTTTACTGAGTGGAAGTGGAATGTAGGTTGAATCCATGAGAGGGATGGAAGCAGTTACCATCACCATGGAGTATAAGACTGCCTGAAATAATGCTGACTTTGGGCAATAGGTTTTGCAATGGAGAGAGGAACCGACCTAAGCAAACATTTCATATGTGGGAAACCACAGAATCATAGAGTACCAGAAGGGATAACATGACAAATGATGGCATGACTTTAGTCATCTAGAATCCAATGGAAGACCTCTATTAACAGGAAAACTCATCACCTATCAATCCAGTCCATCTCACTTTTGTACAGATTAACTTTTCCTTATTGGAACTTAAACCTGACTTTCTACAACTTCCACCATTACTCCTCGTTCTGCCTTCTGGGAAGAAAAATTCTAGCCCAAATTCCCTGACAGTCTTCCAAATACTTGAATATTGGCATTATATTTCACCTTGGCATCTCTGTTTCAGGTTAAAGTCAGGTTTCTTCCACTAATTCTTATTTGATTTGGTCTCTGGATTCATTACCAACCTGGATATCCTCCTCAGAATATGCTGCAGTTTGTCATTGTCCTTCCTAAAATGTGTCACTTGGGACTGAATGTAACATTCTAGATGTCGTCCGACTAGGGCAAAGTACAGAAGAATTATAGCTTTCTTTCTTTTTGGACATTAGACCACTACAAATGCCACTATGATTGAATCAGTTGTTTGGTTTTTTTTAGTTATCATTGTTGCCTCATATTGTACTTACAATTCACAAAAATCACCAAATCCTTTCTACAGTAATTTTCATTTTCACAGTAATTTTCCAAGTTGAATGAAAAATAGGGTCATTTATATTTTTGTTCTCATATCCCCAGTATCTATTGTGCTGTGTCTAGATCATAACAGGTGTTTAATAAATACTTGCTGAATGAGTGATTGATCTAGTCACATTTTCTCACCCTATTTTTGTCTTCAATATTTTAAAGTGAGGTATAGGATTTTACTTTTATCTCTATTAAATTTCTTCTTATTAAATGCAATATTTTTTATGGCTTGTCATGATCCTTTTTTATTTCTTATCTAACCAGCTGTCTCTCTGAATTTTGTGTTATGTGAATCTGATAATCATAATATCGATGCTCTTATCCAAAGCATTGACAAATGTGTTGAACAGCACAGAGCCAAGCATAGATTCCATTTAAGAACTCTCTATATGTTGAAATTAGTCCATTGATTGCTTCTCTTTGGTCATTCAATTAGCCCCAAATCCTCCTCTAACTGTACAATAATCTAGCCCCGAAGATTTTTTAAACATTATTTTATTTTCCTTTTTAAAAAAATTAACCAATATTTATGTTCTCTTCCTCCCAAAGTCCTCATTAAAAAAGAAAAACAAAATTCTTGTAACAAATAAATGTAGTAAAGCAAAAGAAATTCCCACATTGACAATGCCCCAAAACGTGTGTCATTTTGCTTCTCAAGTACATCATCACTCTATTGGGAGGTAAGTAAAATGCTTCATCTTTGGTCCTTTGGAGTAGCGGTTTATCACTGAGCTGATGTTGTCTTTCAAATTTGTCTTTACAATGTAATTATTGTTATATAAATTGTTCTGTTTCTGCTCACTTCATTCTGTATCAGTTAATATGTCTTCTTAGGTCTTGCTGAACCCTTCCATTTTTTTTTATCATTTCTTACCCAACTGTCCACTACATCCATATATCATAGTTTCATATCTTCATCTTTCCAAGATAGCATAAAAGAATGTCAAATGCTTTGCTAAAATCTTGGTATACTGTCTATCATACGTGTCTTCTATCAGACTAGTAGTCATGTCAACAATGTTCCTGTTCTTTATTTCATACAGTTAAATGCCACAGTGGAGAAATTGCTGGATGTAGTCAGGAAATTTTGAGTTCAAATCCTGCATCAGACACTCAGCTTTGTGACACTGAGAAAGTCACTTAACCTCTGTCTTCCTCAGTTTCCTCATCTGTAAAATGAGGACAATTATAGTGCCTATCTCAAAGGGTTATTGCAATAAAGACAAAAATGAATTAATATTTTGCAGCACTTTACAAGACCCAAAGCTCTACACAAATGCTAACTTCATTGTTGAATCATGTTGGCTCAGTGATATGTTTCCTTTTTAATACTAAAAACCATCCTTTTTATTTTACAATTTTCTCAGGAATCTGAGCAAAACTCAATGGCTTATAGTTTGCAGACTCCATTCTCTTCCCTTTTTTTGAAAATTAATATATTTGTCCTGCATCACTTCTCCTACTTTCCATTAATTTCAAAGACCATTGATAGGGGTTCGGGAATAATGTGGGTTAGTCCTTTGAGTACCAGAGATGTAGTTTTTCCATGTTTGATGACACAAATTCACTGAAGTCAAGCTAGTACTCATTACCTATTTTTCATTTTGATTCTACTAAGCATTTTTACTCTATCTTTCATAGTTAACAGATCATTATTTATTTATTCATTTATTTATTTATTTTTGCCTTTTGGAGGTGGGAAGGTAGGGCAATTGGGGTTAAGTGACTTGCCCAAGGTCACACATCTAGTTTTGTGTTAAGTGGCTGAGGCAGGATTTGAACTCAGGTTCTCCTGACTCCAGGGTCGGTGCTCCATTCTCTGTGCCACCTAGCTACCCCCAGATCATTATTTGTAATAGAGAAAATGGAAACAAAATAAGATGAAAATAATCTTGCATTCTTTTCATCATGCATTGATAATAATTACAAAAATGATGATGATGATGATAGCTAGAATTTATGTAGCACTTTAAGTACTACAAAGCAATATATGTATATTTCTTATTTGATCTTCCCACAATCCTATGAGGTGGGTTCTATTATTACTTCCATTTTATAGATGAAGAAACTGAGTCATTTGCTCAGTATGACATGGTTAAAGTAAAATCTGAACTTCCTCACACCAAATACAGTGTTGCTACCCATTATGCCTCCTAGTTACTGTTATCATTATAGCCACCCTTAGTCATAATTCTATCCTTTGTGTGTGTGTGTGCCATATAACTTAAAGGATCCTTTTTGTTGAATTTTATATTATCACTCTCAGATTGTTCTAAGTTCTTGCATTCCTGCCTGACACTATTCTTACAGTACCATGGTGTCATTTTTTTTTAGGGGGGGAGGCAAGTCAATTGGGGTTAAATGACTTGCCCAAAGTCACATAGCTAGTTAAGTGTCAAGTGTCTGAGATCAAATTTGAACTCAGCTCCTCCTGATTTCAGGGCCAGTGCTCTACTCACTATACCACTTAGCTGTCCCCATGATGTTCTTTTGCATACATTTTCAATTACCTGCCCTTTTCTACCTTCCATATATGTCTTTTAAAATCTAATGTGGTCAATGAATTCATTATCTGTTCACTTATATTTTCATGGGTGTGTTATCTCAGTGTGCTGATCTGCTGAGAAATTGTTCAGGGTAGAGAAAAAGCAACAGCATTAGATATTGATCTAATGTCCCAGTATCTCTGCCTCTTCCTTTAATGGAAATGCAAATTTAAAGATCTTCCCTGCCCCTAGGCCCTTTGATAGGCTTAAGAGACTCTGAGAAGCTTCCTTGATTTGAAAATATACTCTGCCCCCTAATGAGCTGAATGTGGTCACATGGAGCCTGTGGCAGGAGGCTTGGTTTTCAGGAATGCCCACACCTTGATGCTGTGTGATTGGGCAGTGAGTCAAGAGGGTGGTTACATTCTCTGACCCAGGAGAAGGCTATATAATCCCTGATGTGAGGCTTTGCTTTGGGGCTCACTTTGAGAAGTGTTGTGTGATTTGACCAGATGAGACTCTGGGCAGCTGTTGTTGAGAGCCCCCCGGCTTTGGAAAACCCAGATGTTGATGCTTCCCTCTCTGGTAACTGTGATTTGGTATGGATGTAATAGTTGGACAGTTTGGAAGCTTGTCTGCTTGAAATGTTTCTGTTTGTATACTCTGAAGTTCAGGGTGCTGACCTTTTCCCCCTGAACTACGTAAAAAATATATGTTTGATTAAGCTTGTTAACCCATTTTGAGTTACTTTCATTTAGAAAAGCAGATTTAAGAGCCTGTATTGACAGCCACCCTGGAGATGCTGGGGTGCTTGCTGCTACACTTCCCCAAAGTGCCTTGATTTTAAAAATCAAAGCCTTTTCCCCAACTCAGCTGATATGGTCTTAAAAAGTTGATTTGTGGGTCAGTCTGAATTCCTTTGTAGAGGTTAGGTACTATTGCATTTAGTGTTCTTTGCCCTAGTTATGTCTGGTGAATTTTCCCTGGATATCAGAATTTCTAATTACAGCTCTGGAGGCCAGACTGTTGCTGACCATAAACAACACTAGATTGGGGATATACAAAGAAAACAGAAGGTTATATAGTGGCATATTTAAAGCTGAGAAGATGCTTGAAAGTGAACTAGTCCAAACCTCATTTTACAGATGAGGAAAATGAGACCCACAGAGCTGAAGTAACTTATTCAAAGTCATACAGGCAAATAAGGAGAGTTACAATTCCAACTCAGATTCACAACCAAATCCAATTTTCTTTCCATTATATCATCCTTATATTCCTGGAGTTTAGAATCAATTAGAAGTAACGGCACAAACTCAAATTTCTAAAACAAGAGGAAAAACCCTACAAAAATCAGAAATGTGCAAACATAGAGACCTCATATAAACATCTACAGAACCAAGCAATTAAAACCAACAGCAAGCAAATTTTAGCACCTACTATATGCTATATGCTTTGCTAGACACCAGAGATACAGTGGCAAAAGTTCAATAATCTCTGCCTTAGTCATGCCTATAGATGCCCATAGATGTTAATAATAAATTAGAATTGCTAAGGAGCACTATTATTTTATAGAGTGATTTCTTTTTAATAATAATAAAATATATTTTCCAATCTCCCTTGGAACTAGAGTCTCATCTTGTAAAACAGCTCCAATAAATATTAACTTTGAGCAATCTAGGAGACATTGAAGAGGATCATTCCAGATTTCAATTCCTCTTTGACAGTGATGAATGATATGACTTGCATCAAACAAGCTACTATCATTTTCACCCCAGGTGGTCTTGTCTCATTAGACTTTTTGAATGTGCCTGACCTGTATTCATTTTTCTTTGCTCAAAAGAGCATTAAGGCAATGCAATAAGTTTTGGGATTTTTTGGTTTTTTTCTAACAGCTTATAAAAGAAGGCCCACATCTTTGATATTTCTGAAAAGTCTTTGGAATTCAGGAACATTATAAAAATTGATGGTAGCCTGTGAAGCCCAGGACCACTTTTGTTTAGCCAGATGATGCTGACTGCCTTTTCAAGCCCAGTTATCATTGCCAAGGCCTCCTCCCCTGGATCTCAAAAACAAGAATGCTTAATTAGCAGGTCTATGAGACAGCTCCCTTAATCATGATGATTCACAGGTTGCATTAAAATTAACAGTAGCTTGTGCAATTGCAGATCCTTCAAAAATACACAGCTGTAACTTACAAAAAGGAGTTAAAAATTGCAAATCAAAAAACCGGAAATGGAAATCTTGAGAAGGCATTGAGCATATTCTTGGTCTTTATTTCTCCAGCTTCTAAAACCCCTCTCATTGCACTGCTGTAGTGAGTGTGCATTTCTTTTTGGTCCTTTCTCCCTATGTGAGTTTTGCAGCTGTTGGACTGTAAACTTTCCTCATGAGTCCTAGAATCTGGTGAGTGAAATTTTGAAAGCTCCCTGGATCATTCAGCTCTTGAGAGTGAAAAGTCTCTTTTTTCAAACTGACTTTCTTCATCAATTCTAAAAAAAAGAGCTTGGCATAATGGAAAGGGCACTGGATTTTGAATTGGAGGATTTGGTTTGGCATTCCATTTCTGTTACTCAACATGTGAGTTTGGGCAGGTAACAACCACTGATAGCCTTTGTTTCATCATCCTGTAGAATCAGAGTTTGGATTAGATCATGTCTATGTTCCCTTCTGTAATGGAAATGCAAATTTAAAGATCTTCCCTGCCCTTAGGCTCTTTGATAGGCTTAAGAGACTTTGAGAATCTTCCTTGATTTGAAAATATACTCTGCCTCCTAATAGGCTGAATGTGGTCACATGGAGCCTGTGGTAGGAGGCTTGTTTTTCATGAATGCCCACACCTTGATGCTGTGTGATTGGGCAGTGAGTCAAGAGGGTGGTTACATTTTCTGACCCAGGAGAAGGCTATATAATCCCTGATGTGAGGCTTTGCTTTGGGGCTCATTTTGAGAAGTGTTCTGTGATTTGATCAGATGAGATTCTGGGAAGCCATTGTTGAGAGCCCCCCGACTTTGGAAAACCCAGATGTTGATTTGGTATGGATGTAATGGTTGGACAGTTTGGAAACTTGTCTACTTCATCTGTTTCTCTGTCTTGATAATTCTGTCTGTGTACTCTGAAGATCAGGGTACTGACCTTTTTCCCCTGAACTAGGTAAACGATATATATTTGACTGATTAAAGTAAGCTTGTTAACTCATTTTGAGTTGCTTTCCTTTAACAAAGCAGATCTAAGAACCTGTGTTGGCAGCCACCCTGGAGACACTGGGGTGCTTGCTAATACACCTTCCAATATCACAGCCTGTGAAAAGACCCCCACAACTTAATGTTCTCCATTAATGCCATCATACCAGAGTTGTTAGAGCTGAGACAACATTCAAAAGCACATTAAGTTCAAGGGTTTCTGAATTTAGAAGTAAGAACAAATGCAAATAAATTATGCACAAAATAGTTTTGATATTACTCTTATGACATAATTTCTTTCTTTTTTTCTTCATTCCTTTCTTCCTCCTTTTCTTTCCTTTCCTTCCTTTCTTCCATCCTTCCCTCCTTTCTTTCTATCTTTTTTTGGTGCAAAGTTATGATTTCATTGGTAAAGGACAAAGGTGTCAAATTCCATGCTCATGGACAACAAATCTGTCATTGGAAATGTTTAACAAAATAAAAATACAATACAACATAGATAATGTGAATATATGATTTTCTAAGTTAATATGCTTTGATCAAAGATCCTTTTCTATTTTAGTTTGATACCACTGGGAACTCTCAGTGACAAAACTCCATATATTAGTGAATAGAATACCAGACTCAGAGTTAGGAAAACTCGGGTTCAAATCCTGCCTCAGACACTTAAAAGCTGCATGACCCTGGCAAGTCACTTAAACACTAAGGTTTCCATTTCTTCTTCAATAAAATGAGGGAGACAGTGGACTTGATAACCTCTAAAATTCCCTCCAACTCTAAATTGATGATGCTATGATGCAAATCAGAAACTCTTCTGTAGTTGACATAGTGAATTATCTGCAACACTGAAAAGATAATTGATTCCTTTATGTTCACAACTTTCTAACACCAAGATTCTGGCCCTCTCTCCACTCCAGCATGCATCATTGTAAATATTTAGCATAACATCAAGAAGGTATGAGGAAAAAAACATTAAGGCATTTGTAATACAAAGTTATATAGCTATAACTTAGGGCAGAAGTGTCAAACATGCAAGCTGCAAAGCCAATAGCAAGCAGCTCTCCTGAGGACTGCTGCTGTGAATAACTTTGAGGATCTAATCACATAGTATAGTAGAATAGAGTAGAGTAATCTCTATTTATTCAGCAATAAACTAAATCAAAACATTCTAGAAACTAAGGCACAACATTCAGAACAATATAACATAACAACTTATTACTAAGGTGGACACATAGTCTTAAATAAAAGATAGTATTCAGTAAGTTACAATCGCCTCAATCAATATAGAGTGCCCAAGTAAAGTCTTCTTTCATCTTGACTCAAAATTGGTTTCCAATCATCCTTAAGGGGCAATCATCCTTAAAGGGTAGCAGAAAGTACAAAGCACTATTGACCCCTAGGTCACAGTAAGTTACAATATCATCAGTCAGCACTGAGTACCCAAGTAAAGTCTTCTTTCATCTTAAGTCAAGGTTGATTTACAAACTCCGTGGATCCTCTTCCATGCTCCCAGCTCTTGCCTGGATTCACTGGACTGCAGTGAATTCACTGGACTGCAAATGCAGGCAGCTCTCTGTTCCAGTTCTATATCTCAGCCCATGGGGACAATTCCCCTCCAAGCCCTTTGCAGTTTCTGTTTCTAGGAAGACAAAGCTGAATAGAGCTACAAAAATATTTACACAAATTAGTGTAAATTAGGCTTGACAGAGCTACAATAATATTTACACACATTGTCAGCACTATCATCTCAATTCACTTTCTGTCTGACAAAGTAATACAAAACAACAGACCAAGCTTCTGCCTGAGAAAACAAACACAAATCAACAGTAAATTCCCAGAACCTCTATAAATACCAGTAAAGTCCTCTTTCAGGGCTTCTGGTAAAGTCATCTTTCAACAGACAGAATGCTTAATTCTGACAAAGTAACATCAACACAGCCATAACAGAAAGGAAGAGTGCTGAACATCACAAACATTCTCCCCCTCAGTTCTGCTTGGTCCCAGCTTGTGCTTGAGCTTTTATCTGCTCTGCTCCTTCCTATTCCACCCTTCCTGTTCCTCCCTTCCTGTTCTGCCCTTCCTGTTCCACTCTTTTGGCAAACTCCTCCCACAGTGTGCTCCATATGATGACTTTAGGCCTATTAAGGGCAGGGAAGGTCTCCAAACTGCCTTAGGACTATTAAGGACAATACAATGTATACTCTTTCCAATAAAGACTTGACACAATCAAAGGCAAGGCTCAAAGACACTTGAATAGCTGAAATAAGCAGCAAAGTACTACTTTGCTTGCCATTACACAAACCAGGACTGAACCAGATTAAAATATTATTTGGAAATATTTAGCAAAATAAATAAAAATACAATAAAACATGGGTGATGTTAATAAGTGCTTTTCTAAATCAAGAAGTAACCTGTGTCCACATTACTATTTGAGTTTGACACCACTGACTTAGGACATGTGTGGTATATATAAGATATCATCTGAATTTCCAGGTAAAATACTTCAGGGCCCAGTAAATAAAGTGCTGGGCCTAGAATAAAAACTCATCTTCCTGTGTTAAAATTCTGACATCAGATGCTTACTACCTGTGTTACCTCAGGCAAGTCACTTAACGCTGTTTGTCTCAATTTCCTCATGTTAAAATGAGCTGGAGGAGGAAATGTGAGTCTCTTTGACAAGAAAACTCCAAATGGGGTCATGTAGCATTGGACACGACTAAAAAACTGTACTCTTTGTCTACAGTTTACATTCTCTCCATAATAGCAAAATTCTCCATTAATTTTTTGGCCTGGATAGATGGGACTAAAAAGCACAACATTACTCCTCTTGTTTAATCTAAATTTCACCTAAGTTCTCCTTAAAAATGATCACAAAACCCCCAACCTGCTGTATCTTCCTCAGTTATCACAACATCATTTTCTTGTTGGCTATGGCAGATTTATTACTTCTTTCATATAGGAAAGTAGCTTCTTAAATGTTTTATATACCTTAAGGCTTTACATTCATGTGAACTATTATTGTTGCAATAGAATCAGAGAATAGAAGGAATCTCAGAGGGCATTTCTAGTCAACTGCTTAAATGTGGGTTATTATAACTATTGTAATAGGATAATAGGTTTAGAGCTAGAAGGCATCTTATACATCATTTAGACTAACCCTATCATATTAAAGACTAGACTAGACTAGTGTGATAAGAAGTCTAGTAAAGATTAGAAAGGTGAGATGCCTTCCCCAAGATCTCATAGATTATAAGTAGTAGTGGTGGTATTGAAACCCATATCTTTGGGCTGCAAATCCATTGATCTTATCCCTATGCCATGCTACTTCACAAATGAGAAGACAGAGCCAAGTGATATAGTAGATGGAACATGAAATCAGGAAGATCTGAGTTCAAATTTTATTTCAGAAACTTGCTAGCTTTTATGACCCTTGGCAAGTCACCTAACTTCTATCTCAGTTTCCTCATCTGTAAAAATGATCAAAATAACATTTATTCCTCAGAGCTGTCATAAGAATAAAATGAGAATATTTTAAAGTGTTCAACAAAGTATATAGCACATTTTGTTGTTGTTGTGGAGAAGGAAATGGCAATCCACTCCTGTATTTTTGCTAGGAAAACCCCATGGACAGTGAGGTACATGTGGTTACTTGGAATTGGACAGAACTTAATGACTGGCCAACAATAAAGCATCTTACTACATAGTAGGTGCTTGATAAATACTTATCAAATTAAATTAAACTTTAACTTGATTAAGATTCTATAGCTACAAATTATGAAATACAATCTCAGAGGACTTAAAAATGCAAATTGAAAAGATGAAACGATGAGCAGGCTGTAGCCCATATCAGTGGTGACTTGTGTGCAATAATATAAATATATAAATATATAAAATACATAATCTGGGTCTCAAGCCTGGCATTTGAGTAAGACTTTCTTCATTCGTTAGTGGGGAGTATAAGAATTTACTATTTCATGCCTGTATGAGGGATAGCATTCGTGAGAATTTTGGAGGGGAGAGATTTTGGTCTTCAGGCTGCCAGTTTTGAGGGAAGACTGATGTGGTTCCAGGCTTTCTTCAGGGAGAAGTCTTTGGAGGAAGAGAAAAACCCTGGTGAAAAATTCATGTATAGAGGGTCTGGTGCTTCAAGCATGTTGCTATTTCTAGCTTGCCACAATAAAGACTTGAGGGAATTTCCCATTGGAGAAGAAAAGGGGCCTGTTTCTTAGTTAAACTGAAATATCTTCCTCCCAGTGGTAGAGTTTTAAACTCTGTTTATTGTCTAGTATATTCTAATCTTTATAGCATCTCTGGGGGCGGCTAGGTAGTGCAGTGAATACAGCACTGGCCCTGGAGTCAGGAGGATCTGAGTTCAAATCCGGCCTCAAACACTTAACACAAAACCTAGCTGTGTGACTTTGGGCAAGTCATGTAACCCCAAAATTGCCCTCCAAAAAGCAAAAATAAATACATAAATAAAAATAAAAAACAAATAACATCTCTGATTTCTGTTTGCTATTGGCTTAAATTAGTGGGTTTACTTCCTGTTCGCTCTATTGATGATGGTCCTTCTGATATAGATAGAGGAACTCCTTCTCTGTTGAGGATAATGACCTGGAGAGTGTCTTGAATCTGAAAGTGTTTCCTCTTGATTAACAATATTTAAGGTGACAGATAAATATGATTCTAGTATTTGATAGGAAGGGAAGTCTTGCTTTCAGATATAGCTTGGAGAATATCTTCCCTATTAAGAGATTGTGACTAGGAAAAGTTCTTGAACTTAAAAATTATTTCCTCTAGACTAGCAATATTTAGTTTGTCAGATAGATATGATTCTAGTCTGCTACTCCCTTTCTAAGAAAAGCAAAAAGCTAGCTTTGTGACTCCAACCACCTGTTCCCCTGAAGTAAGGAATCAGTTTCCCTTAAAAAAGAATAGACAAAGAAGATTCTAGAGATATTTATTCAAGCCTCTTTATGAACCACATCTTAACAATCCCAAATAGACATACCTAACCTACATGGGTAACAAATAATGTTACAAAAGAAGGGAAAGTATGACTAAAATTTAAGTGGAGTAGTCATATAAAGTGCATTGGGAAAAGGCAAGATACTTGAATGCAAGGACTAGCTTACTTTTCTATTTGTATTCTCAGTACCTGGCACATAGCAGATGCTTCATAAATGCATCTTGATGGACCAATTGATTTATATAGGGAGGAGGAGGAATGCTAATCAAATACACACTGACATTTATAAACAGAAAAAGAATTCTAACATATTAGGTCTGTCCTCCATGGAATAGTCACAGAAAAATATACATGTGTAATAGTAATGAAATTTGAAGATCCCTTTGTATTGCCAAGATAACAGGTACTTAGCAATTAGTTTCAAATTAAGCCTCTGTAAAGAAACAAGGTATGAACCTATGTTGCTGACATAACAGGAGGGTGTTGAACAGGGAGGAGCTAATACCATATATAAGGAAAAGCCCCAGCTGGGAGAGACAGAATTGGAACAATCAGTGTGGAGGCAGAGCCAGCTGCTGCTGGGGTGAAAGAGAGAGGGAAAGACAGAGATAGAGACAGAGACAGAGAGAGAGACAGACAGAGACAGAGAGATAGAGAGAAAGAGGGAGAGAGAGAAAATTTCTCTTAGTGAACATCTGGAATCTGGGCTGCTACTGCTGGGCTGAAGACTCAATTGAAAATTGAGAAGAACAGAGAAGAGAAATGAGTATTGAGAACTGAGACAGAATTTCTTGAAGCAAACCAAGTGGAGGCTGGACAAAGTGATTTTGATTTTGAGAATGGAGCTGGATAAAATAATTTTGATCTTGTGAAAGGAACTTGTGGTGGCAAAATGGGAACTTGTGGTAGCAGAGCTTCTGAAGACTTCCAAGGGCCAGCTGGAGCTGCCAAAGACTGAGGAAGCATAACTGTGTTGCCAGTACTTTGTACAAATGTGGTTGTGACTTTGTTAATGTACATAAGTGTTATTGTGGCTTTGTTAATCCTTGTCTTCCCAGGAACAGAGACTGAGAGATTTGAGGTAGACTGGACACTGTGAGCTTCAATGTGGGGCAGAAACTGCATGAAGAGCTGGAGAACTGGAAGCTGTCTGCCTTTGAACTTAGGTGGCAGTTGGTTAGATTCAGACAGTTTCTGGGACCATGTAAGAGGAACCATAGGAGATGAAAGCCTGCCTTAAGTCAAGATGAAAAGATCTCTCTGTGGACACTGAGTAGTGACTGATGAAATTATCTGAGTAGTGACTGATGAAATTATAACTTAATTGCATCCCATGGGTGGGAGGACTTTGACTTTTGCACTTGGTGTTCCTTAAGGAGGCAAGCCTCCCTAAGGATGATTGAATGATTGAGTTACTAAATTACTATACTTTTTTTTTTAAACTATGTGACCACTTTGGTGAAAACTATGTGGCTATTTTAGTAATAAGTTGTTGAGTTGTGACATGGTGAATACTGTATTTTTATTTTCTGTGAATGATTTGCTCTGATTTTTTATTGAATAAATAGAGTTTGCTATACTATGTAATGAGAACTTTGAAGCTGTTCACAGCAGCAGTCCTTTGGAAAGCTGCTCATGTGTGGTGTTACAACATGCGAATCACACAGGAAAAGAAGGCACAGAAAGGTTGTCACCTCTGCCTATAGAATGGGTATCTGTACTGATTAGCTCACTGATAAATCAAAGGATCAAAGAAAGATTATATCTGCCTGGTGACATTGTTATGGGTTTGATCATTTACCTTTCCTCAATACTGTTGAAACTATATCTTAAGTTAACCACAAAACTAAGCCATACTCTAATAGCAATTTGAATAGAAGACTTCAACATACATATTGATTCTCTCTCAAATAACCCTAACCACTCAGTCCCTCATCCTACTTACCTCTTATGAATTACTGCTCTACTTCACTTTGGTCACAAACAAAGATGACCAGACTCTTGATTTTGCCATCATTAACAAATGTATTACCTTCATGTCCAAGAATTATGAATTCTCTCTATCTTTCCATAATGTTTTTAACTTTTCACCTGTCCTTTTGTCTTCTCTTAAACAACCCCACTCTTCATCTGCACCAGGACCCACATCCCTTGGCCCTTTAATTTTCTCTCTCCTTCTATGTCCTTTGCATGGCAATCTCATCAGCTTCTATGGATTTAATTAGCATCTCTATGTTGATTATCAAATCCACATTTCTTGACCTGATCTGCAGGCCATCAAAATCAAATCTCTGACTGCCTTTCAAACATCTCTAACTAGATATATAGACATATTAAAATCAATATATCAAAAAACAGAGCTCATAATCTTTCCCCTACACCCTTCATCCCTCCTACTTTCTCCATTACTATAGAGGACAACAAAATCGTCCCAGTCCCTTTGGCTTTCTACCTAGGAATCATACTGGATACTTCAGAGTCTCTCACATATATCCAAGCTGTGACCAACGGCTGCTGCTATCACTTTTGCAACACCTCCTAAATATGCTCCCTTCTCTCCTCTGACACTGCCACCACTCTTTCAGGCCCTCATAACTTTACAACTTGATTATTGGAATAGCCTGCTGCTAGTCAATCTGCCTTCCTCAAGTCTTTCCCTTCCCCAATCCATCCTCTATTCAGCCACTAAAATGATTTTCCTAAAGCATAGGTCCTGTCATGTCATCCCCTACTAAATAAAAACCAAAGAAAGGCTTCCTATTGTCCCCGGGGTTGAAAAGCAAAATTCTCTATTTAGCCTTCAAAGCCTTTCATGACCTAGCTCCCCTTCACCTTTTCATCCTTCTTACACCTTATACTTCTATGTGTACTCTTCAGTCCAGTGACACTGGCCTCCTGACTATTACACAAATAAGACACTCAGTCTCTTGGTTCACAGCATTTTCTCTGAATGTCTTGTCTCAAATGCTCTCCTTCTTCCACTTTTACTACTGATGTCCCTGGCTTCTTTAAATCCCAATAAAAATCCTACCTTCTACAGGAAGCCTTTCCTTACCTATATTAATTCCAGTGTTTTCCTTCTTTTCATTAATTCCTATTTATCCTGTTTTTTTAGCTTGTTTTGTGTATGTTTCTTTGCATGTTATCTCCCCCCCCCCCAACTAGATCGACTGCTCCTTGAGGGAAGGGACTGTCTTTTGTCTCTTTTTATATTGTCAGGTCTTAGCACAATGCCTGGTAAATATTAGTTCCTTAATAAATGTGTATTGATTGATTGATTGAAATGTTATACGGGAAACATTTCTATTTCTGACTCTCAGAGTCTTAACTAGTGTGGGGAACTTGGGGTTTACTCCATGTTGCCAAAATCTAGAGGGCCACTGAAAGTGCAAAAGGGCATGCTTCTTTTGAGGTTTAAGGTTTAGATTAGGGGTGCTAGAAACCCCAAAATAACAACATGCTGGGTCCTGCCAAATGAATTCGACTGAAGTCTTTTCTCAGTCAAAGTAAAGTGAAGTTTATTAAAGATTCACCATAATGGGTAGACTCTTAAGGAGCTTAAGTATTTGTGATGCTTGTATTGGATAAGCAGGCCAGAATAATCTGACACAGAGTGAGTCTGCACTAGATTACTCTTTGCCCCATCATGAAGGCAAGATGGATCTTAAATACAGAAAGTATGGGAGGATTTAGGGGTGTTCTAGAGAAGGAGTTTTGGGGAGGGTCTTGAGGAGGAATCTAAAGAGAATCTTAAGGTGACTGAGGTCAGACTCCAGTAATGAGATTAAGGATGGGAAATAGCTGAAGTCTACCTGGAGATGACAGACAATGGAAGGCTAGGCTAGATTAAGAGTAACAGATTTGGGTGTAGATATTTTGATAGGATCCAAGGTGGGAAGCAACTGGACAATGGAGGGCTAGGCTAGGTTAACAGTAATAGAAATTTGGTCCTTGCTATAATGAAAGGTCTCAGGCAAATGCCTCATCAAGTGGGAAGATTCAATCAGAGTTCAAGGGGTTTCCCAGAGCCTTGAGCCCCATCACTTCCAGCCCTGGATGACTGTACAACAGATCAGCTCCTAGTCTGTTCTATTTGTTCCCTTGGTGTTGACCTGACTAGTAATGCAACCAACTCAACACCACCCTTTCTCCATCCCCTATGTCTTTGGAACCTTCTTTCTCCTTCTGCAGTACCTAATAGCCCAGAAAAAAAAAAAAGGTGACTTAAGGATAAGAGATAGGGCTCAGTATTTGTTTATCTCCTTTAGACTCCTCACTAAAGCTAGGACATGGAGATGAGGAAGGGTGCATAGAGAAGGGTTAAGTCTCTAGACTTCAGGAGTCCAGTTGTTATTCAATTATTTCAATTGTGTCTGACTCTTCATGACAGCATTGGGATTTTCTTGGCAAAGATACTGTAGTAGCTTGCCATTTCTTCTCCACTCATTTTACAGATGAATAAACTGAGGCAAACAAGTGACTTGTCCAGGGTCACACAGCTAGGAGGTGGCCGAGGCCAGATTTGAAATCAGGAAGACGAATCTTTCTAATTCCAGGTCCAGTACTCTAGCCACTATGATACTTAACTGCCCCTTCAGGAATTCAGTCTCTAAACTCAAGAGGGCTTCTTTGTTTTTATTACCAGAAAACTTTCTCTTAGGCATCCTTTATTTATTAAACATTCTAACCCCTACCTCTTCCATTTAGAAGCCCTGAATGGCTCCACTCACCCTGGTCAGATATCCCTTACCCCAAACAGTCCCCTGCTCATGCAGAGTAACCTCTTTCTTTAGGTCTTTGGTTTTTTGTTTGTTTGTTGTAAAAAATGAAGAGGTTAGACCGGAAGATTTATAACCTGGAAAAGTCTGAGGTTTCTGCCTCAAACTGAATCTGTCTTAAGGGACCTTCTGTGGCACTTTCCTGAGGCTCTAGGATTACTAGTCACAGCTCTACTTGCTCATTGTTCTCACTACATACAAATTAATAAAGTTCAACTTCCTTTCACCTTCTAGTGTCGTTCCAATAGTCCCAGGGCTTCCTATTCTACTTCAGGGTTCAACCTGATCTCTGCTATGAGAAGTGTTAGTGCAAATCTAATAATCCCAAGGATTTGGATCCAATAATCACTGGTTTAGGGTCATAAAACCATGACACTGTGAAGTATTGAACTAACTTATTTTTAAAAATAGAAACAAGAGACACATATCAAATGAGATGGGGATAGAAAGTAAGAAGAATCCAGTTTTAATTATCTTTAATTAAAAATTGGACACCTGGGGAATATAACAGAGCATGTAGCAATTACCTTTGGTTACCTTTTACTCAGAATCGTAGAATGAAAAAAGTAACTATTAGAAAGTTAAATCAAATTACAAACACAACATTTTTTTAGTCCCGACACTTTTTGACTGGCTGAAAAATGTGAAACATATTAATAATTATATACTAAGGAAACCACTGCCAAAGTTAACTTAAGATTTGATTAATGGAGGAAAACGAGTATTATGTATGGTGCTTAAACACTCTTCTTCAGAGTACAGAGTTATAATCTCCTCAGTGGTAATTCCCCCCAAAATCATATTGTATCTATTGATGAGGCTCAGGGTGCACCTGAAAACGTTGGAATATAAGGTTGTTTCAAAAGAACTTGCTCACACTGTCTCCAAATCAAATGAAGGCATTTATTAGAGGTAACATAACACATCAAGCACAACCTATTGAAATTTGGGGGTACTCAAGACCTCAAAATACCAATACACCAGGTCTGGCCAAATGAATTTGACTCAAGCCTTCTCTCACTCAAAGTAAAGCAAAGTTTATTAAAGATTCACCATAATGGGTAGACTCTTACAGAGGCTAAGTATTTGTGATGCTTGTATTAGACAAGCAGACCAAAATAATCTGACACAGACTGAATCTGCACTAGATTGAATCTCAGCCCCTTCATGAAGGCAAGATGGATCTTATATACAGAAAGACTGTGGGGAGGGATCTAGGGGGAGGTTTAGAGGAGGGACTTGGGGAGGATGTTAAGAAGGAGTCCAAGGAGGATCTTGAGGAACTGAAGTCAGGCTCCAGGAATGGGATTAAGGGTAAGAAATAGCTGAAGGTAACCAGGAGATGACAGACAATGGAGGGCTAGTCTAGTTTAAGGGTAACAGATTTGGGTATAGATATTTTGATAGATCAAGGGTGGGAAGTAGCTGGACAATGGAGGGCTAGGCTGGGTTAAGAGTAACAGAGATTTGGACCTAGTGATAACATTTATAACCTCAGGCAAATGCCTCATCAAGTGGGAAGATTCATGGGGGTTTCCAGAGTCTAAGCCCCATCAGACCCACGAAGCAGGCTCCTCTCCCCATTAAGGGAGACTCTAGGTTAAGAGAGATCCCAGGTTAAGGGGGGGAGGGGGCGGTGACAGCCTCCTCAGGAGGACAGGACCCCTGTGGGAGAGGGTGTTGCCATTTGGGGTGCTGGGAACCCCCAAAATGTAAGGGTACAGGGTGAGTCTGCTGCAAAATAATTTGCCTACTCAAGTCATCTTTCAAAATAGGAAGGTTTTACTGTTACACCAGCATGGTAGACAGATTCCTAGTAAATTTGCAGTTTGGTGGTAATAAGACTGTTACTTATAAACAAGAAAAGACAGTAGGAAGATCTGGAGGGGATTAAGGAGTGGTAAATAGCCTGGGGTGGTCCAAGTGCAGACAATGAAAAGAGTTAAGTGGTTAGAGAGCCACAGTGAAAGGGCAGTTAAAAGGATTGAGTATCTAGATGGGCTAGGATGGGCCAGATGCCTCAGGCAAAATGCCAGTAACCTGAGCTGCTGAAATATTTGGGAAAGTTCGAAGACATGTTCTTTTCCTTTTAAGGGTTCAGGTACTATAACCCCATCAAGGGGGCATCCCCCCTAAGGGAGAGGGCAACTTAAGGGAGATGGGTCCTTAAGGTAGATGTCCATCAAGGGAGACCCCAGTTTATGGAAGATGCCCAGGTAAGCCACAAGTTGTGCAGACCTGTTATAGGGGAAAACCTGCCATAGGCTGGGAGATGAAGAGAGACAGATGTTTCAGAGGGCATTATCTATTATTATTATTCCACTGTTCAGCCCAGGGTGGAGGTGGTGTCCTTCCCCCTTAGTTTCTGTATTTCAATGACCAGCCTATTTGAATCTCATTGTCTCGGAAAGTGGCTTTAAGTGGTACTTGAGATAATGGGCTTCTCACTGAATACTCTACTTGAATCTCAACAGCTATCTTCTATATAGTTACAGTATATAATACCAAGCATAACTTATCAAAAGGTGATAAATAGATGGATCTAAGACATAATTTAGTAAAACTACCTCATTTTACAGATAGTTGAAGTTACAGAAAAGTTATGACCTGACACATTAATTTATTATATTGGTGGCAAATAAGAGAGTCAAATCTGAACTCAGGGCCTCTAACTCCACACTCAGTGTTACATCATTCACATGTAGTTTTCTTTTTTCTGTGAATATTTTTACCAAGAGTTTTTTCTGAGCCTGGAGTAATTAGTTTTTATTCAATTAAATATTCTTTTCTGTGAGTCTAAAATATTAAAACTTAATGTAACAGGAATTAAAACAGGAATAGTTAAGAAAAGATTAAAAAAGACCTCCTTTATTTTTTTTTCAAAGAGAGCATCCTGCCAACCTGTATCTTGACTGCATTAAATGTACCCATGTGCTTAGGTTTAAAAAGAGTTTTGAACTTGGTATAAATTTAAAAGGCATGAGATGACTTCTGAATATAATCTCATGATAAGAATGCTTCTATTATATGCAGGCCAGGAACTCTAAAGAGAAATGGTTAAGATAAGACTTGAATCTGTTCTGCACCAGAGGAAACTATGAGCCAATTTTTTTCATTGGTCCCTTTTACTATCAAAGGCCTTTGTTTGCACTTGCTTTCTGGTTAGTAAAAATCACTGTGGTCAGGTCATGTAAAATTCTCTTCCAAGAGTTGTGTCAATGTGCCATACTACAACTCTTTTTTGAATTAAACCTCATCTAAATTATTCTTCTTTGTTTATAGTCAATGTGCAGTTAAAGAGGCTATTATTCTAAGTTAAAAGACAATTGTTTGCATTTAAAACAGGGTAATTATTCTGATAGAGCTCATTTGTAGTTGAAAGGATTTTTTAAAAATGTATTTGTTAAGGCTTATCTTTGTAGATTATCTGAAAGTTCCTCCCCACAAAATAACTTCTATCTCAGGGTGATGATTATGGAGATATGGAAGTGGTCCTGGGTTTAGGAGTGAGCATATGTGTGGTCAAAGATATATGTGACAGTTTATGTCTCTAACTGCATTTGAAAGCCAAGCACACATTATATTTAAAGGTACATATTTGTAATGAGGGTTAAAGAAGGTATTCATTGAGTTGATCCTCTTGAAGAGGTCACCCACTAAGATGGTTAGGGTTGCTCTAGAGACCCCAAAATATCAACATGCTGGGTCCTGCCAAATGAATTTGATTCTAGTCTTCTCAGCCAAAGAAAACTAAAATTTATTAAAAGTTCACTTGCATTAGACACAGAGTAAGTCTGTGCTAGGTCCTTCTATGGAGCTCTCACTATTCTATGGCACTTTCCCACATGGCATTCTATGGCACTCTCACTCTTCCATGGCACTCTCACAAACATGAAGACCAGATGGGGTCTTCTATATGGAAGGTTGTGGGAGGAATGTAGGGGTGGTCTAGAGGAGGAGTTTGGGGAGGGTCTTCAGGAGGAGTTAATGAGGTCAATGAGTGATTAAGGGTGGAAAGTAGCTGGAAGCTACAGACAAGGGTGGGCAAGGCCAGTTCAAGGGTGGATTGATATTTTGATAGTCTCAAGGGTGGGAAGTCTAGTAACAGAGGCTTGAGCTGAGCCACAATGTAAGGCTTATTGCCTCATGCAAATACCTCATCAAATGGGATGATTTAATCAAGATTCCAAGGGAGGTTCCCAGAGCCTGTACCTCAAGGACTCAAGGAGAACTCCAGGGTGCTCCCAGAGCCCATACCTCATCACTCTTGCTTCCAACCCACCACATCTGTGTAAATCTGCACTGAGAGAAGACGGGCACCTGTGAGATAACAAGCTCCCAGCTGCTTTCCCCCATTCATGACTCAACACTGAAAGAATTTGGTGCTATGGTGCTGAAAAATCCTGTACAGTGACAGTAGCTAGAGGGTAGATTGCTCCTTCATTTGAAGCAATTGTTTCCAAATCCTTTTTAAATCATTTTGCTAAGGAGGAGTAATTCTTTTTATCTTTATTATTCCTTTTTGTGAATAGGACTAAAATAACTGTCCAATACCCAATTCATAGTGTACATTGAGAAATCTTCCTTATATTCTCTCATGCAGCAATTAGCATGATGTTTTCAGCCATATTGTTAAATGCTTTCAATGGCATTGAGGTCAGCTTCAACTTGAAAAAGCTCATAAGCCAGGACCAAAAAAGAAGTGGATGGAGTGTTGATGCATGATTTTCTGTTTGCAGATGATTGTGTACTCAGTGCAGCCTCTGAAGCTGAGATCAACAAAATATGGATCAATTTTCTGCTACTTGTGCTAATTTTAGCCTAACAATTAACACTAAGAAAATACAGGTGCTCCATCAGCCACCACCACCCTATCCATATGTGGAATCATCAGTTACAGCAACTGGAGAAGTTTTGAATGCTGTGGATAAGTTTACTTACTTTGGTACTATACTTCCCAGGGATGTACACACTGATAATGAGTTTGACACATACATTGCCAGAGCTAACTCTCTCTGAAGGAAAGCATGGGAGAGATGAGAGTATTGGACTGACTACCAAAATGAAGGTCTATGGAGCCATTTTGCTGACCTCATTGTTGTATGCCTGTGAAACCTAGACAGTCTACCAGCACCATGCCAGGAAACAAAATTACTTCCATTTGAATTATCTTAGGAAGATTCTGAAGATTGCATGACAGGATAAGATACCAAAGCCACTGAGGTCCTTTCTTGAACTAAACTGCCAAGCATTCAAACTCTGCTTCAGAGAGTGCAACTCTGATGAATTGGACATGTTTTTTGAATGCAAAACATTCTCTTGCCAAAAAGACTTTTATGGAGAACTCACTCAAAGCAAGCATTCTCATGGTGGTCAGAAGAAGCAATACAGAGACACTCTCAAGATCTCTCTAGAACTTTGAATTGATTGTGGTGACATGGGAGACATTGGCACAGGACCATTCTGCATGGCATGCCCAGATCAGAGAAGGTGCTATGCTCTATGAGCAAAGCAGAATTGAAACAGCCCAAAGGAAATACAGGATGCACAAATTAGAGAATCTACCCCAAATGTTCACTCGGACTAAAATAGTGCCAGACCTGTGGTAGGGCATTCGAAACTCGTATTTATTGATCTGTTCAGTCACAGTCAGACATTGAAACTTGACTCTAGCATAGTGATGTTATTTTGATCCTCTTTGAAAAGGAAGGACAGCAACCAACAGCACTCTAGGTCACTAGATTTCCCTTGAGGGGTTGAGGGGATGTGGAGCACTCCTTCCTCTCACCCCAAGGCCACTCCCAGATGGAATATGGACTCAGCTAAACTATCTTGTGTTTATGCTTTTCTGATTTGTATTTCCTTTCCTGAATAGGTAACCAAATATTCTTGAGGCTTGGAAGTGTTAGAAATCTACTCAGTCTAGGAATAAACAATACTTGTTGGAAAGCCAGTAAGGTCTTCATTATCTTCCTGGCTTATATTTACTCTGTCCTGAATTTATTAGCTTCTTCAAAAGACTAAAGAGAATCAGACAAAAGCAAGCCCTTTTATGCTGCTTCCATTCAAATTTCCTACCTTGTTCCTCCCTTCAGAACTGGGATTGGTCCAAGCTCTTCTACAGTCTTTCTCACCTGCCCATTACATATATGTTTCCTCCTCCCACCAACATGAGCTACATGCATCCCATGATCCGGGAATGAGGCTCTAATACTCCGCAGGGTGTGTCAGTTACTATGCATAAGGCTAGTTAAGCATGCATGTTAATGAAAAGTTGGTGACTATTCTTTGACCCTAACCAATAAGAGTTAGCTTAGCCCAGGCCCCTTCCAAGGGTAAACTTACAGATTTCTTCCAGCTACATGATTGAATAGAGTCCCTCTGCCCTTCCTCCCCTCACCCTGATCGACACCTTCCTGCATGTCCTGTGCAGCACCTGGTTTGTTGTTGCTTTTTTAACATTCATTCTTCCTATAGAATCCGTGGAAACCAAACTGCTAACATTTCTCACAGAAGTGACCTTGTGAGTTGGAAGGGAGGAGCAGAAGAAAAAAAAACTTAACATGCTCACTACAGGATAGGCTTTCCCAGTGCTGTACCTATTCTGGACTGTGGATCTAAGTACAGAATGGAGGGACCTCTTTTTGGAGAAAGGAGTGAATGCTATGCCCCAATCCCATAGATCCAATACATCAGTACCTTATTGTTATATACTTATAAGTGTAATAAAGCTTTATTTGTTTCACTGTTTTATCATTAGTTGATGGTAGGATACAGTCCTCATATACAGTTTTAGGTTTTTTTCTATTCTTTTTAAACTTCCAATTCTCCATTCTGTTTAATGAGAAAACATGTCAAGTTCTTCACAAACCCTAAACACTATATAAATGTTAGCTATTGTTGTTAATGTTGTTGTCATGAATTATTAATATCCTATTCAGAGGCTTGACTTGTCTCAAAGTACAGAAGAAGGTGCCCCATGATCTATGAGAAAGACAGTATTCAAATCAATACCTGGTGACTGGTTTGTATGCTTCTCTTACACTAGATGGCAGTGCTAAGAGAAGAAACAATTTTGCAGTACCTAGGACTAACTCTCATTCACAATACAAATGTCAGAAACTGGAATGGAAATTTTAATTAAATGTGTTTGAATTAGCAGATACTATTTATAAAAAATAACAAAATATATACTAATAATGTTTTATAGTAGTGATGATTAATACAAGAGTTTCTAATTTTTAAAAATGGGGGAGGATGTTCCCCCAATTATTTCTCTTTGGGAAAGAATTTGCTGGATGGAATGTAGTTAATTTGACAACTGAATCTAAGGCTGTCCAGAGGTGAGGTTCTAGATAGCATTGACTTTCAACAGGGTTAGACAGATATAATTGCAACTGCATTTTATTGGCTTAAAAAGTCCAACAAGCAGTCATGTTCTTTCGAACTTCTTTTGGAATTTGTCACACTTAGCCAGGTTACAAGAGCTTAAGTCACAGGGGTCTCTAGAGTTTCAGATATGGAACATAAAATCTTTGATAGTAAAGTGGTCTGAGGCTCTAATTGCCATGGAAATGGATACTTTAGATGTTAAACTGAAATAAAATTAGTGTAATTGTTCAGTTCAACAAACATTCATTAAATACTTTCCCTGTGTAGGTCACTGTATTAGGTATTGGGAGATGTGCCTTGGTTAGATAAGCCTCTGCTCAGATATAGCATATGGCCTAGTATAGCATAAGATGAAAACAAATATGGAATGTTATATGATCAGGGCTTTAGAAAGGTGAAAAACCAGGTATTGTATTAGGTTGTTTTCAACAATGGAGCAGGAAAAAGGTGGCATTAAAGTTGGGTTTCAAAAGATGAATAAGGACTTAACTAAAAAAAAGTTAGGCAGAGAAAAGATTCCCAGTACATAAAAGAACCTGAGCAAAGACATGTAACCATAAGAAAGGAGCAGATTTGTCCAGTTTGCTTAGAATACAGAATATGGGGGGAGAAAAGGAGAGGGTAAGAATATCCTGATGTAATGATAGTGAACTAGACTATATGGGCCTTTCTTTTAATTATATGCAGCTATTCCCTATCTGGTTCTCCTTGAATAGAAGCTTAGGGAGAACTATTTCCGGCCATGATCAACTCACAAATCTATCCTAAATGAATTCTGAGTCAGAACAACTGATGACTCAGGGGATATAAAAAGGCAATCTATTGGGCTCTTCAAGTCTCTCTTTCCAGATGTGAAGACTGTGGACTATTTTGAGCTGATCCTGAGAGTCAAGAGGGCAATGGAAGGTGATATCCCTATCTTCCACCCATGACCACTGTAGCAGCAAGCACTCCAGCATCACCAGGGTTTGCTGCCAACACAGGTTCTTAGATCTGCTTTGTTAAAGGAAAGCAACTCAAAATGGGTTAACAAGCTTACTTTAATCAGTCAAACATGTATCGTTTACCTCCTTCAGGGAAAAGGGTCAGCACCCCGAACTTGAGAAAATACAGACAGAATTATCAAGACAGAAACAGATCAAGTAGAAAGATTTCCAAACTGTCCAACCATTACATCCATACCAAATCAACATCTGGGTTTTTCAAGGGGGGGGGCTCTCAACAACTGGCTTCCCAGAGTTTCATCTGATCAAATGATAGAACACTTCTCAAAGTGAGCCCCCCCAAAACAAAGCTACACATCAGGGCTTATATAGCCTTCTCCTGGCTCAGAGAATGTAACAACCTTATTGACTCACTGGATTATCAAAAAGTATCTACTGAAAAACAAGCTTCCCACCCCAGGCTCCAGGTGTACTTTAGCCTAGTGGCAGGGAAGATCTTAAAAATTTACATTCCCATTACAACCATGCACCTCTGTCATTTTGTGCTTGTTTCTTTTTTCCTCTTATCTTAGACAAACAAGTATCCCAGGATGGAAATATCCATGGAATTTCATGAATTTTTGAAAGCCAAGATATTTTAATCTGTAGTGGAAGCATCTTCTACTCAAATAGTAACTGTATCAATATCCATTGGTGAAAGATTGACAGTGGCATTCACTAGAGAGGCAGTACGAACTTCTGCAAGAGAAGGAGCAAGTCAGGACAATTTTATCAACTCACTTGATTGGGCAATGTCAACCTGAAGTGAAATATAGAATAACTAATTAGAAGTACTGTGAAACTGCTTTATTTTTGATGATTACTATCAGCCTTTCCATGAATTTTTCTAGCAGTTATTAATTCTTTCCAAATCTTGTTTAAATCATTTTGCTAAAGAAGAGTGATTTTTTTAATCTTTATTATTTCTTTTTATGAGTAGGAATAAACTACCTGCCCAATACCCAATTCATATTGTACATTGAGTAACTCTTTTTCTACTCTCTCTTTTTAGGGAGGCCTTAAGCTTGAATTAAAAAGTAATATTGTCTCTGGGATGCTAAGGTGAAGGTTCAATGAGTTTGAGTTTGAGAAGAGGGACCATAATCCCTCTAATTAAAGTATGAATCCTTGGTAATGAGCCTTATCCAGGATTGTATGCCTACATAGAAAATTAAAAGAAGTAGGTAGGTTTTTTGCTTTGTTTTTGTTTTTGTTTGTTTGTTGTTTTTGCAGCCTCTGAGCTCCCAGCAATAGTGCCTTTATGCTAGAATCAAATCATAGAATTATAGAATCTGAGAGTTGGAAAGAATCTCAGGAATTATCTAGTCCAAATCATATATGAAAAAGAATCTCCAGTATACTATTTCCAGCATATCCAATCTCCACTTGAAAATCTCTGGTGAAGGGGATCCCACTACCTCTGAACACAGCCTCCCAATTTTGCATAGCTCTAGTTATTATTATGTTTTTTTCATAACAAATTTAAAATTTGCCTCTTTTTAACTTTCATCCATTGTTTCTTGTTCTGTCTTCTGGGATCAAAAAGAACAAATCTAATTCAACCTTCATGTGGCAACCTTTCACATACTTAAAGAAAACTGTTATGTACCCCCTGAACTTCTCTCCTCCAGTTTACACATCAGTTCCTTCAAATGATCTTCATATAAGATTGGCTCAAGGCTTTTCACCTTTTAAGTTAACTTTCTCTGTACACTATAATTTGGCAAGATCTTTTTCAAATTGTGGCACCTATAACTGAACACAATATACCAAGGGAAGACCAAGGCAGAGTATAATATAAGGGACTATCACCTCCTTATTCCTGAAAACTTTGGAGTGTGATTTCAATATAAGATAAATTTGGAAACAGTAGGTGGTGCCAGATTGTGGAAGTCCTCAAATGCTAAGCAAGTATATATAAATTTTTCTCAGATAAGAAAAGGGAAACACTGAAAATCTTTGAGAAAAATGATACGAACAAGATTTTTCTGTTTTAATTAGATATAAGCCTGCATTAGTTAGAGATGGTACGGAGTTGTGAAAAGTATTTTCATTCTAGTCAGAGAGTCTTGATTCAAATCCTGGATATTTTATTTACTATCTGGAAAATCATTTTACCTCTAAGGGCCCCACTTCCTTGTTCTGTAAAACAAGAAGGTTAGTACAGATGATTTATAACCAGCCCTCAATCTACATGGTTGATTTTGAACTCACCATCATGCTGCTAACTAAGCCTTGATCTACTCCACTTCTGTCAGTCTCCAATCCCTTCTGTTTGGAGGGCTGGAGGGTGAAGTACCAAACTCTTTTCAATACCTTTATGAAAGGCAGAAACTGGACTCTCAATTCATTCCACCTTGCATCTGCTGCCCTTGTTGATTTCAATTCAATGAAACAAGATGCTCCTGCCAGGTACCTCCTGATGTGTACTTCTGCCTTCTTTTGTGTGTCTCCCCTTTTAGATTTGTGAAAAACTAAACTGATTCCATTTTGTGAATAACATCCATTTTGAGATTTATTCCTGTCACCTGATTTTGAGGAATTCTACCTGCTTGCTTTCCCTCTCCCAACTCGAAAAGTCCCAAATCTATCTTCCCATAAGATATCAGATTACTTAATCATACATCCCATTTTGCATCCTGTTTATTGTTTTCTTTTAATGTATAAAAATCTGTACTCAGGGTCTATGTGTCTGCTGAGGGGCCTTATTATGCTCATCTAATAAATCACATAGCTTAGAATCTGTCTTCTCTACAACAGATCTTTGACGAAACCAATCAGGACATCAAGAGGGGACCTCCAGGACAGCCTTTCAGAAATCCCTAAAGTACTCCAGTCAATTTTTCACTGAGGGACTTCACAGTACACGGCCCCAGAGTTCAGACTCTCCCTTGATCTTAAATTCTTCTGAGCTAAAGTAGGCACCCACACTGTTGGGAAAGTTCCGTTAGGGTAATGTTGGGATCTAGTAGTAGCATATTAAACTGAACCACCCTGGAAAAATTTCTTATATCTTGGGATCAGGGAAAGTTCTTGGGTCAACCAGAAATGGACAAAAAGCATGCTATTGAATTATGTCATATATGATCTAAAACTACAAGAGATTCAGTTGATTATCTGTTTTGGCCCTAATATAGCATTTTTCAATATTGTTAATTTAAAAAATAAAGAGTAGCCATTGAAAATGCTTATTCATAGTAGATGCAGTATTGATTTTGATGGACCACTTATCTGATAGACTGTGCCTGACCAACTCCCCTCCCCCCAGGGGGTTTCTTCCTTATATCCTATGGCCCCTGTTCCTCTCCAGCTTCTCATCTAGCACCACCCTTTCTGCCACTTCAACTTCTCTACCTCATGCCCCTAGGCACCTTGCTATGTAGGCTTCCCCTCCTCCTTCCTTCTCCACACCTCTGTCTTATACCCTCCTACAACAACAGGAGATATGATTTCCTTTGAATATGAGGGACCTGCTACCAGTATCTTTCCTTTTCTGGAAAACTTTATGCCTGATCCAACTAATGCAGAAATTAAGTCAAATCCAAAAGAAGTCACCAACCTTTCAGTCCCTCTGATCTCTCCATATGGAGGACAGATATTCTGTTGTTCTTCCTTCATTTTTGAAGCAGACCAAAGATGTCATGAAGGTATTGTCCTGATAGTGCATGAACTGAATTTAAGTGAGGCAGAGCTACACAAAGTTGTCAGCCTCACTCTCTCCTCCAGAGTCACCGAAGTTCAGTGACAAGGCAGAAGTCAAGACAACTGATGAAGGGTGGTATGGTGAGGTACTAGTATGGCTAGTGAAACTGATGTGACAGTAAATTTCACTAATCCAGATGAACTGGGGGTCAGAAGGTACTAAATCTGGATTATTGAAAAGTATTAGAGAACATTTAAAAAGAATTACAATTTCATTATTTTTAATGTATATAATACCACGAACTAGCCTAACAGAGGATTGTCTCCCTAACAGAGGTAATTTAAGTACAGTTCTTCAGTGAACTAGCAAGACCAATTTACAGCTGGTGTCTGGAATAAAAAATAGATTTTTTAGCTATTTAAAAAAGTTTATTGTATTAATTAGGTTAAGCCCTTCCTATTCCTGCAGCCTTATTTGCTAAACTAATTTTTTTACCAACCTGTTTGTTCACATATAGATCATGCAAACATGGAGGAGATTCTATTTATCCATCTTTCTAGATTATCACCCATACTGAATTAGTGGGACCAGAATTAAGAAGGCTTAAGTATAGATAGCATCTGTGAACTCTACAGTAGCTTTAATCCAAACGGTGATTGAAATCCATTTCCCCTGTGATTTTATTTTTTCAACATTATTAACCTTTGCATTATAACTTATGCCAGAGAGAGCATGAAGTGCTACCCTTACCATTGTATATAACAGAATTACATCTAATTAGGGCACCTAGATGGTACAGTGAATAGAGCACTGGCCTTGGAGTCAGGAGGACCTGAGTTCAAATCTGGTCTCAGACACTTACTAGCCACATGACTTTGGGCAAGGCATTTAACCCCAATCGTCCTGCCTTAGCCCTCCAAAAACCAAAAAAATAAAATAAAATAAAGAATTAAATCTGTTCTCTCTGCTTACCCATCCTTTAAAAAACTTCCTTTCCCTATATGCTGTGGAAGTGATCAAGATTTTATGGAAGATTATAAACCACTCAGAACAAAAACATGGCTCATTAATTAAGAAGGGAGAATGGTGTAATAAGCACAGTCCCAGAATTAGCTGTATATCCAAATGTTCACAAAGTTTTGGTGCCTCTATAGAAACACACTTTTCTTGGAAAATAAATGTATTGAAGGAATTCAGGTAAATTCTCTAACATTTTTGCACTTTCAGGCTTGCCATTAATCTTATTGTGAAGGGCTTAAAATATGATGATTCTTCCTCAATAACTTGACATTTCTGTCCATAAAAGATGTTTCCATGAAGTTGACTGGTGCCTAGTTGCTTTAATATTTGTACCTCAGTTACAAAGATGCCATCAGGATAGCCTTGGCATGGACTGTTTAGGAGTTTTTAAAGATTCCATTCTGTCTTGTTTGGTTGTAAGTATTTCACCAAAAATATTTGTTTGTTTTTAGCTTTCTCTCAGGTCAAGTGTTCTTAGCCTAGAGTCCATGAATCTATTTTTAATATTTCATTGTGATTGTATTTTCAGTTATATAGTCGTATTTCAGTAGAGTCTGTTTCCTTTATAATCCTTTATATTTTATTTTAACCATTTAAATATGTTATTCTGGAGAGCCCATAGGGTTTTACCAGATAACAAAGACAACAATAAAAAAATAACCTGCATTTTTATAGCACTTTAAAGTTTATAAAATGCTTTACAAATATTATCTCATTTTTCCCAACAGTATTAACCTTTGCAAAGTTGGCATAATAACCTATGCCAGATATAGCATGAAAAGGGATCCATGACAAAAAGGAGGTTAAGAACACCTCTTCTAGGTCTTTTGTAGCAAATTTTAAATAGAATTACTGGTTTTAATCAACCATGAAACAGAGTCCCCTTTAATTATTCCATAATTAAATATCCACAATTATTCCATAATTATCACTCTCTCTAAGTATCAGTTGGTCTAAGCAACATGATCATCTTTTCATGAATTGACAAGTATAATTGGTATAATCATAAACAGGACCAAGTGACTCAAACTCAACACAGTACTACCAGGAAAAATGTCCCAATGAAACTTCTTTACAATAATAATTTCATGCTCCTAAATTTTATGAGGAATACTGGGCCATTTTAACCCAATTTTAGGCCATATTTAGTGGTTATAAGATTACCTAGGTAGATATAATTGATTTAATAAGCACTTTACTCTCCCTGTGAGAAACAGTGGGACAAAAGGAATTCATATTCCTTATCATTGTCAGAGTTCTGGTCAAGTTGAGCACATAAACAAACAGTGTAAGACTATGATTGGCGAACTGTGCTCTGAGACCCACCTTAAAAGTCCTGCAGTGTTCCCCCTTGCTTTATTTCATCTGCAATGCAAATGGGGTGGGGAGAAGGATAGAGGGGGAATTATGTCTTTCGTTTTTTGAAATTTTTTTGTCATCCTTCTGTAAAGACAAAACCTTTCCCCCCAGTACATATATCATTACTGGTAAGAGATACTTTGGTTGCTACTTATGTACAAGAACTACAAAATAGACCCCAGGAACTTCATGACACAGGGGCAATGAAGCAAATTGGGACCTTGGACTTTTCACTACGTAATTTTCATGCTGCAGATAAGATCTACATCAAGAAATTCCAGTGGATCAGTGGAACTGAACCTGACTGTGAAGGCCCAATCCAAGTATTTTTTTCCAATACTAACTGCTGTTAAGATGGGAGAAATGAATTTTAGATATACTATGACCATGTAAAATCTGCTACTTACTGTTTCATGTGAGAGCAATATATCCAAAAACTTTTTGTTTTGCTTTCTCTTAATACGCTTCTCCTTTCCCAGTTAATCTAGGGAATGAATAATTGTCAATTATGGGAAAACGGATACTTTTTACAATGCTGTTTGCTTTATGCCTCAAAATCATACTTATCACATGTTTTAAATATTGCTCATTTCCTTGTTGTTGCTTAATTTTCACATTATTACCAGTTGTTCTTTACAAATCCCCCTCCTCCTAGGAGGAGTGGAAAAGACTTGATACTATTGATAAACTTTGTGGTGATGTAGGGCATGTTTTGCATCATCTTAGAGCAATTGGGCCTCACTGATGTTCAGTTTGTCATCATAGCCACTGGAGTGACCCGCTGTCAATGGTCAATACTATTACTAAAAATGAAATTCTCTTTGACTCTGGGTATCCTAAAACATTATCTTTGAAAGAGGTTTTAGCATGCTTTGCTTTAGTCATTTGTAGCATTTATGCCCCAAGAAGGAAAATAGAAGATAAAAAGCCAAGACCAATATCACTGACTCAACTTAAAAAAAAAAATTATTTTCAAATTTCACAAGACTCTTGGTGCCATCAAACTTAGAATTGTATTGTTTATAGTTGCCACTCCCTTCTGAATTTTCATTTTTGTGTAACCAAAAAAACAAAGTTTTAATGATATTGTAGATTTAGAAAATTTGAAGATGTGTAGATTAATTTTTGCTTTTCCTGATATTACCAAAGGAGACCTCTTTATGTGTGCTAAACCTACCTCTTTATTGGTATTCAAGACAAGAAACCTCAGTGTATTTCTTTGGCCAACCTTACTTATAAAAGTTTTAGCTGGACCAAGTATGTAAACTTCAGCATAAATTTGTACTATCAGAATAACCAGACCTTGGGGAAATTAAATTAAATATCCCCTTTCAGAAGTTCCTTGGGGACTAGTACCACTTGAACAATTCTTTGTGGCAGAAAGGCTTATTTCTGCCTTCCCCAAAATTGGTTTGAGACTTGTAGGACCATGTATTTGACCCCACCAGTATTTAATTATACCATAGGAATAATGGGAAAGAAAACTACCAGAAACTCAAAATTCAAAACCATTTAAAACAACATGGAAAGAGGATGAAATTTTCTTGGTCCCTACCATATTATAGGATCTCTGAGTTGTAGCAGACTTCTAGGAACCTCTCATGAGACTAATTCATTCAAACCACAAGTGAATCCATCTCTTCCCTTCAACTTGAGATAAGGTCTCCAGCACAAATGATCTTAGAAAATCATATGGTTTTAGATCTTATTACAGTTTCACAAGGAGGAACTTGTGCTTTGATCAATCAATCTCGTTGTTCCTATATTAAGTGATGAGGAGAGGTTGTGACAAACCATTTTTTTTTGTTGTTCTTTTTTGGCATGGAGTTTGAGTAGCCAGGTTTCTCCATTCTTCCCTGTCCTCTACCATGTAGGTGAGTTAGTTCTTATTCTAAAAGTTAAGAAAGCCTTCCCTGAGTCTGATTTGTCCACTGTGCCCTGATGACCAGGGGGTGCAGAATGGTTCTACACGCATGAGAGGGGGGCCACTTCTCCCCCAACTGACTACCTCATCCCTGTTGAGTATCCTTTCTATTCTATGACAAATAAAACCTCCTATTAACATTTGAATGACTTAAATTCAGTCAGTCAGTCACTATCCACTGAAGATACAAATACAAAAAAAAAAATGAAAAATCTTGGAGATTACAATCTAAAGGGAAGGAATAATATACAAAATAAATCTGGAAAGGTGGGAGGGTACCAAGCAAGGGACATGATGGAGTCTAGTCCAAAGTATTTCAGCTACTGAGAAATGAAATTACACACACACACACATAAATATAATATGTATATAATTCTGTGTAACATATAATTATATATTATATCATTACATGTAATGATATAATTTTCTCATTTTATTTCAATATCAGACATGAACAAGCCACAATCAGGCTTGACTAATCACTTTTATTAGTCTAATCTTATTCTAATCTATTCTGCATTATTGTTATTCTGTATTTATTATCTTGCCATATTTGTCATTTTTAAAAACTTTTTTCCAACTCTCTATTGCTCACAAATTAGAAATACCAGAAGGACAGAGTCCAAGCCTTAATTATCTTTGTATTTTCTTAGTCCAACACATTGCTTTAGAAAATATTTTTAAACAAATGGCTAATGAATAAATGAACAAATGAATTTAATTGAATACATGAAGCTATAAGACTTTGAGCCAATGAAAAGAATGACAAATCCTGACATCTAATTATCTTTGAGAAAGGGATATCTTTGCAAACAGATTTACTCACAAGGCCTCCTTCATCCATAAACCAGGAATTCCTTTATACACCCTCATATTCTCTGTCCTCTCCTTCCCTATACCCTAGATAAGAAAATAAAACATCTACTTAACTTTCAGTTTTGTTAACAGAGTACCATAAGGATCAATCCTAAATGTGGTGGTATTAGGGCTTACTGCAACAGGAAGCAGGAAATTTAAAAATAGGAAACATAAAGGATATTAACAGGATAACTACCAGAGTTGCCCTTATAAATAGCATCTTGGGAGACTGTCCTAATTTCCTCAATGGAAAAAGAGGTTGTACAAAATGAAATGCCATGTGTCTGTGGCTCAGTGAAATAACATAAATGGGAAGTTAATTCAAAAAGTCTAGTTGTTAATATTTTTGTCACTCTTTGCCTCCAAGATACCAAGAGCAAGAAAGATATTATGGAAAGTTAAGGGACAGGAGGGAAAAAGGAGACATTTTGGGAAACTGAAAATATTGCCCACAGAAGGATACAGTCTTAATAACTTAATTATGGTGTAGGGTTGAATGGGTCAGCATTGCTATGAATTCCACTTTAGCTACTTAGAGAAAAGAGAACTCAGGTCTCAGAATCATAAGATAGTAACAACTGACCAGTACCTCAGAAATCAAATGATTAAGTCCCTTTTTAAAATTAATTTATTTACTTTCAGTTTACAACGTTCAGTTCTACATTCCCTTCCATGGAGGCATGCAATCAAATATAGGATCTACAAATATCTTCACATTAATCATTAATCAGGTTGTAAAGAATGATTATAACCAATGGAATGATCAGCAGGAAAGAGGAAACAAAACAAAACAAGAAAAAGAAACAGCAAGTAGTTTGCTTCAATCTGCATTCAAACTCTTCAGCTCTTTCTCTGGATGTGAATATCACTTTCAATCATGAGTATTTTGGAGTTATCTTATATCTTACATTGATGAGAGGAGCCCAGTCTATCAAAGTTAGTTGTCACACATATGTTGTGTCCGTGACCGTGTACAGATTTCTTCTGGTTCTGCTCTTCTCTCTCAGCATCAATTTATATAAGTCTCTCCAGGTTATTATGAAGTCCATCTGCTCCTCATTTCTTATAGCACAGTAGTATTGCATTACATTCATATACCACAACTTGTTTAGCCATTCCCCAACTGATGGGCATCCCCTTGATTTCCAATTCTCTCAGTTCTCTCTCTCTCCCAGCGACTCTGGACCCTGGCAATTCTTCTCTCTTTCTTCCTCCACGATGCTGCTCCCCAAAATTTCTTCTGCCTTTCTCTGCTTGGTCCTTTGTAATGGTAATGTAATTTGAATTTGAAGATTTTTTTGTGTTGGCAAAGGTAGCAGGTACTTAGCACTTAGTAATTGATCAAGCTTCTGTTGGGAAAACAGAAGGTATGAACTCCTGTCTCCTGTTGCTGACATAAGAGGAAGGGATTGGCTGAAACAGGAAGCTAATGCTGTGTGTATATAAGGAAAAGCCCCAGAGAGGCACAGGCAGAATTCCTTGGGACCAGCATCTGGTGGCAGGGAAACTACAGAAGAGAGAATCGAGAACTGAGCCAGAATTTCCTGAGACCTTGTGGTGGTAGAGCTTCTTCTGAACAGGAGCTCAGGATCCCAGAGCCCAGAGCCTAGGAGCACAGGAACCCAGAGCACGGAGCCCAGAGGCAGGAGCCAGAAGCCCGGGTGACTGAGGAACCATGACTAGGAGCTGTGACTTTGTTTGTGGCTTGGTTGAGCCTTGAATTCCCTGGAGAAGAAATTGTGAAGGGTCTGACTTGGACCAGACCCTGTGAACTTCAGTGTGGAGCAGGACCTACCCAGAGATCTGGACAAGGAACTGGGAGCCGTCTGCCATTGAACCCAGGTGACAGTCTGGTGAATTCAGGTAGAATCTGGGACCATGGAAGGGGATCCAGGGAATCTGAGAACCAGCCCCAAGTCAAGATGAAAAGAACTCTCCTTGGGTACTGAGTAAAGATGAAATTGGAGTTTACTAGTGACCTAGGGGTGGAGGGTTTTGTGTATGATACTTAGTAATTGATTGCTGAATAAGTGACTGATTGAATTAATCAAGTTTGCCCCGTGAGTGGAAGACTTTGACTATTGTACTTTGAGATACTTGTTCTTTGTTCTAAATATTGTTACCACTTTGGTGAAAACTGTGATAATTTTAATGATAAGCTGTTGTGAATATTATATTTTGATTTTCTGTGATAAGTTGTAATATTGTGAATGCTGTACCTTGATTTTCTGTGGATGTTTTGCTTTGATTTGTTATAGAATAGAGTGGTCACTATACTGTGTAATCAGAATCTTAGAAGCTATTCACAGTAGCATTCTTCTGGAAAGCTTCTGTGCATGGCATTACAGCCTTCTCTCTGCTTGGGCCTCTGTCTAAATTCACAGCATCAGCTCCTCCCAGTTCAGCCCTTTCTCTTCACATCAACAAGTCCACCCCATAAGTGGGATTCATAAGCCCTGGGTTTCAACACAACCCAAAAACCAAGCCAATACAGGGGGATCTTTAAATTCCATTATCATTACAGGAGTGGCTTGTATTCTTATAGAGTTTACGTAATTCTTTGTATATTATAGAAATGAGGCCTTTATCAGAGACATTGATTGTAAAAATTCTTTCAGGGTGGCTAGGTGGCACAGTGAATAGAGCACCAGCCCTGGAGTCAGGAGGACCTGGGTTTGGAATCTGGCCTCAGACACTTAACACAAAAACTAGCCAGGTGACAGTAATGTAATGCCAAGGAAAGGCAACTTCCCAAGGTTCAAAATACCAGCATAGGTGCTCTCCATTTTATTCAGTGAAAAATTAAGAACAGAGGGAATCAAAATATGACATCATTCAAAATACAGCATTTACCAAGTGTGATTCAATAATCTCCAAGTACTACCTGATTTAATCAAATACTACCCCACCCCAGGACATTACATTCATTTAATCACTTACAAAGTCCCTGTTCTAAATACTACTCCACCCCTAGGCTGTACCTTCATTTAGTCCATCCCAAAGCCCCTCTTCTCAAATGGAGATTAGTTTCCAATAATAAGTAAAATACATTCATTTGTTCAATCATAGAACACAAAAAGGTCAAAAGTTCCCCACTCCTGGATCACAATTGAATCTACCCCAGAGTTACAATAAGTTTAAGCACAGCACTTAATACCCAAATGGAGGTCTTTTCTTCATCTTGACAGGAGGCAAGTTCTCAACAATCTTTGTTCCTGGGGAGACAAAGCTTAGCAAGGACACAAGATACATTGCTAGACTCTTCATTAATTCATTCTCTGTCTGCAGAACAGTCCTAGGACCCCTGAAAACATTAGCAACCCCCCGTTCCAGGATTTCTGTAAACATACAACAAGAAAATCCTTTTTCAGGGCTTCTGAACCAACAGCAAGGTTGCAAAACTTCTGCAACAATAGGACTGTCTTTCACCAATGGACAAATCTGGCAAAACAACATCAAAACAGACAGACAAAGTACCAGCGCAACAGTCATGTCTCCTCAGTCCTTGGCAGCTCTGGGTGGCAGCTCTCAAAGTCATGAGCAATTCAAAGTGGCCCTCAGCAATCCTCTCAGTCTCTCTCTGCCTCCACGATGCTGCTTCCAAAAAATTCTTCTGCCTCTCTCTTATGTCTCTCCAAATTTATGTCACCAGCTCCTCCCAGTTCAGTGCTCTCTTTTCACATCAACAAGTCCATCCCACAAGTGGGATTAACAAGCTCTAGGTTTTAATACAATCAAACCAAAAACCAAGCCAATACAGGGGAATCTTTAAATTCCATTGCTATTACAGTGACCTTTGGCAAGTCACTTAACCCCAACTTCCCTCCAAAAAGCAAAAAATAAAACTAAATAAAAATGTAAAAAAAATATTTTCCCAATTTTCCACTTCATCTTAATCTTGGTTGCATTGGCTTTATTTGTACAGAAACTTTTCAATTTAATGTAATCAAAATTATCCACTTTGCATTTTATAATGCTCTTTAACTCTTGTTTCATCACAAAATCTTCCTCTCTCCATAGATCTGACAGGTAAACTATTCCTTGCTCTCCCAGATTACTTACAATATCAGCTTTTATATCTAGATTGGGCACCTATTTCAACTTTATTTTGGTATGCAGTGTTAGATATTAGTCTATGCCCAATTTCTGCTATACTATGTTGCAGTTTACACAACAGTTTTTGTCAATTAGTGGGTTCTTATCCTTCAAAATGGGGTCTTTAAGTTTATCAAACAGTAGATTACTATAGTCATTGACTGCTGAGTCTTGTGTACCCAATCTATTCCATTGTTCAACTACTCTATTCCTCAGCCAGTACCAAATAGTTTTGGCTAGACCACCTTCCCTAGCATCTCTTTTCATTAATTCCCTTGAAAATTCCCTCTGGACATTTTCTTCTTCCAAATTAATTTTGCTACTATTTTTTCTAGCTCTATAATGTAATTTTTTGGTAGATTGATTGGCATGGCACTAAATATGTAATTTAATTTAGATAAAATTGTCATTTTTATTATATTAGCTTGATCTAGCCATGAGCAACTGATGTTTTTCCAATTATTTAGATCTGACTTTATTTGTGTGAAAAGTGTTTGGTAATTGTGTTCATATAGGTCCAGGGTTTGTTTTGGCAGGTAGATTCCCAAACATTTTATAATGTCTAGAGTAACTTTAAATGGAATTTCTGTTTCTATCGCTTGCTGTTGGATTTCGTTAGGGATGTATAGGAATGCTGAGGACTTATGCTAGTTTATTTTATATCCTACAGCTTTGCCAAATTTATTTATTACCTCAAGCAGTTTTTTACTTGATCGTCTAGGATTCTCTAAATATAGTATCATATCATCTCCTTGATTCCTTCAATTTCTTTTTCTCTTATTGCTACTGCTAACATGTCTAGTACCAAGTTGAATAAGAGGGGTGATAGTAGATATCCTTGTTTCACCCTGTGATAGTAATGGCAATTAAAGATTCCCCTGTATTGGCTTGGTTTTCAAATTGATTGTGTTAAAACCCAGAGTTTGTTAATCCCACCTGTGGAATGGGCTTGTTGATGTGAAAAGAAAGTCCTGAACTGGGAGGAGCTGGTGATGTAGATTTGGAGAGACACTAGAGAGAGGCGGAAGATCTTTTTTGGAAGCAGCACCTCGTGGAGAGAGAGAGACTAAGAGAATTGCTGGTGGGCGCTTTGAATTGCCCTGGACTTTTGAGACCTGCCCCCTGAGCTGCCAAGGACTGAGGAGACATGGCTGTTTTGCTGGTACTTTGTCTGTCTGTTTTGATGTTGTTTTGCCAGATTTGTCCACTGGTGAAAGACAGTCCTTTTGTTGAAGAAGTCCTGGAACCTGGCTGTTCGCTAAGAAGCCCTGAGACTGTCCTGCAGACAGAGAGTGAATACTGTCCACTGGTGAGGGACAGTACTGTTGTTGCAGGGGTCTGGAGACTGTCCTGCAGACAGAGTGAATACTGTCCACTGGTGAAGGACAGTGCTGTTGTTGCAGGGGTCTGGGAGCCTTTCTGTTGGTTCAGAAGCCTTGAAGAAGGATTTTCTTGTTGTATGTTTACAGAAATCCTGGGAGAGGGCTTTGCTAATGTGTTCAGGGGTTCTAGGACTGTTCTACAGACAGAGGATGAATTCATGAAGGGACTGGCAATGTATCTTATGGCCTTGCTAAGCCTTGTCTCCCCAGGAACTAAGATTGCTGAGAACTTGCCTCGTGTCAAGATGAAGAAAAGAGCTCCATTTGGGTATTAAGTGCTGTGTTTAAACTTGATGTAACTCTGGGGTAGATTCAATTGTGATCCAGGGGTGGGGAACTTTTGACCTTACCTTTGGAAACTAATCTCCATTTGAGAAGAGGGGCTTTGTGGTGGACTTAATTAAGGTATAGCCTAGGGGTGGAGAAGTATTTAGAACAGGGACTTTGTAATTGATTGAATGATTGGAAGGTCCTGGGGTGGGGTAGTCCTTGGAGATTATTTAATCACATTTAGTAAATGCTGTAATTTGGAATGATGTCATGTTTCGATCTTCTCTGTTCTTGGTTTGTCACTGAATAAAATAGAGAGCACCTATGCTGGTATTTTGAACCTGGGAAGTTGCCTTTCTTTTGGCATTACATTACACACCCCTGATCTTTTTGGAAATGCTTCTAACTTATCCCCATTACATATAATACTTGCTGATGGTTTTAGATAGATGCTACTTATTATTTTAAGGAAGACTCCATTTATTCCTATACTTTCTAGTGTTTTTAATAGTAATGGGTGTTGTATTTTGTCAAAAGCTTTTTCTGCATCTATTCAGATAATCATATAGTTTCTGCTAATTTTGTTATTGATGTGACCAATTATACTGATAGTTTTCCTAATATTAAACCACCTTTGCATTCCTGGAGTAAATCCTACCTGATATAAGTGTATTATTCTCATGATAAGTTGCAGTAGTCTTTTTGCTAATATTTTATTTACAAAATTTTGCATCTATATTCATGAGGGAAATTGGTCTATAATCTTCTTTCTCTATTTTGTCTATTCCCAATTTAGGTATCAGTACCATATTTGTGTCATAAAAATAATTTGGTAGGACTCCTTCTTCTCCAATTTTCCCAAATAGTTTGTAAAGTATTGGAATAAATTGTTCTTTAAAGGTTTGGTAGAATTCACTAGTAAATCTGTCTGGCCCTGGAGATTTTTTCCTAAGGAGTTCATTGATGGTTCAATATCTTTTTCTGAGATGGGGTTATTTAAGTAGTTTACTTCCTCTTCAGTTAATCTGGGAAACATATTTGTAAATATCCATCCATTTCACAAAGATTGTCAAATTAATGTGCATACAATTTGGCAAAATAATTCCTAATTATTGTTTTAATTTCCTCTTCATTGGAGATAGATTAACCCTTTTCATTTTTGATACTTGTAATTTGGTTTTCTTCTTTTGTTTGTCACATTGACTAAAGATCTATCAATTTTATTGGTTTTTTCATAAAACCAGCTCTTAGTTTTATTTATTAATTCAATAGTTTTCTTAAATTTAATTTTATTAATCTCTCCTTTGGTTTTCATTATTTCTAATTTAGTATTTAATTGGGGATTTTCAATCTGTTCTTTTTCTAGCTTTTTCAGTTGCGTGCACAATTTATTTACCTCCATTTTCACTATTTTATTTATGTATGCATTCAGGGATATAAAACTTCCCCTAAAGAACTGTTTTTGCTGCATCTCACAAGTTTTGGTATGTTGTCTCATTATTGTCATTCTCTTGAATGAAGTTACCGATTGTTTCTATTATTTCTTGTTTGACCCACTCATTCTTTTTTTTTTTAAAGCAATCGGGGTTAAGTAACTTGCTCAAGGTTACATGGCCAGTTATTCTGGGTGTGGTCTGAGTATCTGAGCCCGGGATTCGATCTCCAGGTCATCCCGACACTGGAGCCGGTGCTCTTACTCATTGAGCTACCTGGCCGCCCCTAAGCAATCGGGGTTAAGTAACTTGCTCAAGGTTACACAACCAGGTGTTTCTGGGTGGGTGCTAAGTGTCTCAGCCCAGGATTCGATCTCCAGGTCATCCCAACACTGGAGCCGGTGCTCTTACTCATTGTGCTACCTGGCCGCCCCGACCCACTCATTCTTTAGGATTAAATAATTTAGTTTCCAATTAGTTTTTAGTCTATCCTTCCATTGCCCTTTATTACATATAATTTTTATTGCATCATGATCTGAGAAGCATGCATTTGATATTTCTGCCTTTCTGCACTGAATTGTGAGGTTTTTATGCCCTAGTACAAGGTCAATTTTTGTGTATGTGCCATGTACTACTAAGAAGAAGGCATATTCTTTTTTATCCCCTTTCAGCTTTCTCCAGAGGTCTACCATATCTATCTTCTCTAAGATTCTATTTACCTCCTTAACTTCTTTCTTGTTTATTTTGAGGTTAGATTTATCAAGTTCAGAGAGGGGAGATTGAGGTCCCCCACTAGTATAGTTTTGCTATCTATTTCTTCCTCTAACTCCCTTAACTTCTCCTCTAGGAATTTGAATGCTGTACTGCTTGGTGCATAAATGTTTAGAAATGATATTACTTCCTTTTTGATGGTGCTTTTAGCAGGATGTATTTTCCTCCCTTATCTATTTTAATTAGATCTATTTTTGCTTTTGCTTTGTCTGAGATAAAGATTACTACCCCTGCTTTTTTTTTTTCACTTTAGCTGAAGCATAATATGTTTTACTCCTGCCTTTTACCTTTACCCTGTGTGTAGTCCCTGTTTCAAATGTGTTTCTTGTAAAGAGCATATTGTAGGATTATGGTTTTTAATCCATTCTCTATCTGCCTCCATTTTATGGGGTAGTTCATCCCATTCACATTCACAGTTATGATTATGATCTGTGTCTTTCCTTCCATCCTATTCCCTCCCCTGTTTATGCTTTTATTTTTTTCCCTTCTCCCTTCCCCTCCTTAAGAGTTTTCCTTTTGATCACCACCTCCCTCATTATTCCCTCCCTATAAAGCTCCCTACCTTTTCCTACCCTTCCCCCTTACTACTTCTTCCCTCCCTTCTAGCCCCCCCCTTTTTTAGCCCTCCCCCCCCCTTACTGCCTGTAGGGTACAATATATTTTTACATGTAATGTATCATTTTATTTCTTCACTGAACCAAGATTAATGAGAATAGATCTCATGCAATGCTCCTCTCCCTCCCCTCTCTCCCTCTGTTATGTATGATAGGTTTTATGTCTCTTCTCAATAGAGTCCTATACTTAACTGATTATGTTATTCCCTCCTTACGCCAGAACCAATGAGGGTGAAACTCATTTAATATTCATGTCCCTTCCTTCTCTCCCTCTACTATAATATGTTTTTATGCCTCTTTGTGTGGCATAATTTAGCCATTTTTGCTTCGTTCTTTCCTCTTCTTCCATTGTGGTCCCATTGCCACCCTTAATAACATTTTTAATCATCATTTTGTTTAATTTATACCCACCCTCTCCATTTATCTATATCCTTTTTAAATGTTGCAATACATATAAAATTCTCAATATTAATTGTTATCAGTTTCCCATATAGGGATGTAAACAGTTTACTCTTATTAAATAACAAACAAGTTGTGTGTGTGTTTGTGTGTGTGTGTGTTTTCCCTATTTACTTTTCTATGTCTCTCTTGAGTCTTGTAATTAGACATTGAATTTTCCATTGAGCTCTGGCTTTTTCATCAGGAAGGTCTGGAAGTTTGTTACATCATTGAATGACCATCTCCTTGCCTTAAGGATTATGCTCAATTTCACTGGATAGTTGATCCTTGGTCATAACCCAAGCTCTTAGATTATCTCTCCTGGATCTATTTTCCAGGGCAGTTATTTTTCATCAAGTTATTTTACCTCTTTTTCTGATTTTTCATTCTTGATGTTTTGTTTGACTGATTCTTGGTACCTCATAGAGTCATTAGCTTCAAATTAGTTGATTCTAATTTTTAGTGAATTATTTTCCTCTGTTAGTTTTTGAAGCTCCTTTTCCATATGTTCAGATTCCATTTTTATTTTCTCCAGTTAGATTTTGAGCCTCTTTTTCCATTTCACACATATTTCTTTTTTTTAAAGGAGCTGCTTTCTTCATTGAAATGTTTTTCTATTTTTGCCATTTTGAATTTAAAAGAATTAGTCAATTTATCTTCTACCTCTCTAATTTGGTTTTTAAAGTCCTTCCTGAGCTCTTCTAATTATGCTTTCTGGGCTTGAGACCAATTCATATTCCCTGTTGAGGCTTCAGCTGTGGGTGAGGAGTCAATGCTGTCTCTTTCCTAAATTGGTTCCTCCTGCTAGCAATAATAGGATTCTAGAATCTTTGTCTTTGCAATCTATCATTTACTCATTTTAAAGGGAGGCCTTAGCCACACCCTTCTTCTAGGACTCCCAAGCTTTCACTATTTTAAAATTTTGCTGCAGGGCAATAATTTCTGTGTTTATAGGTTCAGAGAGGGGGATTGGAGCAGCCGGGGTTCACTCTGCTATCCTGGTCGCTAGAAGTTCACGTAGGTGCTTTTTGAAATTTCCAGGCTATGGGTTGATATTCTCATGAGTAGCTGCTGCCACTGCCATGGACCCTGCATTTTTCTCTTACTCAGTTATAACAGATCCCAGTCCTGCAGTGATAGGCTTGAGAATGGCCCTTGTGGTTGGTAGATCAACTTGTAGCTGTGTCATCTGCCTCTGTGTACCTGTAAGTCCCTTTCTTTAAGGAAACTTTGGTGGAGTAGTGAACTGGTCCAGCAATTCTGGAAAATAATTTGGTACTATGTCCCAAAAGGCCACTTGGTGGCTCAATGTATAGTTAGGAAGAACCAAGTTTAAATTTGACTTCAAATACTTGCTCACTCTATGAGCATAAGCAAGTTTCATTTGCCTCAGTTTCTTCAACTGTAAAATGGGGATAATAGCAATGTAGAGAGGGGGAACCTGAGGTCTTCCACTAGTAATATCTTTTTACTGTCTATTTCCTCCTGTAACTCACTTAACTTTTCCTTTAAGTATCTGGATTCTATGCCATTTAGCATATATGTGGTTAGTATTGATCTTCCTTGTCTATGGTACCTTTTAGCAATATATAGTTTCCTTGTTTATCTCATTTAGTTAGGTTTGGTTTTGGTTTTGCTTTGTCTGAGATCATGATTGCTACTCTTATTTTTTTTAAGGTCAATGGAAGCATAATCAATTCCTCTCAAGACCCTCATTTTTACTTTGTGTAGGTGTGTTTCTGTTTCAAATATTTTTCTTGGAAACAATATATTTTTGGATTTGAGTTTCTAATCCTTTCTGATATCTACTTCTGTTTTATGGGTGAGTTAATCCCATTCACTTTGACATTTGTGGTTACTAACTCTCTATTTCCCCTCATCTTATTTTTTCCCTTTTTTATCTTTCTTTTGCTCTTTTTACCCTATCTCTCCTCAAAAACCTGGTTTGCTTATGACCGCTACATCTATTAATTTGCCCTCCCTTCTATCAGCCTCTCCTATTCTCTTATTCCCTCCCCTCTTGCATAAGATAGATCTTAATTATCCATTGAGTATATGGATATAGATATTTTCCCTCTTTGACCAATTTAGATGTGTTACCCCCACCATCATCATTTTCCCCTTCATTGTAAAAGCTTTTCCTTACATGCCTCTGTTATGTAAGACAATTTTCCCATTCTTCCTCTCCCTTCCTCCTTCTCCCAGTGCACAATTCTTTCTCTCCCCCTAATATTTTTAGATCATCCCATCACAGTCAACTCACACCTCTGTCTATGTATGCTCCTTTTAATTGCCCTAATAAAGATAAAGCTCTTAAAAGTTTCATCCTGCCATATAGGAATATCAACAATTTAACCATATGATTTAATCCTTATGATTTCTTTTGCATGTTCACCTTTTCATACTTTTCTTGAGTCTTGTGTTTGAATATCAAATATTGTATTCTTCTCTGGTTTTTTCATCAGGAATGCTCCCAAGTCTTCTCATTAAATATCCTTTTGTTTTTTCCTCTGAAGGAATTATTTCCTTTGACTTATAGAATATCATATTCCAAGACCTCCACTTCTTTTAACAATAAAATTGCTAAATCTTGTGCACTCCTCCATGTGGCTCCACAATATTCTAATTGTTTCTTTTTGGGTACTTAAAACATTTTCTTCTTTAGTTAGGAGCTCTGAAATTTGGCAATAGTATTCCTGGGAGTTTTCATTTTGGGATCTCTTTCAGGAGGTGATTAGTGGATTCTTATAATTTCTATTTTGCCCTCTGGTTCTAGGGTAGCAATACAGTTTTCCTTGATAATTTCTTGAAATATCTCATCTAGACTTTTTAAAATTAGGGCTTCCAGATAGTCTAATAATTCTTAAATTACCTATCCTTGACCTATTTTCCAGATCAATGGATTTTTCCAATGGAACATTTCATATTTTCTTCTATCTTTTCATCTTTTTTATTCCTTTTTAGCTTATTTTATTAATTTATTTTTGAATAGAAATTTTTTCTGAATTGTATGTCATCAATTTTTAGCATCCCTTTTGTTTTTAATAAGTTTTTGAGTTCTAGATTTTTCTCCTTCCCTCCAAAGGAAGGGTCTACCTGATAGATTTATGGAGAAGAGAAGAATTCATGACTAAACAAGAGATAGTGTTACAAAATGTAAAATAGATAGTTTTGATTATATTAAATTATTTTTTTTTATTTTTGGAGGGAGGAGGGCAGGGCAGTTGGAGTTAAGTGACTTTGCCAAGGTCACACAGCTAGTAAGTGTTAAGTTTTTGAGGCCGGATTTGAACTCAGGTCCTCCTGACTCCAGGGCTGGTGGTCTAGTCACAGTGCCAACTCACCACCCCCAGATTGTATTAAATTAAAAAGCTTTTGCACAAACAAAACAATTTGATATAGGTTGTGTATGTGCAATTATGTAAAACATATTTCCATGTTAGTCACTGTTATAAAAGAAGAAACAGATCAAAAGGGAAAAAACCAAGAAAAATGAAGTAACTAAAAAAAGGATCCTTTGATACACATTCAGAGTCCATTAGTTATTTATGCATATGTGTTGTGGTTTAAACCCAGGGATGCCAAAAACTGTTGAAGTGGGGGCTCTGCACACCCCAAAACTGTTGCAGTTTCATGATGTGTTGTGGTGGAACCATCTCAAAGAATTCAGAGTCAGACCACCTCTAATCCAAGTATAGGCATATGAGACTGACACCTCCCATGAAGCGGGCTAAGTTCCAAGAGGAACCAGCAACTTTAGAGAAATCAAATTATAGGGTAAAGATGCAATTACACAATAGAAATTTACATAGACTAGAGGAATATCATTAATATTAAAAAGGCAGGAGGAGTTTGTTATGGGATTAGGTAAAGGAGGAGGGGACTGTTAAGGGATTAGGTAATGGGGGAGGGGTCCCATCTATGGTTCCATGGTTAAACATTCTGGTCATTCTGCCCTCCAACTGGCTAGCTATTGTCCTTCTGTCTTGGGCTACAGGGATGATATGATTGTGATTGCACACCTATTCTCATGGGAAAGGGTCTGGGGACAGTGACCAGGTAGAGGCAGTAGCTAGGTTCCCATAATGTGGAAACACCTGCTGTTTCTGTGGGAACTAAGAGTTCAGGGACACACCTGTTGTTCTAGTGAGCAGTGAGGCATATACAAAGAAGTTAAGACATTGGTGGGGGGGCTGGGTAGATACAAGGGGCCTGATGTTCACTAGGGTCAGGCCTATAATAAAGTGAAAATATTGGGGCCGGGGGCAGCTTTATTAGCATCGCATCACATGTATATTGCATTTTCCTTCATGAGTCCTTTATCATTGTCTTAGATCCTTGTTACCGAGAAAAGTCCTCCTCTCCAGTGTTTTCCTTTTGTCTACTACCTCCCTCAATATTCCCTCCCTTCTGTCAATACCCCACTTCCCCTTTACTTAATCTCCTCCACTCCTACTTCCCTGTCTGGTAAAATAGATTTGTATTTTCAACTGATTGTGTATATTACTCCCTCTTTGGGCAAATTCTAGTAAGAGTAAGTTTCAAGTGATACCCATTGCCCACCCTCCCGTCTCCCCCTCCACTGTAATAGGATTTTTGCACCTCTTCATGTGTAAAAATTTACCCTGTTCTGCCTCTCCATTCCTTCTGTACCCAGTAAGCTACTTTTTCTTGTCCCTTAGTTAATTATTTTTATGCCATTCCATCAAATTCCCCTTTTACCTTCTATGTATATCCCTTCTAGCTGTACAGTGGTACAAATTTATTTTAATTTCAGTTTCATTCTCCCATCTAAGCATATTTAGCTCTATTGAATCCCTTGTGTTTTCTTTTCTCTTTTTACCTTTTTAGGATTCTCTTGGGTCTTCACATTGGAGATCAAATTTTTCATTCAATGCTGGCTGGCCTTTTCCTTATGAACATTTGAAATCCTTCTATTTCATTGAATGACCATTTTCCCCCCTTAAATAATTATGTTTAATTTCACTGGATAAGTGCTTCTTAGTTGTAGTCCCAGCTCCTTTGCCTTTTGGAATATCATATTCCATGACCTCTGATCCTTTAATGCTATAACTGCTAAGTCCTGTGTAATGCTGATTGTGGTTCCCCAATATTTGAATTGTTTCTTTCTGGTCACTTGCAGTATCTTTTCCTTGAAGTGATAGTTCTGACATTTGACTTTAATGTTCCTTGGAATTTTTATATTGTGATCTCTTTCCTAAGGTGATGAGAATATTCTTTCAATGTCTATTTTGCCCTCAGGTTCCAGGATACCAGAGGTATTTTTCCTTGATAATTTCTTGAAAGATGCTGTCTAGAACTTCTTTTTTATAATGGCTTTCAGGTAGCCCAATAATTCTGAGATTATCTCTTCTGGGTCTATTTTTTTTTCAGGTAAGTTGTTTTTCCCATGAGGTATTTTACATTTTATTCTATTTTTTCATTCTCTTGATTTTGTTTGAGTGATTCTTGGTGTCTTATAAAGTCATTAGCTCCCACTTATTCAATTTTAACTTTTAGGGAATTGTTTTCCTCAATTAGTTTTTTACCTTCTTTTCCATTTGGTTAATTGTATTTTTATAGGAGGTGTTTTCTTCAGTGAATTTTTGTATCTCCTTTTCCATTTGTTCAATTCTATTTTTTAAGCAGTTTTCTTTTCCTAGGTTGTAGATTCTTTTTGTGTGTGTGATTCTCTTGCATTACTCTCATTTTTTCCCAAAATTTTTCTATTATCTTTCTTATTTAAATTTTTAAGCTTCTTTTAAAACTCTTCCATGAGTTCTTTCTGGGCTTGAGACCACTTCTCATTTTTCTTTGATGCTTTTCCTATGGGTGTTTTGACACTGTTGTCCTCTTCTGAGTTGGTGTCTTGATCTTCACTGTCCCCATAATAAGTTCTATGATCAGATTTTGCTGTTGTTTTTTGCTCATCTTTTTGGGGCTTTTTCCTTACTTTAAAAATTGACTTCTGACTCCACCTCACCCGGCTCTGGTTCTTGCTTCAGCAGTGTTTGGACGGAACAGATCCGGGGTCCCCCCAGCTCCCCTCGCTCTTTAGCTTCAGCCTTCTGCAGGCCCGCCAGCCTGTGGGACCCGCTGCCCCCTGCCAGCCCCTGGGACCAGCCCCTGCCTCCGGGACCAGCAGCCTTCTCCCTCCTCCGTTGGTGCCATGAACTCTAGCTCCCAGATCCGCCAAAACTTCTCCTCCGAGGCCGAGGCCGAGGCTGCTGTCAACCGCCTGGCCAACGTGTTCCTGCAGGCGTCCTACTGCTACCTGTCCCTGGGTTTCTATTTCGATCGGGAAGATGTCGCCCTGCCGAGGGTGTCGCTTTTTTCCCGTGATCTGGCAAAGGACAAACGTGAGGGCGCTGAGCGCCTTATGCGGCTCCAGAACCAGCGTGGGGGCCGTGTCCTCCTCCAGGCTGTTCAGAAACCTGCCCAAGATGAGTGGGGTCGCAGCTTGGATGCCAGGCAGGCAGCCCTGAACCTGGAGAGGGGCCTGAACGAGGCCCTCCTGAAGCTGCACGCCCTGGGCTCGAGCCAAGGCGATCCACATCTCTGCGACTTCCTGGAGAGCCACTACCTGGGCACGGAGGTGAAGCTGCTGAAGCGTCTGGGCGACCACCTGACCACGCTGCGCCACGTGCAGGCAGACCCCCAGCCCGGGTTGGGTGAGTACCTGTTTGAGAGGCTGAGTCTGAAGCAGGACTAGGGGAGCAGTCCAGGCGGCCCCAGGGCCCAACCAAGACCTCCCACAATAAAGCTAGCTGTTCTCCTTGGGAAAAAAAAAATTGACTTCTACTCCTGGTATGGAAAGGGCACTTTTTCATGCTTCTTGTGCCAAGGGCTGCAGGCCCTCCCTGAGTACCTGGATGCACTGACATTGCCCTGAGGTATACAGAGACCCTCATGTCTAATACTGTGCTGGGGGAAGAAGGAGTGTGTGGCACTGCTGGAAGCCATAAGTGTCTGAGAGCTTACCTGGTTTTGAGCTGGGGTCCCAGTTATGGTGTCTTCTGGGTGCTGAGGCTGGGGTGGGTTGTTCTTGTATTAGCCTCTGTCTGTTTGCCCAGGACTATACTGACACACATGGCAGGTCCCAGGGCTAGCAATTGACCATTCACCTGCCTGTTACTGGGTTATGTGTGGGGTCCTGGTGCTGCTGTGTGTCCATTTGCTTAAGCACCTGTAATGTCCTGATGTTGGCATCTATCTATTTGGTGGAGGCTATGCTGAAGTACATGTGGGGTCCCAGAACTGCCTATTTGTATATATAAAATTTTCAATATATAAAATAATAACTATATATAATATATTTACTTTAATTAATAATATTGTTTTTTGGACTTATACAATAGTCTTTTTGTATTGAACCAATCCTGCATTTCTGGTATAAAGTCAATCCAGTTCTAATACATTAATTTAGCCTACTTGCCAATATAGACTATAGAATTTTTTCTCTGTTTTGTCTTTCCTTGTTGTAGGAATCAAGACCAATTTTTTTTCACAGAAAGAGATTAATATAATGCTTTACTTTCTAATTATTACAAAAGTTTTTATGCTATTAGAATTAATTGGTCCAAGACTATTTGAGAGATTCACTTGTGAATCCATCTGTCCTAGAGTACTTTCTTTGTGAGTTTATTTATAGCTTATTCAGTTTCTTTTTCTGATACTGCTTTATCAAAATTTTTTTTTCTTTTGGTTACTCTGGATATTTTCTATTTTAGCATGTATTTATTTCCTCTAAGTGAGCAGTTTTGTCAACATTTAATTTAGACTAAACAGTTTTTTAAATAATTTCCCTTATTTCCTCTTCAGTTGTTTCAGATATTATTCTTTTGATATTTTTTGTTCTACTGTCAAATTCTTGTTTCTATCTTGCCATTCTAATTTTCAAGGTTTTTAGTTTTTGAGTAAGATTTTTCACCTACAGTTCTAAAATGTCACTTTTTTTCCTTCCTAACATTTCCATTCTGTATCTTCTTTCATTTACTCTGGGTACTCCTGTAGTTTTTGTGGCCAGGGCATTGTTACTGGGGCTTGTTGTGAGGAGGCTATTTGGGGGAGGAGGGAGAGGGTACCACTTGGAAGTCTCAAAAAAGTTTTGGGTTTTTTTTTTCTTCATGATGGTCAGAGTTTTACCTCATTTCTCATTGGAAGACCTGCACTTAGGTCAAGCTCTGAAAATGAAAAAATGTGGGCTATGGCCTGTCCAGTCCTGAGTAGAGTGGGTCAAACTAGACCTCTCCTTCAAGGGAATCTTCAGATATTCAGGTGCTGGGCCCTGAAGAAGGTCTCCCTCTTACCAAAGGGGTCTGGAATGTCTCCCATAAAGTCTTCCAGTGGTCCTTCCTCCCTATTTCTAGGATTGAGAGTTATTCCATTGCTGGGTTTCCACCATAAGCTTTAAGGGCTTTGGCAACTTGATTCTTTCTAGTTTCTTTCTTCTGCAGCTTGACTTGAGACACTGAACCCTACTGGACCCTGCCTGGAACACCCCAAGATTGGTCTTTCTTGGCATGAACTTGGGCAGAAAGCCACTAGTTTGAGAAACTTTGGGTTGGACGTGTCACACTAGACTCTCTGAAACATCCCAGTTTGGGTGGAAGCATCTAGAAATGATTCTATTGCTTAGTAGCATGGTGAATCTCTAAGCTTTAATGAAGTAATTACAGGTGATCTGGGCTCTTCTGTGTCCTACTACACTACTATTTTCCAAGTTTAACTATCTTCTTGATAATAATACTTTCTTAGGATTATTAAAACTAATCTTCCTTTAAAAAAACCTGGGATTACTTTAAATGTTGTTCATAACCCCCACATATAGAACACAAAGTTCAATATGCTTCCAAAGTTACTAAACTGTGATACCCTTTGAACCAGCAATACCAACACTAAGCCTATACCGTCAAGAGATCAAAGAAGATGAAAAGGATCCATATGTACCAAAGTATTTATAACAACTCTTTTTTTTTGTAGTGGGAAAGAGCTGGAAGTTAAGGGAATATCCATCTTTTATGTCAGGGAGTATAAGAATAAATTATGGCATATGAATGAAATGGAATATCATAGTGCTATAAGAAATGTTAAAAATAGATGGTGTCAGAAAAATCTGAGAAGACTTGCATGAACTGATGTAATGTGAAGCGAGGAGAAACAGAAGAACAATATATACTATAATAAAATTGTAAGGACTTCAGAACTTTGATACAGAGAAAATATCATGAAGAATACAGCCCACCTCCTGATAGAGAGAAGGTGGATTAAAATGCAGAATAAGACACATATTTTTTTTTAACTTGGCCAATGCAGGGATTTATCTTGTTTGACTAGGAATATTGGTAACAAATGTTTTGTGGATTTTTTTTTCTTTCCAGGGAAGATAGGAAAAAACTTTTAAATGTTTAATTAATAAAATAAAATACAGTGTTGTTTAATTTTGTAAAACTTCATGGACTTAAAATTGTACTTTTCTACTAAAATGAACTCATGGTTCTATCAATTTGTAGCGTTTGTGATGAGAGCACTTGAGCCTTAATATTCCTGTATATCAGGAATAGACTGAGATTAGTTATTCATTCCACATATGCTATGACCAGATGGCTCTAATGGAGTAGTTCTCTATTGATGTGAGTTGCAATTGACCAGAGACCTAAAGGAAGGAAGCTCTACAACTTTTTCTTGCCAAAAACCCACACAATTATTTTAATTATAATCTTGCCAAATCAAACATTTAGTAATTCTAGAACTTGTATGTCATTCTTAAAAGGTATTTCTGAAAATTTAATGATACAGTTTCCAAAATAATCTTACCATGATTCTGTGAGTAAACTGGTCAAGTATTTATCTTGCAATTATTTTATTCCATTGCATTTTTCAGGGATAAGCAAAGCAAGCTATTTACTTTATGCTAGTTAGTATGGTATATAATAGGGGATGCAAAGGTAAAAATGAAATAGCCCCAACTCTCAAAAAGCTTAAAATTAATTCAGATTTCTTTTGTATTCTATTAGGTTTCCTCCTAAGTTAGTGGTTTTGCTTTATTAAGAGGGTTGCAGAAACTAGATTATGAATAAGAATTATTTAAAAAAAAGGATTAAAACAGGATTCATAAGGTTTAAGATACCATTTCTTCACAGAGTCCATTTCCTCATGCTAATAAATACCATTTACTTTGAGTTCTCAAAGTCCTCATCTGTGCTAACATTTCTCTTTTAGTGTTGCCATTTGAACATCTTTGAAAGATTAATTTTAATGGAAAAAAATGAGGGAGAAGAGATTATACGCAATCTTCAAGCCAAAATTCAATGGAAGTCTTTAAATAATTTTGCATTTTTAAAGTCACATTAGGATGTGAAATATTAAAATATGAATATATTCTATAGTACTGAAAAAATGTTCCTGTATAGGAGATAATACATATAAGAAAGTCACTTCATTGTTATTTCTTTCTTTCCAACAAAAGGAACTCTGGGTATGCAAAAATGTGGAAATCTCACTAAGTGTGTTTATGTCAGGACTATCAGCAGTGGCCTTAGGTAGACTTTTACAGAATGATTTTCTGAGAAAATCAGGACATTGGAGAGGGAAAGGCTTCTGAGCTCATCTCAGGGTGTGGTTATTTCAGAGGGCACTTCAAGGTATAGAGGGATAGGCTACCCCCAACCCCAAACTGCCAGTCACCTTCAATATAATCTAAAAGTGTTTAACAGAATAGTAATGAAATAGGTGGTCTGATAGAAGTTATTTTAAGGATGGGGCTAAGGTGTTGGGAATGAGGAAGAGGACTGAAAATGTGTCCCTTCAGAAAATAGAAGACTAGAGGAAATGGCAAGAGGAGAAAATAGAACTCTCAGGGCAGAAGTTCTGAACCTAGGTTACAAGGAACCCAAAGAGTTCTATGGATAGATTTCATGGGTCAATGAATTTAGATGAACAAAAAGATATCTTTATTCACTAACTTCTCACTAAAATTTAACTTTTCTTTCAATTATTAATGAAGGCAATGAAAGTTATTCTGATTCCATAGGTTTTATTAGACTGCCAAAGAGGTCTGTCACACAAAAAAATGTTAAGAAACCTTTTTAGAGGTTAGTGACTGAATACATCTAGACATTGTTCTGCTCAAAGCCTGATGCTTATTTGATGCTGCTGAGTGAAGCTATAATTGATAATGTTGTTAAAGTATGGTTAAGTCTGATAAATGTTTTGTGAATATGAGATCATTTTTGTAAGTCAGTAGCTAATTTATAAGAATGACTGCTACCCAAGAGAATTCTTTAAGGCAAAAAAAAAAAAAAA
>NW_027187460.1:54698090-54790211 GCF_028583685.1 Petaurus breviceps papuanus | reverse complement strand
TCTTAGTTTCTGTATGGCTTCTGCCTTTTTTTGTCTCTCTCTGTTACACATCTGGAATTGTAATTTCCTCAATGTAGGCGTTACAGTGTACAGAGGCCTGGGCCTGCAGTCAGGAAGATCTGAGTTGAATTCTAACTTCAGACACTTATTATCTGTGTTATCCTGTGTGAGTAGCTTAACCCTGTTTACCTCAGTTTCCTCACCTGTAAAATGATCAGGAAAAGGAATAGCCAACTATTGCAGTATCTTTGCCAAAACACCAAAGTGATCACGAAAAGCTGAAACAACAGAAAGAAATGAATAACAATGTAGGATATTACTGGAATGAAAACTCCCTCTACACAAAGCAATAAATCAACAAACATTTATTAAGTACTTATTATGTGCCAAAAATGGTGGAAATGGTTTTCTTAAGGAGTGTAGTAATGACAAAAGACAGAAGAGATATAGAATAATAGTTAGCAGGAATGGTGGCATAAAGTGAAGATTTTTAAAGGATGTTAGAGACATGTGCATATCTGTAGGCACCAAGGAAAGAATCAGTAGATAGTAAGAGGAAAAAGATATATTTTTAAAAGAATGGGGGATATAGTGGGAGAAATTTGCTGCAGAATTGGGGAAGGGATAGGAATAAGGGTGTAAGGAGAGAAGTTTATCATGGCAAGGAGGAGAGTCACTTTTATCATATAAGATAAATGTGAAGGAGAGACAGGAGGGAAAGACCACTGAGTAATGTGAGATGAGCAGGAAATAAGCCAGACAGGTGTCCTAATACTCTTCTTCAGTAAGGTATAAGGTAAGGTTTTCAATGGAAAGGCTGGGGGAAGGAGCTGTTGTTGAAAATCTGATGATGCAAGAAAAATTTTGAAATGGAAGCTGTGGTGAGTGGGATAGTTAATCAGTTGGAGGGAGGAGATGCAAAACAATTCCTTTGCTAGAGTGAGGATCCAATTAAGAGTGTGTAGGGTAAAGTTGAAGAGGACCCACTTAGAAGAGTTTTGCAATTTCCTCCAGTTCCATTCAGCAACATAAAAATAGGCCTAAAGGAAGAAGATAATGACAGTAATCCACAGTTGGGTTTTGGCAAAGTGTAATCAGTGATAGGCCAAGGGATTCAAGGGATCAAGGTTGTGAAAAGAGAAGAATGTATCCAGCAAAAGGGTAATATCTGGAAAAGAACTGGGTCATGGAGGGACCCAGAAGATTATAGTGAGGACAATCGGGAACTAGGATGCTATGGTAGTTGAGGGAGCATCAATATGTATGTTGAAGTACCTTAGGTCAAGAGCAGGAGTTGAGGTGTGAGAAAGATTGGACTGATATGGAGGAAGAAAGGAAAACATCCTGGGCAGTTGAAAGATGACAGCCATTAGGATTTGAATTGGGTGAAAAATTTAGATAGCATATGCCTCAAAGAAAGAGGTTATTGAGTTAGGAAAAGATGAAATACTAAAAGACTATGATCAGATAAAATGATATCAGATTTCATGAATATGAAAAAGTGATAGACTGGAAAGAATCCAGTGAGCAACAGACAAGCTGATGAAGAGTCTCCAGTTCCTGCCTCATCAACATTGGTTGAAGGAAATGGGAGTGTTTTGCCCAGAGAAGACATGACTCTTGGAGGAGGGGAACTATGTATAAGTATATGAAGAGCTTTCATGTGGAAAAGAGATTAGGCTTGCTATGTTTGCCTCCATGGGGCAGAACTAAGAGTAATGAGTAGAAATTATAAGGAGGCAAATGTAGGTTCTGTGTTAAGAAAATGTAGCTAACCATGAGAGTTGTCCAAAAATGGACTGGATTGCCTTGGGAGGTATATGTTTCCCTTCACTGCAGACCTTAAAGCAGAGGCTTTGGAAGATCATTTCAAGGTTTTTCCTCCCATCAAATATAAAACAGCCTTTGTAACTTCTAACATTATACTATTCTACCCTCTGGAGACAAAAAAAATAGATCTAGGGTGGCTAGGTGGCACAGAGAATAGAGCACTAGCCCTGGTGTCAGGAGGACCTGAGTTCAAATCCAGCCTCAGACACTTAACACTTACTAGCCATGTGACCTTGGGCAAGTCACTTAACCCCAATTACCCCTCCAAAAAGCAAAAATTAAAATTAAGAAGAAAATATATCAAGTTCTTTTTTTCCACAAAAGATATACCTTCAAATACTTGAAGATAGGTTCCTTCCCTTCCACCCCAGTCCTCTGCACATACCCCTAAGATCACTAGAATTGTTTTTTTTTTTTTTTCCAAGCTACATATCTCTTCAGGACCCAGAATTTATAAACTACCTACTTTGTTCCAAGAAATCTACTAAGCATCATGTATACAAAGATAAAAGTGAAGTAGAAGTAGTTCCTTGTCTCAAAGATATTACATTCTAATATGTGCATGTGTATACACACATACACATGCATAAACATGCACATATGTATATACATATGTGTATGTATACATGTAAATACAATATAATTTTTTTTTGAACTAGCATTGGAAAGGAAGGCACTATCAACTGGGAGAATCAGGAAAGGCTCAATGTAGGACTTAGCACTTACGTGTTTTCCAAGCATGGGCAACAGCCAAAGCAAAGGGGAGATAGAATGTCATGCATGAGGAAGGTCAACATGAGTGAAACATAGGGTAGTGCCGTGGGGGTAGGAGTAGCAATATGCAACAACGCTGTAAGGAAGGTAGGACTCATACTTTAAAATGTCAAATAGTAAAAATGATATCTGGTCCTAGAGGTAATAAGGAGCCAGTGGAATTAATCGAGGAGAGAGAAAACATAGTTTGGTGTGTCCTTCAGGGAAATCACTTTGGTTGTGTTGAAAGTGGATTGTATTGAAGAGAGCCTTGAGACAGGAAGATCAAATAGAAAGCTATTCTACTAACCTAATCTAAGCAATTAGCAGCAAAGGCCTAGAGCAGAATGATGGTTATAGGAATAGAGAAGGGGACACATGAGATATGTTATAAGACAAGATTTGGCAGTTGATTAGATATGTGGGGTGAGTGAGAGGGAGGCATCAAGAATGACACTGAGATTGTGAAATTGAGCAAACTAAAGAATGAAACTACTTCTTTTGGCTTTTGTATCAAATTTTCAGGCAATATTGAGTTAGCAGTTCAAATTCAAGCATACCTTCCTTATTTTGTACTTGTGAAGCTGATTTTTTGAACCTAAATATGAGATTTTTCACTTATCCCTATCATTCTACATAGGATACTGTGTATTCTTTCTATGTGTAAGTTAGTAGCTGACTGGGAATCAACAAGCAAGCATTTAATAAGTGCTTATCAGATGGCAGGCACTGTAAATAAGCACTAAAATATATGTGCATGAGAAAGAAAGATGGTCTCTGACCACCAGTAGCTAACATAATAATAAGGGAAGACAACATGTAAAAAAGGAGATAAAAATTTGGTGTGAAGGGTGGGAAGACATACTTTTAAGGATAACAGGAAAGTCCATATTCAGGGACAGAGCCAGGAGAGGAGCGAAGAAGTTAACATGACTGACATGGACACTTCCATAAAACAGAGATTCCATGGAAAACTTACCAACTTGGTGAAGTAGGTTCAGGAATGAGGCATTCTTTCATTGTGAGAAGGCTAGAGGTACCAAGAAATCTTCTAGAATGAGAAGGTTATTAGGACATGATAGAAATGTCAGGAGAGTTAGGAACTGAGTTGGGAGAGGACAGATTATAAAGGAGGATTGCATTTCTTTCTTGTTTGAAGAATGAATGTTGTATCCTATGAGGTTGTATGGAGACAACTTGATAAAAAATGTGGTGAAGCTCATGAAAATTTGTGCATGTATGTATATATAGACATGTATACTAATGCCATTTCCACAGATTCTTTTTGGTAAGTGCTACCATTCAAAACTTTTTGCAAATTTAAAAGGAATATTTAATGATTTTTTCCCCTTTTTCATGATGCATCAACTTAATTCTACAATTGAAGTTTCATGCCTCATAAATAATTCTTCCTTATTGGCTTCACATGTCTCATAAGTATAAGAAAGACATAACCATAAAACCATAGCCATGACTGTCAGTAAGTATAATTACTTATTTAATTGAAATAGGATCAATGTATTCTATAGATAATTGTATTTCAAATGTATATCTCCTCTTGTTCTTATGAAATAATGTAAGAAATAAAATAAAAATATTGTTTTATCAATGTGAAGAGTAGTCATCAAACATAAGTATTTCAGTCAGTAGTGGTCAAAATCCCTTTCCCCTCCCCACTACCACTATTGGGAGTATCATTTAAAACTATTTCATTATTTTACCAATCACTTTAATAAACTCATCTAAATATTATTTTTATCAAGCACAAAACATAATTGATAGATTCTACTGTATACAAATTAGTTACTAAATGATTAAGTTTAATTGATTTAATCTCATTCCATTTAATAACAAGCTGATATTCATAAGGAGTTGAGAGAATGATGATGGGGGAAAAGAAAAATATATAATCTCTCACTGTGGAGATAATATATTCATAGTCATTAAAGAGAAATATAGATTTAGGCTGCTCTTATAATTACCAGTGCTGTTACACTCTTTCCCTAATGATGCAAAGAGTTGGCCATTGGAGTAATTAAGAACTTTTGTCTATACCTCTCTCTGAGTTCATAAAGTTCAATCTATTCTCTTTTGTTCCTCCTCTCAGATAACATCTTTTATTTATAGTTTATTGATTTTTTTCAAATTTTCTTTTAAAAACACTTTACTGAGTCATTTTTTACTTCAGTCATTTTCCATCATTCTTTCCAAATTGAATCCTCCTTTTCTTAACTTTTTTTTTGGAAAGGGCAATTGGGGTTAAGTGACTTGCCCAAGGTCACACAGCTAGTGAGTGTTAAGTGTCTGAGGCCAGATTTGAACTCAGGTCCTCTGACTCCAGGACTGGCGCTCTCTCTATTCACCACTCCACCTAGCCACCCCTGAACCATCCTTTTTGACAAAGAAAAAAAATTAAGCAAAAGTATCCAAGACAGGATCTATAATTGCCAATTCAAACAATATTCTCACCTCCTGATCTCACCTCCCTACCATAAAGAAAGAGGCAAGTCTGATTTTGTCTTCTCCATACCCTTCATAGGTTTCAATCTATTCTTAGTAATCTATACATTTACATTGCTGAAATCAGCATGTATATATATTTTTTGGTTCTCCTTATTCTTATTTGCTTCAATAAGTACAAATCTCATGTTTCTCTGAGTTTCTCATTAATCATTTCTTACTGTACAGTAATATTTCATTATATTCTTATATATTACATTTGACCATTCATAGCTTAGTGGATGGACAGCCACTTTGTTTACAATTCATTGATGCCATAAAGAGAACTACCGTGAATAATGTGGTCCGTATTGGACCTTTGTTTTTGTCACAGACTTTCTTGGGGAACATGGGAAGTAATTAGATTTATGCATCAAGGGACGTAAACAACTTATTTACTTTTCTCACATAATTCCAAATTGAAATGCAGAAGAGTGGGACTACCTCACTGTACCACCAACAGTACATTAGTGTGCTTGTCTCCCCGCCGCAGCTCTTAGATTGAATTTTCTTATCTTTTTTTTTCATTTTTGCTAATTTTCATGTTGGTATTATATTTTGAAATTTGTATTTTGTATTTTGAAAATCATTCCCATTCTTTGACCACTTATGTATTGAGGAAAGGCTCTATTATGTTTGTATCATTTACATGGTAAAGTAGTAAAAACAATGAATATAGAGACCTGGTATCTGGGTTTAAAGCTTGTCTCTAGTTAGACTACAGGTGACCTTGAATAAATTGCTTAACCCCTATAGGTCCCAGTTTCCTCATCTGTTAAATGAGTAGGTGGTACTAGATAACTTCTAATATCCTTTTCATGTTTAAATTTATAATTCTTTTATATTTTATGTATCATAGTTTTTACTAGTTGTATATATGATGCAAATATTTCCCCACTCCACTAATTTTATTCATCTTAAACCTTTTAAAATTTGTAGCTAAAATATGCTTGTTTGATTAAGAAATCTTCCTTTACTCAAATTGTGAAAAATACCTAATTTCTTTCTCTTGTTTTTAATTATATCCATTTTTTTAATATTCAAGTTCAATCTGAGTTAAATATATTCCATGGTATAAGATGGCAGATACTAATTTATGCCAAATTCACTTTGAGTTTTTTTTCTGAAACTTTTGCAAAAAGGGAGCCATTTCCTTAGCAATTTGTATTCTTGGGGTACATCAAACACTCAACCATTATTTTTCATAGCTTCTGTTTCTTATTTAGTTTAACTTATATTCTTTTATGTTTTTTAACCAGTATCAAATACTTTTGATCACTGATGTTTTATAATATATTTTTACTTCTGATAATTCTTTGCCCTTGTTACTCATGCTTTTTTAATTAATTACCCTGAGATTCTAGAACTTTTGTTCTTCCAAAGAATATTTTGCCTAGCTCTAAAAATATATACTCAGAAATTTGATTGACTTAGCTTTAAATTTATAAGTTAATTTAAGTAATATTATAATTCATCCTATGTTGGAAAGCCCCAATTATGAACCATGAATCTCTCTCCAGTGTGTCACCTCCAATTTTCATTCCTCTGAAATGCTGGTATTCTGTTTCTTAGACATAGGTAGCCAGAAGCTAATATTGGCATTAAAAATGGGATTTTGTGATAGTGAATATTCAACTTGACTTAGAGTAAAAACTTTATATGCCTTAGAGAACAAAAAAGTTTCTGCCATTCAAAATCCATGCATGTATAATTAGTAATATTTTTAAAGTATCATTCATGTTGTCTTGAAAGTTCTACTCTAGGTAACTGACTGTCTCAGCTTTGGCTAATCCCAGTTCTGTTCCCATCCCCATTGGAATAAAAGTGGAAAAACCATTAAAATCTTCATTTTAAAAATAAGGGAGAAATGAGTCAAAAGTTAAATATGTTTCCATATTTTCATCTAAATGCAAGGTCTAAATTAGCTTTTGAAATGTTTTTTTAAGATGAACTCAAATTTATACTGAGAGAGTAGTAAAGAGCCTAATTTCTACTTTCTGCTATATAGAAGTTAGCTCCTAAGTAATTAAGTTAAGTTGATATGATCCCATTCCATCTGATACCAAGGTGATATTTATAAGGAGTTGAAAGAATGAGGGGGGAGAAGGAAAATATAGAACTGCTTATACTATGGATTTACTACATATATAGCAGACAATCCTGGATCAGAATGAATTGGTTGATGGACTATTGATAAGTGGGTTGATAAATTTCTAGCATTTATTCACAAAATGGTCTATGCCATGTTACAGAAGAGTAATAATGCTAATTAAATATTGGCTGAGACATTCAACAGGCTAGTCTATTAATTTATAGAGCAGCTTGTAAAGCAGCATGGTATAAGAGATAGAAAACCAATCCTGGAATGGAAAAATTAGATTCAAAACTATTTTTCACATATACTGGGTGTGACATCCTGAGCAAATCACTTAACCTTTCAGTACCATGAAACAGCTCTCTTATATTATGTTAAAAATGCATTGTTGATCCACTTTGGTGAAGGGAATTTCTATATCAGAGGTGCTTATATTAATAAAAGTGATGATCTGAATCACCAATAATTAATGTTATGTCACTATAATAGGTAAGATTTTAATTAAAACAATGCACAACTCCCAGCAGAGATACTATCACAATTTTATGTAATACATATATATATGTATGTGTATACATATATACATATATGTGCAAATGCATATAGCTATATGTGCATGTATATGTATACACACACTTAGACCCATTCCTGGGACCATATTTAAGGAAAAACACACACATTTATACATACACATATATACATATATGTATATGTGTGTGTGTGTACACACATATATAATGGGACAAGATAGGATAAGGTCAAGTAATAATATTAATGTTTATGTTCACAGAAAGGTGTTACACAATCCAATTTGAAGGACCAAAGTAAAAAAAAAAGACCTCTGAAAATTCAAATATCAATTGGGGAAAAGAAAACTAGACCTATTCAATATGGCAACCTGTAGGAATCTAACCTGTGTAGCAAACAAAATTTGTTGTATAACATAGCAAAGAATGTTCATGCTTGAAAAATGTTGACAAGGTCTGGTAAAAATACTCAACAGAAGACAGCAGCACTCCAGGACCACAAGAAGGCAGGAAATGGCCCTTTCCACATTCATCATCTTTTACATTCCCAGTTTCTGGGAAAAAACTCAGAACAAAGGGTAGCCTGAGTAGACAAGTGATATCACAACTTTGAGAAGTATTTACTTTATAACAGATTTATTGCTAATAAGTTATTTTATCTTGTGATAGATTGAGAATTCTCGAAGAAACTTTTAAACTTTTATTTTCAGTTATTTAGTCAGTTCCAATGTTGAAATCTTTATGTTGGTTATTTACCTTCATGTCCTTTTCTTCTTCTTAAATTATATGATTTCAGTCCAAGTCTTAAAGTTAATGTAACATTTATCTATTCCAATAATACAGAGGTAGAATAGGGTACTCTGGTTTGTTAGCTAGTTTTGATTGTTTATAAAGTTTGACACCATCAGTCATGCCTAGGGGGAAAATGGACATTTTTAATTCCATTTTTCTTACAATGACTGCAAATTGTCATAATTGCCAAAAGTTTCTGATTATTGAACACTCTATCACCTTTCCTCAAAGAATAGTTATTCTACTTGCTATTTTGTGGCAGCAGCTTTTATTTTTTCTTGTCCTTAAATCAAAGAATCTTAAAGTTGGAAGGAATCATGAAGCCATCTAGTCCAAATTTCTACTTATGTAGAAATTATCTCTGCAGCATTCTTGATCTTTGATAATGTAATATTGTATGAAAATTTATGTTTAAGAACATAAAAACCTCATAAACAATTGCAGAAAATCAGAGAAAAACCCTATATGATCAGATGGATTCCCACGTAAATTCTATCAAACATTCAAAGAATAATATTCCAATATCACGTAAATTGTTTGTAATAATAGCAAAATAAGGAATACCAATTTTCTTCTCTGATACATACTCATGATATGTAAACTAGGAAGAATCAAAATAAGAATACAATAGACCAATATCCCTAAGGATAGATAAAAAAAATTTTTTTTTAATAAGCAATTGGGGTTAAGTAACTTCCTCAAGGTTACACGGCCAGTTATTTCTGGGTGTGGTGCTAAGTATCTGAGCTCGGATACAATCCACAGGTCATCCCAACACTGGGGCCAGTGCTCTTACTCGCTGAGCCACTGTAGCAGCAAGCACCCCAAGCGTCCTCAGGGTGGCTGCTCACCCAGGTTCTTAGATCTGCTTTGTTAAAGGAAAGCAACTCAAAATGGATTAATAAGCTTACTTTAATCAGTCAGACCATATATCATTTACCTTGTTCAGGGGAAAAAGGTCAGCATCCCGAACTTCAAAATATACAGGCAGAATTATCAAGACAGAGACAGATCAAGTAGACAGATTTCCAAACTGTCCAACCATTACATCCATATCCAGTCAACATCTGGGTTTCAACATCTGGGTTTTTTCAAAGCCGGGGGACTCTCAACAACAGCTTCCCAGAATTCAGATCAAATCACAGAACACTTCTCAAAGTGAGTCCCAAAACAAAGCTACACATCAGGGCTTATATAGCCTTCTCCTGGCTCAGAGAATGTAACAACCTTATTGACTCACTGGCCAATCAAGAAGTATCTACTGAAAAACAAGCCTCCCTCCCCAGGCTTCAGGTGCATTTTAGCTTAGGGGCAGGGAAGATCTTCCAAATTTGCATTCCCATTACAGCCACCTAGCTGCCCCAGATGAAAAAATTTTAAACTTTAGCAGAGACTAAAGCAATAAATCACAAATATTACACATTATGACAGATAGGATTTATACAAGGAATGGGAGGGTGATTTAATATGAGGGAATTTTTAAATTAGTTAACTAGATTAATAAGAAATGAACAAAAGTCATATGATTATATTAATAGGTGCAGAAAAATGTTGTTGACAAAATACATCAATTTCCAATAAAAAAAGAAACACTAAAAATATAGGAATAAGTGATATTTTCCTTAAAGAACTAATTAGTATATACCTAAAACCAAGAATCAACATTATTTGTAATAAACTAAAATCTTTCCAGTAAATTCAGAAGATAAATAAGGATGTCTTGTTACCAAGTTTATTTGACATATTTAAAATGCTGGCTATAATAATCAGAGAATTTAAAAAACTGAGGAAATAACTATGGGTAATAAAAAAAACAAAATTATCACCTTTTGCAGATAATATTGTGGTGGATTTAAAGAATTCTAAACAATCAACAAAAACTAGTTGAAAAAATTAACTTTAGCAAATTTTCAGGATATAAAATAAATATTCACAAATCATCAAAATGTCTTCATAAAGCCCAGCAGGAACAGATCAAAAGTGAAATTCCATTTTAAATTATTATAGAATGAATCAAATATTTGTAAGTCTAAATTCTAATATACATTCAAAAACTGCATAAATAAAATTGCCAACAGCTGTCTACAGAAATACACCAAAATAATTGGGAAAATATTCATTTTATGTGGTAAAGGACAGGACAATATAATAAAACAACAATATTGCCTAATTTATTTATTCAATGTCATAAAAATTAAGCCATAAAAATGTTTTAAAATAACTAGCAAAATAATAACAACAAAATTCATATGAAGGAAAAAAAGATTTGGATTTCTAAGAGCAATATTTCATGAGGAGACTTAGCTACAGGTCCATGGTATCTAGAATTTGAGAGAAGGCCTAATCAGATTTACTACAAAGAAGTAATTATTAAAATTATTTCCAATTTGTTAAAAAATTATATATAGAAATATTGATTAGTGGGACAGATTAGATAAACAATATATAAAAACTAATATTTCTAACACAGAATCTAGGACAAAGACTCACTATTTGATAAAATAGTCAAGAAAAAAATTCAATGGTGGTATAGCAGAAATTAGATTTAAAAAAACACCTAAAATTTTATACAAAGCTAAAGTCCCAAAGGGTAGGTGATCTTGATATGTACAAATTAAAGCAACATAGGGAAATTGCCTATTAATCCTATGGAAAGGATAAAAGTTCATGAGCAAACAAGGAAGAAAGAGAATCACAGAAGATAAAATCATTATTTTTATTATGTAAAATTAAAAAGTTTTTGCACAAACAAATCAAATAAAGTTAAGGTTAAAAGGAACAGTTATTTGATAATTGACCATGGGAAAATCTTTGTAGTAAAGATACATTTAAAGACTGATAAATGTCTAAATTCTAAGATATCTAAGGAACTAATTCCAATGTATGGGGATGAACCCTTTTCTAATTGATAAATGTTCTAAGGCTAAGAGTAGCCTATCCCTAAAGGAAGAAACCCAAATCTATCTATAGTCAGAAAAAATTCCCCAAATCACTACTAATTAGAGAAATATGAATTAAAACAACACTAAGATTCTGCTTATAACCATTAAAGTGACAAACATGACAAAAAAGAGAAATAATAAATGTTGGAGGGACTGTGGGAAGAAAGGCACATTGATGCCTGCATAGACCTGCAGATGGGTATAATCATTCTAGAAAACAATTTGGAATTAAACACAAAAGTGATTAAATAGTACTGTAGACCTGTAGATCAAAAGAGATAAAGGAAAGAGGGAAAGTCCCTATAAGAACAAACTACTTATAGCACCTTTTTTTGTTGTTGTTGCAGTAGCAAAAAAACTGGAAGCTAAGGCAGATGCCCATTCATTGAGGATTTATTAAATAAGTCATGGTATACAAATGTGATTGAATACTCTCATACTATAAGAAATGAGGAAATGATTTCAAAAGACATGGAAATACATGAATTGATTCAGCATGAAGTAAGGAGAAACAGAATAATATATAGTATAACATCAATATTACAAAAATGAACAATTTTGAGGACTTTTAGAAACTGATGAAGAATAAAATGAGCAGAAGAGACAATAATATAAAAAACAAACTTTGAAAGCTTTAAGAATGAACTGATGCAATGACCAGTAATGCTTCCAGTGGATTGATAATGAAATGTGCTATCTATAACAGAGAGGTGATAAATTTAAGGTTTAGAATTATTAATATAGATATACATATGCCAAAAGTATTCTACTTTTGAATATCTCTAATTACATTTTGAATTTTTTAATATTAAGCATAAGTCTACCCTCCTATAACTTCTACCTGTTGGTCCTTTTTCTTCTCTCTGAAATCAATTAGTGGAAATACATAGTTTTCCCCCCTCTATTTTTACCAAGAGTGATTTAAAAAAAAATAAACCAAAAATTTTCAGAAAATGAAGAAATGTCAAAAGGGAAAGAGAAAATTGTTATTGAACTTTTGGTTCATTGAGGAAAGATCATTATAGTGATTCAAAAGAGACCTAAAAGATCATATTTCATTGGTATGGGTGTGCTATCTGACCACACCTTCACCATTCAGCTTCCTCTCTGACTTATTTTCTTTATGACAAGGAAGAAAAGAATTGTGTTGGATAGATGGGCTTTTCTTTTTCCTGAAAAAAATGAAAGGTAGCCATTGCTGTATTGCATTTATAGGAGGATAACAAGCTGGAGCTTGTGACAACATAAAAGAGACACAGAAGCCACCCACCAAGCCTTTTGATATAAAATTGTTCTGAAGTCTTAATGATGATGATGCCAGAGTTAAGTATATGGTCTATTAGGACTTCTGAAAAAGAAAAAAAAAAGCTAAGGATAAGTTAGATAACAGTTTTGTACTTAGTACCAAAGACAAAACCAAGGAACAATTAATTCATATTCATTATTAAAAATGGAAAATTAGTAAGAAAGGAAAGTATAATATTCCTTTAGTCCTTCCTAGAAATTACTGTTTGTATTTGAAAATGATTGTTGTTTATTAATAGCTGTTTAAAGATATTTTTATTGAAAAATACATAATTGTGGCAGCTAAGTGGCACAGTGGATAGATCACTGGGTCTAGAGTCAGAAAGACCTGAGTTCAAATCCAGCCTCAGATATTTACTTGCTCTGTGACCCTGGGCAAGCCACTTAACCCTGATTGCCCACCCCCCAAAAAAAACAACAAAAACACATAATTATATGAGAATGTGAGCTAATTTATGTCTTAATTTAACCATAGCTATACGAATGCCAGGAATTTAATCCTCAAGTTTGATGGCCTTCTTAATAGAAGCTTACTCAATCAGAGTGGCCAATAGACAAAATCATTTGACTAGGCTGACCACGCTTTGGTCCCTGCTCTGCTACAATTGTTTGTGTCTTTAGGTATATTAACCCCCCAATTTTAGTTTCTTTGTCTATTAAAATAATGTACTGGACTAGATCAGTGGTTCTTAAAGTGTAGTCTGGAGACAGGGACAGCTAGGTGGCATACTGGATAGAATGCTGGGTCTGGAGTCAGTAAGACTCCTCTTCCTAAATTCAAATCTGGCCTCGGGCACTTAACTATCTATAGTTAGCTAGTCATTTAACCCTGTTTTTCTCTGTTTCCTCAAATATAATATAAACTGTAGAAGGAAATGTGAAAAGACTCTAGAGTCTTTGCCAAGAAAGCCCCAAATGCGGTCACAAAGACTCACACTTGCCTAAAACAACCAGACGATAAATGCAAGCCTGGGGACCCCTAAGGTACCCCAAGACACTTTCAGGGGGTCTAGGACATCAAAACTGTGTTCATAATAATGCTAAGATGTTTTGTTGTCTAATACAATAAAGGTCAATAGATATGATGCACATGAACAAAAGCTCTTTGGGAGAGAGCTCCTCAATATATTTTAAGAGTATAAAAGTGGCCCCAAGACCAAAAAGTTTAAGAACAGATAAATGAGATGACCTCTAATTCTCTGCCCAGCTATAATTTTTTTCTTGAATCTTGAATTTGAATTTGAACACCAAATTTGTTGTTAGAGGACCTAGTTTCACATTCCAACTCTGCTACTAGATGGCTTATTGTAAAAATGAACCATTCCATATGGACAGAATTCACTTACAACTCTGCCTATTGAAATCTTACCTATTTTTAAAAACTCAGATCAGGTTGTATATCCTCCCGAAAACTTCCCCTGATCCGTCAGGAAGAAGGAATTCCTCCCTATTCATCTCTGATCCTGAACTTGCTTCATTTCCTATGCATTTATATTTTTTAATTTGACTTTTATCTTTCAGTTAATAAGTATTTCTCTTTTTCTCTCCCACCTACTCTAATTGGGAAAGAAAAAGAAAACTCTTGTAACAAACATGCACCCTTCATTGTAATTGTATTATTCTAATTTGCATTATATTTGTTTGCATATCTGCTTTAATTTCACTCGGTGTTTTCTGTCTAGCACATTGTAGCTGCTTCACAATATTTGTTGAATTGAAACGAATTAATTTGAGAATAGAATTGCTCTCATCCTCACATAGCAGGAGGCTTATTCTCCCACATTTCAATGATATTGAAAGAGACAAACTGTCACATGCTTATCTCTTCATCTACTTGACAAGAATGGATAGTTAGGGAGGCAATAAAATAGTTAGTAAATTTATTAATTACCTCCCACTTCAATTAAAAACACTAGGTGGTACTTTGTCATGATTTAAACCTTGATCCTAGGTTTTTCAGATAAAAACATTAATTGACCTGTGCTTGGTACTACAAGGATTGTGAAATGTAAACATTCTTTTAGTCATTAATAGGCACTAATGTTTATGCATGTTCATTAATGGATATTAACAGACACTAATATTCATTCATTGATGCTAATAGAGTTCAATTATCTTCATTAGTGGATCCCTATCTCTGAGTCCCTCAAGTGACAGTGATCTTTCCACCCTCATATTTTCCCCTTCAGCACCGTGTATCTTTCCTTTCCACGCTTCTCATGTTTTTCTTATACCACAGTAATTTGTGTACACAACTTTTGCTCATATTAGATTATAGACCCCTGGAAAGCAGAGACTAAATTCTTTGCATCTTTGCATCCCCATTGCCTATTAAGTTCCTTGAACATCTTACAAGCTCTTAATAATCATCTGTTGAATGACTAATCAAAATACAAACTTGGAAAATAAAGAAATGAACAATTATCTTATTTGTTTCAAGTACAAACAGGGCATCATCATTCATGAACTTGTTAATTGTCTTCCCTGCTGTGACTATTAGCCATTATCTGTGACATGAAAAATGCACATGGATATTATAAATCTTTTTCCTTATATAAAAAAGAAGCATTCAATGTAAATTATTTATAAATAATGCTTGAACTACCATAGCCCCTGATTCCAGAAAGTAACCTGGAAATTCACCAGGGAAGAATTCTGTTGAGTGGGTGTATATTTCTACCTTATCACTAAGTCAATTTATAGCCAATGGAGACTGAAATGCCAGTTACATTTTACTGCCATGAAAGAATTGAATCGAATGCAATATGTTCACTCTTAGCAGGGTTGCTTTTCATTTCCATTGGAAAAAATGAATCCCATAACCCTATACTTAGTTCTCTTTGTCAAATGCAATTTTCCTTTTTAAAATTCACAAAGGGAACACTAAAATGACGAATAGGCACCAAGCCCAGTATTCACTCCTGGATGGAGAATAATGATTGATTATGGAGACAGAGCAGCCACACCTCCCAAAGCAGAACAGTTCTCTCATGATGGTATATGAGGTATAACTATTCAGCAGCATTCGACAGTAATTCAAGTTTAGAAATATGACAGCAAGGGCATTTGTTTAAATGTTTGGATAACATGATGTCAGGATTCAGATACAGAGGGCCTATCCCTGCCTTTATTTCTTACCCTCCAACATTCTCCCTTTGCTCTCAATCAACCATTTCAAATTCCTCATCCCTAACTTCAACATCCATATTTATTTAAACTTATTTTATTTAGATAACTGCTCCCCTTTGGGAAGAACATTATTGCAAATTATTTCAGAAGGGACATTCAACTTGAGACCTTTAATATAGAAAGATTAATTTAAGAATTCAGTTAATAAATAATAAATGCATATGCTTTCAGCAAATGTAAGGAAATAGTAGATTGCAATTTAAGTTAAAAAGCTAAAGGTAATCAGGATATTGAAACTGGCTTAGAATATAATCACTAAGAAAAAGAAAATGGAGATGTGATGTTTTTCACTTTAGCAGGAAATCAAGTGCAAAAGTCCTTATGTTATAAAAATCATACATTGGACTGAGGAAGACCACTTCTAAGATTGTATCTCAAAGAGATCATAAAAGTGGGGAAAGGACCCACATGTACAAAAATACTTATAGGAACTCTTTTCGTGATGGTCAAGAACTGGAAAATGAGGGAATGCCCATCAATTGGGGAATGGTTGAACAAGTTGTGGTATATGAATGTAAAGGAATACTATTATGCTATAAGAAATAATGAACAGGCAGACTTCAGAAAAACCTGGAAAGACTTATATGAACTGATGCTGAGTGAAGTGAACAGAACCAGGAGATCATTGTTCACAGTAACAGCTGCAGTATTTGATGACTGATTTTGATAGACTTAGCCCTTCTCAGAAATGAAAGAACCTAAAACAATTTCAAGGGATTCACGGTAGAAAATGCCATCCACATTCAGAGAAAGAACTATGGAGTCTGAATGCAGAGTAAAGTAGACTATTTTCTTTTTTTATTTTGTTTCTTTTTTCTTTCTCACCCTTCTTCCCATTCATAATTCTCCTATACAACATGACTAATGTGAACATAAGTTTAATATGAATGTATATGTAGAGCCTATATCACATTGCGTGCCATCTTGGGGAAGGAGGAAGGGAAAGGAGGAGGAGAAAATTTAAAACTTATGAAAAGTGAATGCTGAAAACTAAAAATAAATAAATTAACTTTAAAAAAATCAGACTTTGCTTACCTTGTCTCTCAGGAGGAGAGCTGACAATATAAAAGCTGATAGGATTTTCTTTTTATTATTTCTAAGGGAACAGTTTGGACCCTATGGAAATCTAGTTAAGGTACAACTTTTGTACTGGTATAGAGATGATTGGCCCTGTGTTCTCTTCTCTGTCACTGTCCCCTGTGGGTTACCAAGCACTATCATTTATTCCTGTGTTCTACCTGCTGCTCTTTATGGTGTCTGGTTTGTGTTTGTATCTCAGCATTTTTCTTTCTTTTCCTCCATTTTCAGTTTAAAGCCCTGTTAATCAGATCAACCAGTTTCTAGGCAATAACATTTAGGATGGAGACAATAGAGACAAGCCTTGAGGTGCATCTTCATTTGTAATTCAGAAGGATGGGCTCTTGCAGTAGTATGTTGGGCACAGAAAAGCCTGTGAAGAGTTATTGTTCAAACTTCTGAATCACTCACTTCCGAAAACTCCAATATTGTGCACGGATCCTTCATATCACCATTTGTTTTGGAATGCTGAAGCACAAGATGGACAGCTCCAAAGGGTTCCTACTGAAAATTTCCTTGAATTCTACTGAAACAAATGCAGTTGGCAAAGTGCAGGGGAGAGAGAACATTGAGTTTGGAGTCAGTGCACAGTTTCCATGGCCTACCTCTGCTACTTAGCTCTGAATGTGTGTGTGTGTGTGTGTCTGTGTGAGAGAGAGAGAGAGACAGAGACAGAGAGACAGAGACAGAGACAGACAGACAGACAGACAGGCAGGCAGACAGATGGACAGAAAAAGACGGAGAAAAGGAAGGAGGAAGAGAGGGAGGGAGGGAGAGCCAGAGACCTGGGACAAGGCCCTCTTCTCTGAACCTCAATTTCCTCACCTGTGCAATTAATTGATTGAACTAAAAGATGTTTAAGATTTGTTTCTGCTCTAAAGCCTCTGATTCAATGATGTCTCTCAGGCCCACTGTCAGAAATCAGTGTATGACAATCCAGGTGCTCATTCAATTAATCAACAAGCAATTGTTAAGCACCTCCCGTATGGCAGGCACTGTGCTAAATCCTGGGAATACCAAGATAAAAATAAAATATGCTTTGCCCTAGAAAAGTTTATATTATACAGAGGCAGAAATTGTGTGCTTTGTGCATATGTATATGTATGCATATTCAAAGTAAATCGAAGCTAATTTAATGAGGAAGACACTTGCAATTGGAGCTTCAGTGAAGACTCCATGTAGAAGGTTGCACTTCAGCTAAGTTTTGAAGGAAACTAAGTATTCCAAGAAATGTGGATAGGCATGGAGTACACACCAGGCATAGTGGACAGTTAGTTCAAAGGCACAGAGCAAGAATATGGAATGACAGGTATGAGGAACTGCAAGAAGGCTGGTTTGGCTAGACTGTAAAAGGAATTGATATTTAATGTTTTATTGTTATTGCTGACTCCCAGTCCTTCTTCCATTCTGCCCCACCCCTTTGCCATCAATGAGAGGAAAAACCCAGTGGAGAATGGATCAGTCACCTACTGGTGTCATATTCCTGGAATGCACTCCCTCCTTACCTCTGTCTCATACAGTTCCTTTCTTGCTTTAATATTCAGTTCAGGCACAATCCTTTGAATGAAGATTTTCTTTATCCAATAAGTGTTAATACCCTCCCTCTCAAGCTACTGAATTTAACTATTTGGATGTATTTATATTAACTTTATGTCTATGTTCTATATATATTTGTTACCTTCCTCATTAGAAGGTAAATTCCTTGTAAGTATAAATTGTTAAGTGCCTGGAACACAATAGGCACTAAAATACTTGACTGTTTTAGTCTCACCACTACCAACAATCACTGACTAACATCCATTAAAGGCCAAGTAAGACCAAGAACCACAGAAATAGAAATATATTCCCAGACCACTGATTCTACTTCTAATCTGATCCCCCTCCTCCCTCCCCATAGTCCTTCTCCAGTGGATGAACCCATGTTGAGAACTGTTCAGAAACCTCCACCAATTCCCAGCCACAAGGCAGGCAAGCAATCTAGCTAAAGCATAAAGGAATCTGAGGGAGAGATGGTATGTGGCAGGAAAGTTAACCTACTATCACCATCTCAACCACCATCTCCCCCTAAACCTGGATAGAGATAGTCCAGGATTCTGAATAGAAGCATCTGCCTCAGACCAACAGCATGAAATAAGGGCAAAAAATAGCCAGAAAGCTCTTAAATGCCAAACAAGGAAGGGAATAAACATTTATTAAGCAAAAACTATGTGCCAGGCACTATTAATGTTTAACTTTACAAACACAACCTCATTTGAAACTCACAACTCTGTGAAGTAGGTGCTATTTTTGTTGTTGTTCAGTCACTCAGTCATGACCAACTCTTCATGACCCACGAACCATAGTACAATAGGCCCTTCTATCCTCCACTCACTCTCATAGTCTGTCCAAGTTCTAGTTCATTGTTACCACGACACTATCTATCCAGCTCATCCCCTTTTCCTTTTGCCTTTAATCTTTCCCAATATCAAGGTTTTTTACAGTTGAGGAAAATTAGGAAGACAGGGGTAAAGATATTTATAGGACATCCAGTTGAAAATGTGGAATAGGAAACTGGTGATGTTGTACTTGAACTCAGGAGAGGTATTCAGACTGGGTATATAGATCTGGGAGTTATCCGCATAGAGTTAATTATGAAACCCAGAATTAGAGTTGACCTGATAAGATGACCAAGGGAAAGTGGAGAGAAAGAAATGAAGAATGTACAGGATAGCTACTTAGGGTATACCCACAGTCAGAAAGTAGGTTAGGGACAATGAATCAGAAATTAAGACTGAGAAGCAATGTTTAAACAAGTAGCAGAACCAAGAGAGAATAATGTCACAAAAAACTTAGGGAGGAGAATATCCAGAGGGATAAGGTGATCAACAGTGCAAAATGGTTTAGAGAGGTCAAGAAGGATGAGGACTGAGAAAAAGACATTGGTTTTCATGATTATACTTCTTCATAATTCTTCCTGGGAAACATTAAAACAAATTTATGCCTGCCACATCTATTGTACTTTGGGAGACCCAAAATTTGAATAATTACTAAATCTATATAGTAACTACATACAGCAATATAGAAACAAAATGATTACTATTGTTATATAATAGCATCCTAGAACTGATTAACCTCTAGCTCCTCAATATTCATCAGAGAAGCCTCTTTGACCTTTGTCGATCTGCTCGGAATTTCATCATGGTGGCTATATCCAGTTGTTTAATAATGTCCTGAAAGTGGAATCACATCACCTTATTAGCAGACCATCTTTCACTGAATACTTATGTATGAGGTATATTACATGTACATAGGTATATTACATATCAGCAAACAGGCAAAGGAAGGCCAAGCCAAATTTTAACATGAGTAATATTCATTGCTATAAAATCTAGCAGAGATTCTGTCTACAGTTGTAGAGGAATGGAAACTGAGGGGTTGTCTATCACCTGGGGAATGACTGAACAAGTTATGGTATATGAACATCATGATATATTATTGTACTGGAAGAAATGATGAAGAGGGTAGTTTCACAGAACAATTTATACAATAACAAGAATATTGTAAAGACAATCACATTCAAGCCTTATGAAATACATGCAACTTAAAGATCAATCACAATTTCAGATGACTCATGATGAAGCTGCTACCTACCTCCTAATAGAGAAGTGATATAGTCTGAGTAAATATTGAGGTTTATTGGGGGGGTTTGGACATAGAAAATGAGGGAGTTTGTTTTTCCTTTATGTTTATAAAAGGTATTGTTTTTCTTCATTTTGTTTGTCTTTATGTTGTCTTTCTTTCTCCATCAGTTGAGGGCAGAGGAAGTCAGAGGTTGTGGATCTTCAGGTGTAAAAAAATTTTCTAAAAAAAGAATGTACATAAAGCCTCATCTTAAGAATCATAGATGGTTCTTTCCAGCATAATATTTAAATCCACAGTACATGCCACTATGAATGGAAAGTTTCCTAGGCACTTAAAAGGGATATCTAGGTAATGCTCATTGTAGGAAAATAGGTCCACTGTGATTTTCCTTTTTGCATAATATCTAATAGCTTCTGACTTATTGTTGCTTTGTTTTATTAGTTTGACCAATATTCTTATATAATACTTTGTCTTCCACAATTTCCTAGAATGAGTATGTACACTAAGACAAATATGTCACATATTCATGATATGTATATATTTATCTCTCTATATTCTGTCTCCGCCACTCTTCCTTGATCATGATCATGTCATGTAATTTCTCTTGGCCTGAATTGTTTCACCTGTAAGATAAGGTGTCATAGGCTAGAATATTATTAATGTAACCATCGTTCTAACTCTACATTTGTCAGTATTACCTCATAGGATCCCAGAATTAAAAGTAGTATTAGAAGTAGTCTAGTATAACTCACCCAAAGTGCAGATCCCTACTATAATATCAATGACAAAAAGTCATCTAGCTATTGCTTGAATATTTCTAGTAACAGAGAGATCATTACTTTCCAAGGCACCCATCTCACTTTAATACAGTTCTAATGATTAGGGAGATTTTCATTATGCTAATGAAAATGATAAAATAATATTATCCTGCTGCTGACTAGGATAGCTCTTATACAAACTAGCCTCAAGATATCTTTCCAATCTCATCATATAGTACTCTCCATACATATTGTGTCTCCTAATAGAATATAAGCTTCTCGAAAGCAAGAGCTGTTTGGTTCTATGTCTTTGTATGCCTAGTACCCACAGTGCATAGTGCATTTATCAAATCCTAGTTTATTGACTATATTGAATTAAAATTTAAACCTGGAAGTGATTTAGAAGCCATCAAGTCCAGCCCCCTCATTTATAGGTGAGGAAATGGAGGCAAAGTGAGTTTAAGTGACTAACCCAGAATTACAAAATGATTAAGTGTCTGAGGCAGGATTTGAACGCTTGTGTATATATACACTGCCATGTAGTTTTATATACATGCATATATACATACATATGTATGTGTGCGTATATATACACGTGTTTTATATATACATGTATATTACATTAGAAACATTAAAGTACTATACAAAAGTCTGCTTTTCTTGTGTTATTTTAATGCTGTTTCTACTATGATAATCAACACTACTACTACCATTACTATCATTATTATTATTATTAACCTCTCTCAACTTCAGTTTCCTCATCTACAAAAATGGAGAGCATAATAGTATTACCTTCTAGGATTGTTGTAAGGATAAAATGAGATATTATTTGTAAAGGACTTGGTAAACCTTAAAGTACTATATAAATGCTAGCTATTTTTGTTAATCATAGTAAAGGGGCACATGATAGAATATTCAAATATGTGAAAGGTTATCATATGGAAGATGGTTGAGTTTGTTCTGCTTGAATTCAAAGGTAGAAATGGGAGCAATGTAGGGTGATGGAGAAGCAGATTTTAGCTCTATGCAAGGAAAAGTTCCCAACAATTAGAACTGTATAATAATGGTGGTGGGTTCTTCCTCATTAAAGGTCTTCAGGCAGAGGATCATTGCTCATTTACCAGATATGTTTTAGCAATGACTCATGATATTCTGTGATTCTGAGAAACTAAATTCCTCTTTCATAGTGGAGCTCTTTAAATATTTGAAGAAATTAATCATATCCTTCCCACCTGTAGTCTTTCTTCTCTAGCCAAAAATATAGTGTTTTTGTAAATCACTCAATAAAATATACATATTTTAATAATGCCTAAAGAATGATGCATTCATAAAGCTGATGCAATAATATCTATAGGTTTGAGTACTTGGCAGAATTATAAAATCCTTCCATAGACTTGCATTCTGCTGATTTGTTCTCCCCTCTTTCCTCTCTCTCCCTTCTCCTCCTCTCTTTTTTGTATCCACCAGTTAATTCCATCACTAGACTGTAGCAGCTTAAAGGTTGAAATTCTGCCTCTCCAGGTATTTACTTCTGCTCGGTATTTACTCCCAGTCCTAATCTATTCTACAGTATATGTATTGATTGCTCCTTCTTTGAGACAAATATCAAGAAGAAACTTTTTTCTCCTCTGGTTACATTTAACTGGGTACAAAGCTACCTAGCAAGTCACAACCAGAAGGAAAAAAAGAAGCAAAACTCATTAAGATAGGGGGTGGAGTAGATTTCCTCAAGCTTTTCTAACTGGGCACAAAAGTCAAAAGAAGTAAAAGAGGTAAAAGCCTCTCTCTGCCACAGAATTGCCCTTGCTGACAGAAAGGTTACATAACATATCATCACAGTTCAAGCTCGTGGCTTATTTCTACAAACTGGGATAGATGCTTTTCTTTCCATTAGTTAGTCTGTCAACTCATAAAAGGCAACCAAGTAAATGCAAAACCTAGCAAAAGTCTGGTGAAGCAAGCTAAAACAGAAAAGGGGATCTGGCACATTTTCAAAACTCTTGCTCTCATCAGCTCTCTAGGGCTTTAGCCTAGATTTTCAGTTCTAAGCCTTCCAGCTCTGACAGATGTCATTAGGGATGTGATCCATCAGTAGAAAGATGAAGCATTACCTTCCCAAGACCAAGAGATGAGGACAATGATAATTAATGAGAGAGATCAGAACCAAGGCCAGTGAATATACAATTGTGAAAGAACTGCAGTGAGCCTATGTACATTCTCAAACAAACAAGGAGGGAGGGAGGGAGGAGAGAAGGAGAAATGGAGGAAGGGAGGGAGGGAGGAAGAAAGGGAGTAGGACAGAAGGAAGGAGGGAAGGAAAGAAGGAAGGATAGGATATAAAATGGAAAGAAATAAAGAAGGGAGGAAAAAAGAAAGGGAGGGAGAAAGGAAGTAATGTTGGCAAGAAGGAATAGAAGATAAAAGGGAGGATGGGAGAGATGAAGAAAGAAAGAAAGAAAGAAAGAAAGAAAGAAAGAAAGAAAGAAAGAAAGAAAGAAAGAAAGAAAGAAAGAAAGAAAGAAAGAAAGAAAGAAAGAAAGAAGGAAGGAAGGAAGGAAGGAAGAAGGAAGGAAGGAAGGAAGGAAGGGAGGGAGGGAGGAAAGAAACAAGGAAGGAGGAAAACATATACCAGTTTTAAATTTATACATGTCAAAATGCCTGATTTCCCAGTACTTTTATGGGAGATTATGACTAACATGTATATTACTTGACACAAGGAAAATTAATTGGGGAGGAGAAAGGAGGGTAGGAGGGAAATAATGTAAAGGGATGTGAAGTTCTATGGTCAAATCCAGACTTAGCAAAAGACAGTAATCAATGCACAAATCACTTACACTCTAATTTAGCTCCCTTCCCTGTACTACAACTCCTAAACACTTTTTACTGAAATTTAGTGGAGAATGAAAAAAGACACTGACCCCCTAAACAATGTCATTTTAACCCCATGGTATGCATCCTAGCCAGGTCAACTGGCTCAATTTAGTATAAGGAAGAACAGAAGGCAGAGTAGTATTGTAAAATAAATGTTAGCTTTTGGAGTCACAAGACCTAGATTTGACCTCACAACCTCTCAGTGGTGTAGTTTCTTCATCAGTAAAATATGGGGGTTGGATTGGGTGACCTTATGACTCTCTAGCAGTTTGAAATCTATGATCAAAAGGGAGTTGGAGGTGGGCAGCACTCTATGACAGTGATTCCACTTACTCATTTTTCCCACTCTCATACAGTCCCAACACATGTCCATAATGTGCAAACTACACAGATACTATACTAAGCAGCCAGAACACAGCTGCAGGCATCAACCTGCCTATAAGATATTCACCAAATATGTATATGTATATATACACACATGTATGCATGTGCACAATCCCATTTCCAAGTACATGTAGTTTATATATATATACATATATATATATAATTTCACTCACTAGAAAAATCTGTCTTTTTTATCTATTTCTCCCTCTAACTTTTTCCTTCACTGCTCTATTTCTGCAGAAGGCAATTGACAATATTGCAGATGACCTTTATACTTTGGGAAAGAAGGATGAACTAGATGCTTCTGTGGGGGTGATTTCAACCTTCTTATTGATGAAATTTGATCTCTTCTACCACCTGGTGAAATATTAAGCTTATATATTCCAGATCATCTCAATATGGTTTGTGTCTTTCCTTTCCACAGTGAGTGGGAGGCTTGCCTGAGTCACCAGAATTTGAGAAGATTAAAGCAATATTGAAAAAGTCCAATGCCTTCAGACCAACCACAACTTCAGGCCAGCTTAGTTTGTGTTTCTGACTATTGGTTAATACCTAGCTATCAGTCTCTACTGGCAACAGAATTTCTATTTCAAAGCTTCTGGAACACTTTATATTTCCAATTGAAAAGTCCTTAAAGTAAGTAACTCCTGCTGCTGCTTAAGTGTTCAACTCAATCCAATAAGTACCTATTAAACACTACATGTCAGGCTCTGTGTATACAAATGGGGGAGGAGCAGTCTCTGTCCTTAAGGAGCTTATATTCTGTTTGGGAGTATACAGCATATACAGAGATAAGTTTTTAAAAATTGATAGGAAAAAAATTAACTGGAGAACTGAGGAAAGACCTCATGTAGAGAATATTTGAGCTGAGCTTTGAAAGGATTCCAAGAGGCAGAGACAAGGAGAGAACATTTTGGGCATGAGGTTACAGACTTCACAAAGACACAAAGGCAGGAGATAGAATTTTGTGTCCAGTTTGTTTGGAACATAGGATATATGAGAAAGTACTGTAAAGTCAGTCTTGGGAAAATATCCTGGAGCCAGACTGCAAAGGACTTTAAAGATCAAACTGAGGAGTCTGCGATTTATACTAGTGGGAATACGAAACAACTGGAACTGTCTTTACCATCTTATAGATTTTCAGGAGGGTGGAGGGAAGGGCACAAAGATAAAGGTCTACCCGACTGTAGTAAGATATAGTGAGACCACACTGGCAGCAGCCTCCTCAGGCAGTGCAGGGGAGAGAATATGAACAGATTTTTTTTTATTCAAATAAATGTACTTCTGGAGAAAATGTTATATGCTTCCTATTAGTTTACTCATCTTGTAATGGCAGAATGGGGAAGTCATACATTCTATCTCACTTTAAAAAAAAACAGGTAAGATGGGAAGTTAAAGGCAGAAGAAATGTAGATTTAGAGCTGGACCAGATAGCTGGAGGCTACCTGGTCCAATGCTATCATTTTACAGATGAGGAAATTGAGGTCCATGAAAATGAGGTAACTTCCCCAAGGTCACAAGGGTGATAAAGTTCAGAGGTAGGGTTTGAATCCTGGTTACTTGGCTCCAAAGCTAGTCCTTTTTTCACTGCACTTCCTTGTACATCATCATTGTGCTACAGGAATTGCCTTGACTTTTGTCGTGTGGGGCTTAGTGGCAGGGTAGATCAGTTGTCTTTTCAAGACTGCTTTTGATACTTCCTAGTTTTGTGAAGAGGTGTTCACCCAGGACTAGCACTTCTGGTATGAGGGCTTGCCAAACACCTTTCCATGGCTGCTAATCCACTCAGTATTCACCTGTCACTGAACTCTCACCTGTGACTCTAAGAAACTGTAGCATGTGCAATGGGCACACCTCTCACAGATGGCCTAAACAAAGTCGAGGGTAATGAACAGGCCTCAAACACCTTGGTGATTTAGGGGGATGTCTACTCCAAATGGTAAGGAACCTTGTGATGTTTATTTGTCTTCTTTGAAAATGAAGGATGAAAAACAGCTTTGTAATCCTGGGCACAAGTCACATCCTCTCACTACCCTTGGATTTATCTACTGAATCATATTCAATGATATGCCCTTTTCAGACCAAATTTGTGGGTCACAAGGAGCAAGAATAGAAACAAGAAGATATAATAGGAGATCCTCTAAGTATGAAAGACTCCATTCCTTACAAAGGATTTGAGACTTTAAGTACCTTATCTGAATACAAAAAAGACTAGTAGAAACAATGAACTTTTTGCTAGAGCCTAGACTGGCTAAGATTTTTCCCCAGTCACTCATTTGCACATGCAAACAGGACATTTTTGTCGTTGCTGCTCAGTTATTTCAGTTGTGTCCAACTCTTCATTGACCCCCATTTGGGGTTTTCTTGTTGAAGATATTGGAGTGCTTTGTCATTTCCTTTCTCCAGTTCACTTGACAAATGAGAAACTGAGGAAAACAGAATTAAATGACTTGCCCAGGTCACACAGCTAGTAAGTGTCTTAGGCCAGATTCAAACTCAGGAAGGTTACTCTTCCTAAGCATGCCTGGCACTCTATCCACTATACAACCAAACTGGCCGAAACCGAACATTAGAGTTTACACAATTTATCAACCAAGAAGTTATATGGTAATTATTGGGCCAATGGCCATTGACCAATTATGGCCTAGTCTACAGAGAGGAAGATTTGAAAAATGTACTGGATGATCATCAAAATTTAGGGTCAGATCTCTTACTGAGGGTGTTCATCCCTGAAACAGGAAGATTTGTTGAAAAGAGGGGCTATACTTCTACTTTGTCATCTCTTAATGTGGGAGGTACCAAAACTGAGAACCAAAATCCTGAGGGAGGGAACAGAACTGGAGAGACTTTTACCAATCCCAGGTTAAGAATCCCTCTCCTTTCTGAAATAAGGAGTAGGGAACAAGCATTTATAGAGTACATATTATGTGCCAGGAATTGTGCTAAAAGCTTTGCAAATATCTCAAATTGAGGCTTGCAGTCAAGCCAAAAGCTGGAGGCAGAACAAATTTCAATTATCCATTAAGCAATAAGCCCAGGGAATCCAGTGCGTAGATCTCTCTAGCAGAAATGTTGCACCCTATGAGGTACAAGCCCAACATAGCAATGGAGTGATCAATCCATCACAGGAGCTGCTCCCATCTGTGAATTTTATGAGTATTCTCTTAGGAGAGAAAGGAAATCATGGCTTTATAGTTCCCAAGAGGGAAAGGATACCCAGACCATGGAGTAGCAGAGGTTGTGAGTTATCCTTTGCCAAATGTGTTCTCTACATGAGTGCCCCACTATGAATGTTATCTAAGTTAATGTCCATTCTTCCCATGGACATTGTAAGTAATTGCTGGCAAGTATACCCAAGACTATGGAGTATCTAGGTGGTTCAAAGGACAGAGTGCTGAATTTGGAGTCAGGAAGGCCTGAATTCAAACCCAGTCTTAGATACATCCTAGCTGTATGACCCTGGGTAAATAACTTAACCTCTGTCTGCCATTATGAGGAACAAAGGAGATAATATTTCTAAAGGTTTTAGCCCCAGGCTGGCCCATAGTAGAAGCTTAATAAATGCTTTCTTCCTTAATTGCTTCCATTCCCCCCTCCTACCCTAGTTCAGCTGTAACTAGGATCCTTGATTTAGAATGAGAAGTTTGGTGGTGATTGAATTCTAGAGGGGTGTTAATCATAGTTTACAAATATGCATTGGTAGAAGGAGTCTCCACACTGACAAGATAATTGGTCAAAAAGAAAGACTCATATCCAAGCTGAAGCTTCATTACCATCTACACAGCAGGAAAACTTTCTGAACTTTCTAATACCTGATTGAATTTTGAATTGAAAAGAAGTGGGGTTTTTTTTTTACTAAATCTGTACATTAATCATCTTCTCTGTGAGTTATTGCTTAGTAAATTTCATTTTAGTTCAAGCTATTCTCAGACTAAAATCCTATTTTGTCTGAGAGCTAAGTTCAGGTCAGAAAGGTCTTCTGAATTCCCATCATTTATTTTGCTTGTGATATTAAGTATAATAAATAACTCACATTTATGTTATCCATGGTCATTACAACCATGACATATTGGAGCTAGGATTTAAGCCCAGAACTGTAGGTACCAAGTCCATTGTTTGTTCCCATTTTATCAAAACTGCCAGTCCCCCAAATGCTGGATGTGGACTGATGCTAGAGTTTCCACAAAGCCTATAAAAGATGTTCAGAGTGACTTATTAGTGCAAAAAATGAAAAGAAAAAAATACTACAGGTAAAGACCCTTTATGCTTTAGCCTGGGATTAATTTTTATCCTAAATTTGCAACCTAACATCTATGGGCTGAATCTCTTAGACATGCTTCTCAGTGTTATAAAGGTGAAAGGAAATATACACTGTGTTCACTCCTAGATCAAACCCTAGTCTATGCTTAGGACATTTCCCACCCATACCCCAAATATTTTTATATGGATGAAACCAGATTAGTCAGTCCGTCAATAAACGCTTATTAAGCCCTTACTCTGTGCCAGTCACTGTTTAACACAGCATTGAGGGTACAAAAAAAAAATGCAAAAGATAGCCCTTGCCCTCAAGGAGCTCACAATCTAATCGAGGGAGATAACATGCAAACAAATTTGCACAAACAGGATATTTATGCATTTATATAAGATAAATAGGGAATAATTAAAAAGAGAGAAGGAACTAGAATTAAGAGGGGTTTGGGGACAGCTTCCTGTAGAAGATGGGATTTTAGTTGGGACTTAAAGGAAACCAGGGGAGCCAGAAGGCAGAGATGAGGAGAGAAAGCATTTCAGGCATGAGGGACAGCCAGTGAAAGGGCCCAGGGTAGAGTTCTTTGTCTATAGAACAGACATTCTAATGGGCACAGTGGTAGGGGTGGGTAGTGTTTGGTTGGAGCTTTGGAGTAGGAGGGTTAGGAGAGCAGGGATAAGGAAGCAGAAAGTGGAAGTCTCTGGCACACATGAAAGTCACAACCTAGCCCCTTGACAGCTTCCCTTAGTGGACAGACTAAGATGGAAGGTGCCCAGAGGAAGGTCTCTGATTAAAAGGAACATTGATGTTAACTTTGAAAGGGATAAGAAGTATATGATAAATGCATGCTAATTTATAGTTTGTCCTAGAGGTTTCAGTGGGGACAATGATGGGTGTTCTCCTCCTCCTTCAATTTCCTAGGTGACTTATCTACACCTCTCCTTTCCTCATGCCCCTTCACCTTATATTATAAAGCTATCTAGGAATATGTCATATTCCTACTACTACATTATAAGCCTTGTGAGGGCATAGACTGTGTCTCATATCATCTTGGAATGCCCAATGCCTAGCATAATGCTTTATATAAAGTCAGGATTTGATACATTTCTTTAATTGAAATAGAATTGAATTGAAGTAAATGGAATTGTGACACTGTAATTGTGACCCTATGCCCTATAAGTACTACAAAGATTATAACACATTCTCTGTCTTCTCCCTAACAACCAACACAAGCTTTTATCAAGCATCTACTATGTTCCAGGCTCTATAATAGGAGTAAGGAATATGAAGACTGAGGTGAAACAGTCCCTGCCCTCAAAGAGTTTATATTTTATTGAGGGAGACATATATATGCAACATCATTTATAAAATAATTTGGTGAAGAGGGTGTGACACTTACAGCTGAGAGAACAAGAAACTGAGTTACATCTTTTGGGGGGAGGTTAATTCACTCCCACTTACTTTGCAACTATTTAAGACCACAGCTGACTTCCTGTGAATTGGCAAGAAAGAAAATCATTCTTGAAAATATTTATACTGACCACTGGAAGCTAGAATAAAAAGTATCTTTAATGAGGTGGAAAATTTTCTAAGCCATGAACAGAAAGGGACTTAAATTTTTCTAACCAAAATACTTTACCTAACATGTGAGGAAACTGAGGCAAATACAGTATTCAGATCCTGGTCCTCAGTGATCTTTCCACTATATCAACTGTGGGTCACATTTTTAAGGTGGCTACATTGTCATAAGCAGAATGTAAGAGTAATTTCTAAGCTTCAGAGACAGTGAGGAACAGTTGACTTCTAAATTGCAAAGATAAACCAACAAATAAATTATCAACTCATTTGGACTGAGTTAAATTTGAATCAAGTACTTAATGTATCCATTTTATGTAATGAAGAATCATAAGAAAAATTCAAAGAAAAGGGAAATTAATGAAATATTATTTTAACCTCACTCAATGAACATTTTCTGTTGATACTGTATTTTGCATACCAAAGAAGTCTAAAACACAGTACAATCATTTTTATCATCATAGAAACTCATCAAGAGAAGAAGAAAGTAATTTCAATATCATCAGAGAAAATGAAAGGATGCATTTAAGAAAAAAAATTCCTTAGAGGCTTTGACTTTAGATATTTGACTCTGGCACAGGCTTAAAAACAAGTTCAGCAGAAGAATTTGAAAGCATGTAAATGGTAGTAAATGTGCATTCAAAAAAGCATTCCTCTGTAATAACTGCCAGTTTCTGGGGGTGGGACATTTAAAAGTGGAATTGAAAATTTTCTACTCCTATATAATCATAACAAAGAATGTATCAGCAATATTGCTGACCCAATTTCTATGGAAATGTTGTGTTCTGTTTTAATGTAATACAGCTGATCCATTAAAGACATAAGAAAAGTTGTGTAAGAACACAGGAATAATGATTTTCCCTGTAATTTGCCCCTATATTTTAAAAAAAAATTTTTGACCTGGGATCTCATCCATTTGTGCATTCTATTCAACTATGTAGGTCATGGCCCCTCTATCCCTGTCCTTCCTATGTGGCTCTTAGACATATCCTCCCATAGGTGCTTTAAAGTAGTCCACCCAACATTCTTAAGGTCTTTTTTACTTTCTCTTGATAACATGTGGATACCAATGCAGTACTCAGAAAATCCACTGGTTATTGTTTATTCTTGCCATGTGAGTTGCCATCTTCTCTTTTTTGCTCTTCCATTTCTTTGGTAGCATCATGTATTCCAGTTATGCTTTGCAATTCCCTTTTTATAATATGTTGCAGACTGTGTAAGCCTATCGCACATCTCTCTGAATGCCCTCTGAATAAATGGTCATTTTTAAAGTTTTAGATGATGGTTACATGACTCACAGTTGTAGAATAATGTGGTATAAAAACAAAACAAAACTCAACCTTGTTTCTGGAAGAAGTTTGGAACCATTAAAAAAATTTTGAAATTTCCCAAATTCAACTTAACCTTCTCTCCTTATCCTATGCAATTCTGGGTTCCCTGTCATTATCCATTTGCAGTGTCTATGGTATATATACAGGTATATACACATACATTTATAGATACACACATATATACATACATGTCTGTGTCTGTGTTTATATATATAAAACACTCGCCTCTATTTTCTAATAAGAAAAATCTATCATTTTCTTTTTTTTTTTTTTTGGAGGGGGAAGGTAGAGCAATTGGGGTTAAGTGACTTGCCCAACTTCACATGGCTAGTTTTGTGTTGTGTCTGCGGCTGGATTTGAACTCAGGTCCTCCTGACTCCAGGGCCAGTGCTCTATTCACTGTGCTACCTAGCCACCCCTATCATTTTCCCTAACAAGAAAGGTATAATAACCTTCATCAGTGCTTCATGACTCTTCCCCAACAAGAAATTCTCCTTATACCTAATCCCTATTGATGCAGTTCCATGTTGTATTTCTCCTATGTTGTACTAATCAAGGATATAAAAGAGCTGATCCCTATTGACTCTCTAATAATCTGTCATATGTTTGAACACTAAGCTATGGCAATGAGTAGGAGAACTAATGAAGGCTTAGAATTAGAGATTTTGAAGATTAATTCTAACAGATGTAGAATATGAATCTAATGGGAAAGATAATTTCTGATCTGGAACATAAATATAAGTTGGAATCAGTAGAATTAAATGTTTCTTTTCCATTCAAGTTCACTGTGTCATCCTAATTATATCTATTTATGTATCTATCTATAGATGTGAACCTATGATGTCACTGGTGTAGAACAGAAGGATCAAACACGCTGCCCACAAACACTCCTGTGTGCAGCCTAAACTAAAATGTAATTGGAAAATATTTAACAAAATAAATAACAATATAAGAGAAAATATATAAGGTTGACATGTGGTTTTCTAAGTCAATATGCAGGCAACAGAGATCCTTGTTTATGGTTTAGTAACCTCTATTTCTATTTGAGTTTAACACCACTGGTACAGTAAACTTCCAGTGAGGAAACTCTTTCTACTAAGGTCAGCTGTTCTATATCTTTCAGTTTTAGAGAGTTGCCTGGGTCACTTAGAGTTTGACTGAATTGCTCGGGGTCATTCTTGTTTGTCCTTCATTTTCAGAGGGCCAATGTTCACAGGATGATGTCTTGACTTGCTAGTGAATTGGATTTAAGTGGGGCAGAACTGCACAAAGTCATCAACCTCACTCTTCCAGAGTTACTGAAGTCCAGCGGCAGGACAAAAGTCAGGACAAGTAGTGGATGCAGTGAATGGTCTTTGATGTCTGACCAAGCTCTAAGTCCTCCACAGCACTTACTTCAACTGCCTTCATGGCTGTTGGATCAAATTGTTCTCATCTGCCTTTATGCCAGGGGAAATCTTCACATGTTTGGGATAGACATCCACCTAGTATATGCTGAGAGAAAGCCAGCAATGGATCCTAGGTCTTTCTACCCACTTTCTATAAACAATAACAAATAACTTCTCATATATATGTGTGTGTAATATATACACATGTGTGTATATATCATGCGCATACGTGTACATATAGACATATGACACATTTATTTACAAGAGCATCATAGCATAGCCTATAAACAGATGGCCTTGGAGTCAGAAAGACCTGGGTTCAAAAGTCACTTTTGGTACACACTGGTTTTGTGACCATAGGCAAGTCATGGAACGTCTCAGTGCTTTGGGCAATACTCTAAGACAGGCCTGTACAACATACGGCCCACACTTGTGGCCTGCCAAAGCGTCTCGAAGGTGGTATGTTGTGCAGTCTGTTTCATATCCTCTACATTTTTCATGGGCCTCCAAAGTCCTTTCATGCCATAAGGAGAGCACAGCTGTAAGCAGACTGCGAGCTGAATGTTGTGCAGGCCTGCTCTAAGACAATAAATCGCAGAGAAAATATTGATTTTCATTGATAAGAAAGTTTCTCTATTCATGAGTTTCCTATCCCATGGAAATGATAGGTTTGGTTCCTATCTTCATATTCTCAATGGGTTTCATTTCCCTGGACTTCATCATGTCCTCCCCTACCTTCTCTGTCTTTCCTCTCCCCACTCCACTCCTCTTAGCTTCTTTTTAGATTGTATGTCTCCTGAAGGCAGACTCTCTTTCTTTTTGCTTGTCTTTATCTTTCCAGTACTTAGCAGAGTACCTGGCACATGGTAAATATTTAATAAATGTTCGTTGACTACTCTATCGTGTGTGTATAGATATACACACAGAGATGAGTGTGTGTAAACATATGCATACATACATATGCATATACTTATGTGTTTATACATATAGACACATGGACAAAGGACAGCCTGATTTCCCAGAGAGCAAGCAAATCAGCCCTGTTCTGTGACTTTTCTAAAGAATTCAATGTGGATTTTTAATCTATCAAGTATTTAATCAATTTAATATTTATCAAGTAAGTACCTTCAGTTAGGCATTGTGCTAATCACTGAGGGAGATAAAAGGAAGCAATTTATATTTCCATACTTCTTTATAATTTACAGAGTACTTTCAAATGCTTCACCTTATTTGATGTTCACATTCCTCCAAGTTAGTTAGGTCAAATATTATCCCTCTCTTACCTCAAGGGAGTTAAGAATTAAAGTGGGTAACTGACTTACCCAATGTTCTACAGACAGTAAATGGCAAAGCCAGGCCTGGAGCTCAGTCTTTTAACTAGAAGTATTATATTCAATCCATTACTCTAGGCTATCTCTCAAGTATGAAGTGTTTCTCTCATGGAGCTTAAAATATCATTGGGCAAACAAAATATAATATGAGTAGGTTATATTTCAATATGAAAGCTTTAATTCCAAAATTCTTTAGATACTTACTAACTGTGTAACTCTGGGCAATCCCATTCTGTCTATCTCACTTTCCCACTATAAAATGAGAATGATAATAAAATCTACACCTCCCCCCCCAGAGTTGTTGTGAGGAGCAAATAAGATAATAGGTGTAAAGTGTTTAGCTTGAATTAGGCTTGAGTTAGCAACAAAAGTGATGAAATCAGAGGTGATGAGCTTAACCTGGGAAGGGCATCTTGTTCTATGGAGCTGAAACCAGTTGAAAGCAGAGAAGCAAATTCAGAGTGTGAGTACAAGCTATATACAAAGTACAACTATATAATCAGAAAAAAAGGAGGATAAATATTAGTCACTCTTATGAAAGATCTGATCATTAAAAAGCATTCTTAGTTTGTATACCTTTGATATTAGAGACTTTCTTGTATTAGCTCCATTGAGTAGAAGGTTTAGGGGGGGAAATGACAACAGTGAAGAAAAAATTCTTGCATTATCTACCTCTGATAAAAGTATAATATTTAAGATATATTGGCAAATGACACACACACACTCACACACACACACACACACACACACACACACACACACATATATATATATATATATATATATATATATATATATATAAGCAAGGGTGAATCCTTAATAAGTAGATGTTCAAAAGATATAAAGTATTCAAAAGTAGGTGAATTATCAATAGTACTTAAAAATGTTCCAAGTCTTTAATAATAAGAGTATTTAATAATGATGAGAGGAATTTATAACAACTCTGTGGTTTTATCTCATATTCAGCAAATTGACAAAGATGATAAAAAAATAATTCATGTTGGTGGAGCTGTGTGAAGACAGTTTCAATTAATCAAGTATTTATATTAATATTGGGAGGGTAGCTAGGAAACACAATGTATATATATAGAGAAAGGATCTGAGTTTAAATACCCTCAAATACTTGTTGTGTAACCCTAGGCAAAGCACTTAACCTCTATCTGACTCAGTTGTTTCATTTCTAAAATGAAGATAATAATTAACACCTACCACAGAGTTATTATAAGGATAAGATGTAATAATTTCAAAGTGCTTTGCTAACTTTAAAGTGCTATATAAATATTAGTTATCATTATTATTATTATTATTATTGTAGCAAAAGATTAAATGTGAGGAGTGACTGAGCAGAATCTAGTCTGTGAATGTAATGGAATATGATTCCAGGATAGTAAATGATTATGAGGAATCATGGAATCATTGGAAAACTTGTATGAACTTGGGCAGTGATGAAAAGACTGAAAAAAACTCAATATATACAAAAGACAACAATATTAAAAAGCCACCAAATTCAGAGTTGTGGTAGTAACCAATTTGGCTATAGAAATCATGATGCAACATATTGACTTTATTTGACTGTCAGCAGAGAGGTGAGACACCACAGAGGAGAAATGTATTTGCTAGCAGATATGATCACTGCATTAGTCAATATTGCTTTACATTATTTCTTGTTGCAAGGGAGGACTCAGTAGAAGGATTAAAGATTAGAAATTAGTATGATGTAAAAAAAAAGGCATAAGATAAAATTTAAGAAAAATATGGAAACAATATATAGGGAAGGGTTATATTGTTCAATTCATGGCTAAAGTTCAAATGTGCCCTTCCTTCTCTCCTGAATGTCCTTACCACTCTTCTTCCAGAGACTATACTGTGAAGTTTAATCTCAAGTTATTATAATTGGTATCAATATAAAAAATTCTACTAGAAACTTAATGCAAATTAATTTGTATCTAAGATTTAGAATAAAAATGACCTGGGTTTGAACATTGCCTCTGATGGCTATTACCTATGTTACCCTGGAAAAATTATAACCTCTCTGAGTCTAAATTTCCTCATCTGTAAAATGGCATTAATGATAGCAGCTATCTCCCAAGCTTCTTAGCAAGTTCAAATGAAATAATGTACATAAAGTATTTTATGATATTTAAAGTGCTTTCTAAATATGAGATATTATATTGATTATTATTATGGTTGTGGTCTTGTACTTATCTTGTCTAATTATGTTCAGAGAGAAATGGTTCAAGATCAAGTGGCTCCCCTGCAATTAGCCTTTCATATTTAATGTTCTGAGATACAATGAACAAAAGATTGTAAACATTTGCTATGATGATATCTATTAACATGTTAAATTTTTATGGATCAATGGTATGCATTGATTTTGTGGTTGGCAGTTGTTAGTCCAATAGAAAGAATTAATCAGTATTGGTGGAGTATTTATATTTCTCATTTGTTCCAATGTATTCTTATCTTCTAGAAAAAAGCAAGAAAAATTTGCTCTGTTCTTTTTGTGGAGGCAAAGCATTGGAAATTGAGGGGATGCCTATCAATTTGGGAGTGACTGAATCAGTTGTGGTATATGACTGTAATGGAATACTATTGTGCTATAAGAAATGATGAGCAAGATGCTTACAGAAATATGGGAAGCCATGAACTGATGCAAAGTGAAATGAGCAGAACCAGGAGAACATCATACAGAGAAACAGAATATTGTACAATGATTAACTATGAATGACTTAGCTTTCCTAGCAATACGAAGATCCAAGACAATTCTGAAGGACCTGTGACAAAAAAAAAATGGTATCCCCTTGCAGAGAAAGAGCTGATGGAATCTGAATGCAGATGAAAGCATTCTGTTATTTGACTTTATTTTTCTTAGGGTTTCTTTTGTCTCTTTTCTTTTGCAACATGACTAATATGGAAATACGTTTGACATGACTGCACATGTATAACCTTAATCAAATTTCTTGTCTTCTCAGTAATAGAGGGAGAAAAGGAAGTGTGAGAGAGGACTTAGAATTCAAAATTGTAAAAGAAAAAAGGTCAAGCATTGCTTTTACATGGATTGGGAAAAAATGAAATAAAAAAAAATACTTGCTCTGCTGCATTCCATCTTAAGCTGATTTTCATAGTGGCTCTGAGTAGAAGCAGCCTGTTACCCTAAGTAGGGATCCTTTCTCTTTCTTACTTTCATAGTATTAGTTTCATCTCATTGACCAGTGTTCATTCCCAATCAGCGATATTGCTAGAGACCAATTAGTTTGAATTTCAGAGGCATGTCATACTTGCAGTAGCATCCTCAGGGCACACAGGGTCCCCATTACATATAATCCTGGCTGTCATTTGACTACTTCATCATTTCACCCACTTCAAAATATGGGTAATGGGTTGGACTTTGAGGAGGTTATCAGAATAATAATTATTTATTTAATATTCATCTTATTCTCATCTTTTCCATCAGAGTACTGAGGCAACATAATATGAAGACTACAGAGCCAGGTTGAAGTCCCGAAGACATCTGCTGGCTGTACCACCCTGGGCAAGTGGTTTAACTTCCTAGTACTTGAGGCAATTCTCTAAGACTCAAGTTGAAGAGGTGGTTCTGATTTGTATTAGGAGAAACACTTTCCTTAAGGATTTTCCTACGCCAATGAGGAAAGGGAAAGGAAGAAACATTTTTACAGCATTTACTATGTGCCAGGCACTGTACTAAGTACTTTTACAAATGATATCTTTTTATATTCATAATTCATAGTAGGTATTACTATTATCTCTATGTTATACCTGAGGAAATTGAAGCAATGAGAAGTTAAGTGACTTGCCCAGGATCATACAGCCTGTAAGTGCCTAAGGTTGGATTTGAACTCAGGTCTTCTTGACTCTATAGCAACAAGATCAGAGGTCCAACCCCTATTCTCTGTTTGATAAAAATAGTGTAGGGACAAATTATTGTCATCATCATCTTATTATTATTATTTCAAGTACCAGCAAATAAGTAGTTTTCCCCACAGTATTTTAGCACAATGGTTCCTATTTAAAAACAGAAAGAACAGTCATTTGTTTCTAAATTTCAAAACTTTAGGGCAAACAACCATGTTAGTCAACGATTTCCTGTCCTAACTAGAACACTTATCACCTAGTGAGGGTATTGGCCTGTGATTTTGGTTTTAGCTTTGTTTGTTTTGAGTTATTGAAAAAAAACTCTGATGATTTAAAATGTTTTAGCAGCAGGCTCTGATGCTTCTCTGCACAATACCTCTGAGCTGATCATGTTTAATCATTTAGCAAGAGAGAATGTCTCATCTTGTTGAGAAACAGCCAGTATAGCTGATTAAGGAATGGCCCTGACAGCTTCTGTGTAGAGACCAGGTCAGTTCCCCCACCTCATATTCCAAGTGGGCAAACCTAAGTGGGACAGAATCAGGGTAACAAAGAAAAGGAAGGAGATTGAACTAGGGATACAACTGGGTATAGGAGTAGGTTGAAGAACACTTAGATATTCACAGGAAATGTGACAAAGATTTCTTTTGACAGCAGAGGAAACTCCTTGCAACCCTGATTCATTGTGATAATCAAGTAAAGTTCTTCCAGTGTTGAAGGTTGGATTTGCCCTAGGAGAGTTTCAGACAATTGGGAATTCACATGAACTTTATCATTACTTCCAGTTTCATAAAAGAATGAGATCTTCATTGCGGCACAGATGGTATTTTTGAATGAGCAATTGATTATTAAGAGAATGACTGGGATCACATTTTATCGATATGTGTGCCAGAGAGATAGCAAGTGAAAGTCAAGGCTTCTTTTCAAGTATCCCCCAGAGAATCACAGAAATTAGCAATGGAGGTACAGTGAGGAATTATCTGAATCCCCACTTTATTAGTTATCTAAAAATAAACCAACTAGAAATCCCAAATGATTATAATGCTTGTGTCAGATAATTTGCATGGGGTCCTTAATAAGTAAGTATTTGAGGTAAGAAATAATTACAATACAAAGAACTAGGCAGGAGGCATAAGAATTAAAAAAAGCAAATCAGGGAGATGTTATTTGAGCCCAGTACCATTTCAGTACCAAAAACAAAACAAAACAAAAACTATGTGGTTCTACCAGTGGGGTTTCTCAGACTTCGGTTTCCTTAATTGACCTCCTCTATTTTTAGAGAAACTTGGCCAGACTGTAAATGTTTCTTCATCGATACCTGCTGGGGAAGAACTCAGAGGCTAGATAGAAACTTGGTTGCAATGGCTCTCATCCCAATCTCTGTCTTCTATGTGGACAACAAAACCAAAGAAGGGCCAGCTTATACCATCTAATGTTACCATGAGAAAAGAAATTTTATAAATGCAAAATGATGAATTCCTAAGTGTTAATCACAAGGATGCCAGAGTCTCTATGTCCATTATTATTGTTATTGTTGTTGTTACTAATAATTATTATTATAATTCCTAGCACTCATATAATGCTGTAAGCTATGCAAAATGCTTTACAAATACTGTCTTTACAAATATTATAGGAATGCATATGTGATTTGATCAATGTAGGGAATTCCTGGTATGGGGCAAAGGGGAAATGAGAAGGGAAAGGAACAAGCATTTATTAAGCACCTACAATATGCTAAGCTAAGTGTTTTAGAAATATCTCATTTGATCTTCCTAACAACCTTATAAAGTACGTAGTATTATTATCCCCATTTTACAAATAAAGAAATGGAAAGTGAGGGATTAAAATAATAGCCCAGGGCCACACAGCTAAATCAGGGTCAGAGGTAGCTTTTTAATTGAAGTTTTCAGGACTCCAAATCTAGCACTCTCTCTACTCTTACACATGGCTGCCTTCTAGTAAGGCAGAAAAATTAAGCACTTCTCCTTGTCCAAGGGACTATAAAATAATAAAAGGTAAATGCCAATGCCTTCATGATCCCAAATAGGTTACAATCTAAAGGAAAAATAGCTTAGGCCTAGACAATTATAGATGGAGAATGTTTTCCTCAAAAATGCAAGGAGAGATCATTCTTATTTTACTTTTAAAATTTACTATGAAGAATATCTTCTGATAAAAATTAAGACCTTTTTCATTTTTTCTTCTTGCCATAAAGGGCTTTCTTTATTTTTTTTTTCTTTTCTATCAACAGGAAGAGCAGTGGCACCTAAATGTTGGAGGGATGATAGCATAAAGACCCCAAGCGACTTCTTATACAACTAAAATCAACACACTCTCTTGAAAATGTTTTGAAAATATGATCTACCTGAGTTATGTTAAGAAATCAGTAAGAGAGACCAAATGAAACTTTGCCTAGCTTCTAACAACATGTTTCTTGTTGTTTTGAGGTGGTGGTAGGAAAAGTAAAGGCCAGACAAAAACTTTCACTTATCTGGTCTGGTGGAAGGCTTCTTTATTTACTCAGTGCTTATTTCCACCATTTTGTGCCATTAAAACAGATGCTGCCATCTGATGTCTAAGAATTCTTATATTTGGTTACCACATGAATGCTGTCTTGATCCTATATAACATTATTCTTACCTTCCCAGGTCACAGCTTGGAGAAAGATCTCATTCACTGAAAGATTCTTTTCTCTGGTCTCATAATCACTGTTCTAAGTCTGCTCCATCTTCTCCCAGGAATAGGATCCCACTGTTTTCTTCCTCTTTCTTCTCTTTCATTTCTTCCTTTCTTCTTTCTTTCCTTCCTTCCTCTGACTCTTCCTTTCCTTTCATTTTTTTCTCCTCCTCCTCGTCCTTCTTCTTCTTCTTTCTTCTTCTCTCTCTCTTTCTCCATCCCTCTCTCTCAAAATAGTTTTTTGCGACTTTAAAATATCTGTAAATTACACCACACTGCTATTGATGTCATCAAAGACATCATGAAGATAACTTCCATCAGTGTTGCATGTTAGTCTGTCCCAAGAATTTCTTTAATGACTCCAGAGACATTTCTTATGAGAGTTTAGTGCCTTATCTGTGTAGTGAATACAATTTCATCAAAGCAGATGTTTCTACTGTGTTTACTATTTCCCTGCTTCTTTCTGTCTTGGGAAGAATTTTTTTGCTGTTGTTAGGAATTTTATGATTAAGGATAGCACAGAAGCCACAACCTGAACTTGGGTCAACAACAACAAATTAAGCCAGTCATCATGTCTTCCATTGTCCAAGCTAAATATACTTCAATATATCTTCATATTTCATTGTCTTCAATTCCCCTTAACATCCCATCCTAGTCTTACTCCTCCATATGTGCCCCAAGCCTCTATTCTCCTAGACTAGTAAATTGCATATGATGAGTGTTAGCCATGGTGGTAGTGAGATCTGTCTAGTTTATTAGAGTATTTTGTAGAAAAATTATCAACTGACTAAAGGGAGAGGAGAGGCAGGAGGGGGAGGGGTTTTGGGAGGAGGAGGAGGAGGAGAAAGAAGAGGAGCAGGAGGAAGAGGAGGAGGAGGAGAGAGAGGGGAGAGAGAGAGAGAGAGAGAAAGAGAGAGAGGAGAGATTTGTTACTGAGTACCTGTGAAGTGAGTGATTAAATTCCAGAAAGTGCATATAAGAAGGAAAGGGCCCTGAGTGCAGAGTCTTAAGAGTCACTTTCATATTCCATGTTCAAGAAAGAGAGAAAGGATATGAGAATATAATCCTCTAAACTGGATCTCTACTGGATACAAAGAACATAGTGTCTTGGGCTAGACTGAGGCAGGCATCTTTCCACCTTTGGAGCTTCCTGGAAGGCTTTTAAATTTATGCCCTAAAAGACATATTAGTATCTTGTGAATTTTTATAACAAAATTTAATATCTGAACAGTTGAGTTTTGAAAATTAGTAGTCTCTTTTTAGGGAGGAGGAAGAGGAAAGCCTCAGGGAAAGGCAAAAGAAAAGGTGTCTATGCCCTTTCTTTGGCCATGACTCAGGTAGTCCAATAATTTTTGCATTACTTCTCCTAGAAATGAAAATCAAAACAACTCAGGTACCATCTCACACCTATCAGGTTGGCTAATATGATCGAACTATTCTGGAGAGCTTTTTAGAAGTATGCCCAAAGGGACATGAAACTGTGCATACTTTTTATTCAACAATACCACTGCTAGGTCAATATTTTAAAGACATCCAAAAAGGGGGGGAAAGGGACCTATTTGTACAAAAATATTTATAACAGCTTTTCTGTTGTGGCTAAGAATTGTAAATCAAAGGGGTGCCCATCAATTGCAGAATGGCTAAAAAAGCTATGATACATGATTATGAAGGAATAATATTGTTCTATAAGAAATGACAATCAGGATGATTTCAGAAAAACCTGAAAAGATTTATATGAACTGACACATAGTGAACAGAACCAGGAGAATGTTGTATACAGTAACAGCAATATTGTTCAATGAAGAACTGTGAATTATTTAGCTATTTTCAGCAATACAATGATTTAAGACAACTTCAAAGGACTAATGACAAAGCATACTATCTACCTCCAGAGAAAAAACTGATATTGTTTGAAAACAGACTAAATCATGTTATTTTTCACTTTCTTCTTTCATTCTTTTTTTTTTCAAATCTCGTACAAAATGACAAATATGGAAATGTTTTGCATAATTGCACATATATAATCTATATTTGATTGTATAAACTTTTTTAATGTTAAAAATTATTTTAAGATGTAATTGGGAGGAATATATATATATATAATAAAACTTTAAAAATAGAAAAATATTTATTCTAGATCTATTTTCTAGATCAGTTTCTTTTCAAATCAGGGATTTCACAGCTCTTTTTTTATTCTTTTGATTTTGTTTTACTGTTTCTTGCTGTCTCATGTTGTCATTGCCCAATTCTAATTTTTAAGGAATTATTTTCTTCAGTGAGCTTTTGTACTTCCTTAGCCATTTGGCTAATTCTAATTTTTAAAGTGTTCTCTTCAGTGAAATTTTGTACCTATTTTACCATTTGGTCTATTCTGTTTTTTAAGGTGTTGCTTTCTTCAGAGTTTTTTTTTGGGTGGGGGGGTAGGAGATCTGCTTTATCAAGCTATTGGCTCTTTTTTCATGATTTTCTTGTATCACTCAATCCATTTCCCTTTTTTTGTCTACCTCTTTTATTTCATTTTTAAAATCCTTTTTGAGCTCTTTCAGGGTCTGAGACCAATTAACATTTTTTTCCCTTTGAGGCTTTGTATACAGCTGCTTTAATTTCTTTTCTTTAATTTCATTGTCTTTTTCTGTGTTTGTGTTTTGATATTCCCTGTCAGGAAAAATAACATAGTAACTTTCTATGATCAAGCTCTCTTTTTGTTGTTTGCCCATTTTCTCAGCTTATTTCTTGACTCAACTTTATTTTAAAGTTGGATTCTGCTCTGGGGGTGGTGGGACACTGTACTGAGCTTTGGGTTTTCAGGGCTATTGTTTTCAGAGCTAGCTCTAGAAGTCTGCAGGCTCTCAGTTCTTCTGTGGTGACGTGAGCTAAGGAGATGTATGATCCCTGTTCTCCTAGCCTGTACTGTGATCCTTTTTCATCCCATCCTCTTGTTAGTTCTGCTGCTCCAGAATTCACTTAAGGCATTATTTTAACATTGTAGGTTAATTTGGGAAAGCTCCCACAGATCCCTACTTTTCCTTTGCCTTCTTGCCTCTGCCCCCTGGTATTTAACAATTCACTGGGGCACTATCCAGTTTTCTCAAGATCCATGTCTTGTAGTAAGTTAGGCCAAAAGTTGGGCACATCATCTTACTGGTATTTGTCTTCTCCAACAGGTGTCAAAATTGCAGAGCATTCCTCTGCCTCCATCAGTTCCAACTAAAGGACTTAGAATTTCCAGTCCCTTCAAACTGATAAGGTGATAGCAATGTCCATCTCAGGATCACTTCTTAGTCACCTATACTCAGGATAGTAATAAACAGGAGAGAAAGTCCCAGATATAAGCTTCTAATTTCCTAGAATGAATTCTCAGTTTTCATTGTACTTATGTTAGCAGAAGGCACTAGACTCCTCCACAATTTTATAGAGAGAAGCTGGAATAATAATGATATAATCTAAGAATTGGAAGAGAGTGGCAGAGGGCAGGACACAAGCCCACACAGAGTTCATGGGGTTTTTTTTCAAGGGCTTGCAAATAATTTCAAATATCAAGTCCCTCAGGACTGAGACACATGTTTCCCCAGAAGCACCCAGAAGAATTCTAGCACACGCTTTATGGGAGGGCCCCTATAAGTCCATGGATTACTAAATATATAAAATAATACAAGACAATTTGAATGAAAAGTTTATTAGTGGCTTGGGGAGATAAAGCAAAACCTCATGCAATATCTTTATTTTCTTGCCTCCTACTTTTACTAGGCTTTTGGTTTTCCTCTAAGCAGCATCTCTTTGTAAACATTGTACTCTAGAAATTTGATTCAATAATATCTTTAATAGTATTATTATGATTATCACTTACTATATCCTTAAGGAGAATTAATTACAAGTAACATTTTCTATGACTTTTGGAAAATCACTCTAAGTCTTATTTCTTTCTGTTCAATATTTTATTTTTCCTGGTGTATCTAAGGAAACCATTTGCAGCCTAGATGAAAAATGATAATAGATGTAACACAAGTAATAAGGATTGAGATTCTTGTCCAGTTAATTAGAAGAGCACAGAAATATATTTCAAATACTGTCACCATTTAGAAAGAGGAAAGTGAGCTAGAAGCAAATTATGATTCATCTCCAAAACTCTGGGGCACATTCTGGATGCCTGATATATGTAGACAGACTGAAATCTTTGAACTATGTGTTGATTGCTATAAAACTGGAACATAGAACAAGATTCCAGCTAAGTCTGGCTAAATTAATAGATGAGTGGAAATTCACCAAGCCATATTGGTTCCAGCTGCATTTAGAATCCTTTTGATTCTTCACTGACAACCAAATTCAAGGTGACATTTCATTGCCAAAAACCCAGAATAACCTGAAGGAAAGATGAAAGTATAGTCAAATGAAATCTTCCAAATTCAAACATTAATTTTATGTAATTCTTAAAATTTAAATAATATATTTTGTTAAAATGCATGTAATTCTGAGTCAAATTCCATTGTACTTAGTTCCACCAGACTGTCTAAATGATCCATCGACTTACATATTACTTGAGATGATTTGGCCATTAAGACGGATTTTTAAAAAATGTTTAAAGGTATTAATCCTCTAACGTGTTTTGATCCATAAGACCCATCATACATGCTTCATTTCTCAAGTATTACCTCTTAATTCCCCAACAACAGCATCAATAAGGATAGTTACTACAACTTAAAGTCTTATAGAGTTGTCTAAGGCAATATGAGATTAAGTGGTCAAATTTTATGCATACATACACATATATAGCCATTGGTATATTAGTGTTCTATGATATGGAAAAGAAGAGAGGCTGAAAGTATGAACAGTTTCAGGAGGACAAGGCTGGGGGAGGAGATATGAAGTAATGTTGACAATAATGGGTAAAGGTGATGACAAGCCAACTAATTGACTTAAGAAGACCAGGAAAAGGGGATGTGATCTATCTTCTCATCCTCTGATGGGTTGATAAAATAGTCTTTGCAGTTATGCTGCAGCCTCCTAGGAGGCTAGGGTCCCCACTTTGGAAAATAGAGCCTGATGGCATGCTGTCTCTAGAATGCTAGCCATAATTTACAGATAAGGAAACAGAGGAAAAGAGAGAGGAAGTGACGTATAAGAGGTCCTGCTGCCAATAAGTGAAGAACTGATGGAGAACCTAGCTAGTTCTTTTAAATAAGAGTAGTTAATATTTATATCAACTTTATAGGTTTGCAAGACACTACCTAAGTTATCTCACTTAATCTTCACAAAAACTATAAAAGATAGGAACTATTGTTAATCTCATTTTTAAAATGAGGAAACTGAAGCTAAGTGACTAAACTTGGTCAGGTTCACAGAGTTCATTGTCTAAGCTTGAATTTGAATTTGTCTTTCTGATACCAAAGGTGGGGCTTTATCCACTATGCTACCTAGAAGCCTCACCCCATATCTAACAGTATTTCCACTATACCACAATGCCTTTCTTCCTTCTTTGCAATGTTTACTTAATAATGCAAACCTGAACAGCAATTCGTAAAGAAAATTCAAAGATTTGCCTGTTATTGCCCAATGTTTGTTTTTTCCCCCATTAGATGATAAGTTCCTTGAATACTGGGACTGTTTTATGCCTCCTTTTGAATCCTTAGTGCATAGCACATAGTAGGCACAAAATAAACAATTATCTCATTTAGTCCTCACAACAACCATGAGAGTTAGGTGCTATTATTATCACCCCCATTTTAGAGTTGAAGAAACTGAGGCACAGTCAATTTAAGTGAGTTGTCCAGAGGCAGAGCTAGTATCTGAAACTAGATTATTGATTGATTGATTATTGTACTTCAGATTATTGGCAGAACTGATAATTGTTCATTCATATCCACATTCTGTAAATTGCTTTTCATATTATAGTGTGCTAACTGGGAATACTATATTGTGCAACTTACAAATAGTAATTTTAGTGATTTTTATACATGCAAAATATTCTGTACTCTTTTGTACATAATTGAACTAATTAGAAGGGAATTTATTCATAATTCATAATTGTCTAAAATTAGACAAACTAATTCATAATGTCTAAAATATAGATGAGGGGTCTATATATCCCAAGATATGAAGAAAAAATAATAAATATACCTTCTTGTTACCAAAGTGGAAAACTAGACTTTAAGAAAAATGGTTTCACATTTGTCTTTGTAGCCCCAGCACTTAGCACAGTTACTACCACATAGTAACCAACTAAAAATGTTGGTGGATTGATTGACTGAATGGATGAATGAAGAGCATATATTAAAAGCTTACTATGTCCCAGGATTTGTGCTAAAACTAGACATAGAAATACAAATGCTAGAGAGTCCCTACCCATTCTTATGATCAAGGAAATATCCTAGAGGGATAGTGGCCAGGAAAGAGAATTATGGTTTGGCAAGTCACAAAAATGTAGGAACAATAGTGAAATCCATTAACACACATTTTCCAGGTGTGTTTATAGTAGTAGTGACTTGTTTGCAGTTCTCTGGGGGCAGCAGAGCAGAAAATGGCAAAATTAATGTAAGGATAAATAGCCCTTGGAAGAGAGCTGATATGATAGACTTAGCTCATCTCTAACATAATCACTTATGGGTCAGATTATTGGATGTTTCAATGCAAATGAATTCCATTTCAGCTACTTATTTCAATTTTAATAACAATAAATTAATGAAAAAGCAGTTATTATGCAGTTACTATGTCCTAGAGCTAGGGATATAACTATAACAGTAAAGACATTCCCTGTCTTCTGCATCTTTCATTTGAACTGGTCAATAAAAGCCATTCCAGGGATGCTGGGAAAGGTCCAATGGCATGTCTTAAAGTTTTTTGATGCCGCATGATGGGATGAAGGAAAAGAGAGAAAGCTATACATTGTGACCCTTTTTAACTGATCTTCTCCCACTGAATGTGGATGGACCAAAGGACCACTCCATCTTCTATGTCATAACAAAGTGACAAGTCCTTGCAGCAGTGGGCCTGCCTCATGGCTGAAGCAGCCAGTGAATTCTGCATTGCCAAAATGTCTGAGGGTTGTCACCATGTCCCTGGAGTCCTAAGAAGTTTCCAGGGGAACACTAAAGGCATGCTCTCTGTATGGTCCCATAAGCCCATTGAGCCTAAGCTTCCTCATATTCTAATGGAGAAGATAACACATGCAGGGTGGTTGCCAAGAAATGCTATCTAGCTTGGAAAGTTATACAGATAATGAGTCTACATAAAGGAGAATACCAGGGGGCAGAGGCAAGATGGTGGAGTAAAAGCAGGAATTTGCTTTAGCTCCCACTCCAACCACCTCCAATAACTGTAAAATATGATTCTAAACAAATTTTAGAGCTCCAGAATCCACAAAGTGATAGAAAGAAACAAATCTCCCACTGAAGATGGCCTGGCAGGCCAACAGGAAAGGTTATCGTATCAAGATGGGAAAGGAGTGAAGCCCCGCATGAGCCATGTGGGCCCAGACCAGGGGTGGCCAACACCCCAGGCACAGACTGGCCAGAGTAGAATTCAGGAGAGTAAATCACTGGCAGTTGTGGTGGTTTCCAGACTTCTCAATCCATAAACACCAAAGAGAAAGTAAAAGGTAAATGGGGAACCCTGTTAATCCAGGGTAAGAGAAGAGGTCAGTTCAGCTCATGCACCCAGGGCAGCAGAGACAATAGGGGCCGCAACTGCTGCTTCTGGCTCCTGGCCTACAGATTGTAGGGGGACCAAGTGACTGTCCAGAGGTCATTTGCAGGAATCTCTCTGCTGGCACTGAGACAGGACTCTCCTGCTTTGTCCTGCTTGGATCTGGGTCACAGTCTTGGGTAGTGGTCCTGGGGTGAGGAGTGCTGGTGTGGCAGTTTGTTGAGGCAAGAAAATGCTCCTCACAGTTCTGAGACAGGTGCCTGGAAAAACTCTGATAACAGGTGCACAAAACCCCATCAATTTGGGACACAGCACTCTCTACTCTGGAAGCAGAGTTCTACCATGGCAAAGAGCTCAAAAGTCAAGTAATTGACTGGTAATATGAGCAAACAGAGGAAGTGAAATCAGACTGTAGAATCTTTTTGGGGGGACAAAGAGGATAAAAACATAGAAACAGAAAACAACAAAGTCAAAACTCCTGCATCAAAAGCCACCAAGAAAAATATAAACTGCTTGCAGGCCATGGAATAGCTCAAGAAGAATTTTGAAAATCTCTAAGAGAAGTAGAGGAAAAATTGGGAAGAGAAATGAGAATGATGCAAGAAAATCATGAAAAACAAGTCAAAGCCTGACTGAAGAAAATAACACCTTAAAAAATAGACTAACTCAAATTACAAAAGAGGTCCAAAAAGCCAATGAGGAGAAGAATGCCTTAAAAAGCAGAATTGGTCAGATGAAAAAGGAATTTCAAAAATTCACTGAAGAGAATAATTCCTTCAAAATTAGATTGGAGAAAATTGAAGCTAATGACTTTATGAAAAATCAAGATACTATAAAAAAGATACAAACAAATGAAAAAATAAAAGGCAATGTGAAATACCTCATTGGAAAACCCACTGACCTGGAAAATAGATCCAGGAGAGATCATTTAAAAATTATTGGACTACCTGAAAGCCATGATCAAAATAAGAGCCTAGAAATCATCCTTCAAGAAATTCTCAAGGAAAATTGCCCTGATATTCTAGAACTGAAGGGCAAAATAGAAATCAAAAGAATTCAACAATTGCCTCTTGAAACAGATTCCAAAAAGAAAATTCCTAAGAATATTATAGCCAAATTCCAGAGTTCCCAGGTCAAGGAAAACTATTATAAGTATTCAGAAAGAAACAATTTGAATACTGTGGAAACACAATCAGGATAACACAATATCTAGCAGCTTCTACATTAAGGGATCAAAGGGCTTGAAATATGATATTCTGAAGGTTGAAGGAGTTAGGATTAAAACCAAGAATCACATACCCAGCAAAATTGAGTATAAAAGTTTAGGGGAAAATATGCACATTCAATGAAATGGAGGACTTTTCAATCGTCCTTGATGAAAAGACCAGAGCTGAGCAGAAAATTTAACTTTCAAATACAAGAAGCAAGAGAAGCATGAGAAGGTAAACAGGAAAAAAATCATAAGGAACTTATTAAAGTTGAACTATTTACAATCCTACATGGAAAAATGATCATTGTAACTTGAGACTTTCCTCAGTATGAGAACAGTTGAAGGGAATATATATGCACATATGTGTATACATACATGTATATGTATGTATGTATAAGAGGACATATGTGAGTGTATACATGTATATGTGTGTACATGTATACATAAACAGAGGGCACAGGATGAGTTGAATATGAAGGGATGATATCTAAAAAATAAAATTAAGAGGTAAGAGAAGAATATGTTGGGAGGAGAAAGGGAGAGATAGAATAGGATAAATTATCTTACATAAAATAGGCAAGAGAAAACTGTTACAATGGAGGGAGAGATTAGAAGGGTGAAAGGGAATGAGTCAATCTTATTCTCGTTGGATTTGGCTTAAGGAGGGAATAACATACACACTCAATTGGATATCTTAAAGGGAATAAGATGATAGAAGGGAGGGCAGATTGGGAGAGAGTGTAGTTAGAAGCAAACACTTTTGAAAAGGGGGGTCAAAGGAGAAAATAGAATAAATGGGGGACAGGATAGGATGGAGGGAAATATAGTTATTCTTTCACAAAATAACTACTACGGAAATGTTTTGCATAACTACAATGTACAACTATATTGAATTGCTTGTCTTCCTAGTGGGGATGGGTGAGGAGGAAGAAGGGAAAGAATCTGGAAATCAAAGTTTTAAAAACAAATGTTAAATTTTTTTTACATGTGACCAGGAAATAAGATAAACAGGCAATGCAGTATAGAAATCCATCTTGCCCTACAAAAAAGTGAGGGGGTGGATGGGAGAGGACATAAGACAGCAAAGATTGGGGGAATAGGTGTTCAGTATGCTTGCTATATTAGGGTGGGGGTAGGGGAGAGACAGGGAGAAAATTTATAACTCAAAATCTTGTGGAAGTGAATGTTGAAAACTATAAAATAAATGAATAAATTTATTTTAAAAAATGAAGGAGAATACCAAGTCACCCTTTTCTATAACAAAGGCAATATTGATTTGTTTATGGTTCTGGAACAGAAAAGTGAAGGACGAAGAGAGAAGGTATACCTGTAGTGACAAGTAGGTTGGTAAAAAGATGGAATGAAGTGAAACATGCCTGAAACTTGTCTTCATACCATTAGTGAGCTACTCATCACTAGGGGAGGGGTATTAGCAAGGGAATTACATAGCTGAGATAGTTAAATCATTAAGTTCATGGTCTCTGGCCAAAAGATAGAGTTAGAGGATAAAACATGCTTGGAGTTAGAAGGCCTTTGTTCACATCCTGTCTCAGACACCTAATATGTGTCACTGTAGGCAATTCATTAACCTCTGAGAATTCCCCCCCCTTCCTATTAAAAAAACTGCCTTACAAGGTTATTAGAGGTTTCAAATGCAATGAAGTTATAAAGTACTTTGTAAATATTAAAAATGGTCAGCTTTGGGGCAGCTAGGTGGCATAGTGAGTAGACTGCCAGCCTCAGAGTCAGGAGGACCTGAGTTCAGATCTGACCTCAGACACAACACACACATACAAAAACCTAACTGTGTGACCTTGGGCAAGTTACTTAACCCCAATTGCTCTCCAAAAAGCAAAAAAAAAAAAATGGTCAGCTTGGTAAAGTGCATAGAGAGTTGGCCTTGAATTCAGAAAGAACTGGGTTCAAGTCTTGCCCAAGCACAAACTATCTATGTTATACTGGCCAAGTCACATTGCATGCCAGTGCCTAAGGTAACTGTCTAAGACTGTGAGTTGTAGAAAAAGAACTGACCTGGATTGGTGGAGGACATTTCCTCCTCTGCTAGATCTTGTGTTATCCTGATTGTGTTTCCACAGTACTCAAATATTTTCTTCCTGACTGCTTGTAATAGTTTCTCCTTGACCTGGGAACTCTGGAATTTGGCTATACTATTCCTAAGAGTTTTCTTTTGTTTTCTGTACAATAAAATCACCACTTCAATTTTCCTCCTTATCTCAATAAATCTGAGTTCCTGAGACCTACTGGTTATGCTGCTGCTGCTGCTACTACTACTACTACTATTACTAATCATAATAATCTGTTCTTTACAGTGATTATAATTCCAAAATACTCGATTTTTAAATGAAGTAAGTAATAGTTACACTATCACCAGAGCTGAATAGGGGGACTCCTCTCTTTTTAAGGTAGAGATGCATAGCTCTATAATTGTATGTATTCTTGGTCAGAAAGTTTATTCTGGCAGTCAGGAATACTTTTTAATACTATTTATGTCCTGTTAATACAGAAAGAAGACAGTTAAATAAACACGATGTTTTGTGCAGGAGAATCCACTCATTGGCTGGTTTTTAATCAATTTTAATTTTTAAGTGTACATTAAAGGTGACATAGACATGATCATTTTTTTCTATGTTATCTCTCATAAAGGTACCATAGAGGCATGAATAGCACTCCTCAGAGTCTGCAGAAAAAAAAAGAAAATAAGATAGGAGGAAATGATGGGATTTGTTCACATTGCACATGAAATGTAGAATAACTTATGCACTAGTAACACAGAAGTTAGACAATATTTCAATTGCTCATATAACCTCCAGAAAGAATCACCATCTGGTAGAATTGTGAAGAGTAAAGGAAATTAAACCTGGTTTAATTTTATAATATTATAAAGATATATAGTAAAGCATAGGAACCTATCACAAATCTTGAAAAGCTATAGGAAAAATATGTTGAATCTCTTTATAAGAAATTCTAGGTATCACCGGCAATTTAAAGAATGTATAGAACCTTTCTGACAATGGACAGGGTAACGAATCATGTAGAGTTGATAACAGGGAAAGATAATTGACCCTCCCACTCCCCCCCCAAAAGAAACCCTTGGAATTTGGAGTCAAAGGATTTGCAAAATATATTGTTGTTCAGGTTAAGTATAAAGATGGAGATAGAGACTATATCTGTAATTTGACTGACATAGGGAGACCCCAGTGAAGAATTCCTTGTTACAAATGCAGGTCAGTACATTCTCTGCAGTTTTATAGTCAGAGTTGTCTGAAGTATTGGGAAGTGGTCATATGACTTACCTAGGGTCATATCCAGTATATTCCAGAGACATGGCTTGAAGGTGTTAAGGGAAATTCTTCAAAAATATAGATTCAATATGATTAACCAAGGTTTTTCACTAGACTGACATGATCAAATTTATGGGAACAATCTATTCAGGTGAGGCAATGTTTTGTTTTGTCATTGATCAGCATAATCTCTTTTTTAGAAAAATCTTATCTCATGTTTTTAGCAAAACTATTAGTAATAGCAAAAGCCTGGAAACAAAATATAAATCGAACAACTGGAGAATGACTGAACAAACTGTTGTATATGAAGATAATGAAGTATTATCATGATGTAAGGAATAAACATTGAAGAAATCAGAGCAGTTGGGAAAGATTAAAAAATAACTGAGAGTGAAGAAAGTAGGTCAAAAGAAAAATATACTCATATGACTACAACAAATAGATTAAAACCTTGCTAAAAAGTCAACAATCCATGGGTCAAGTACAATAGAAAATTTTGGTACCATATTATTCATTTCAAAACACATCCTTCCTTTCTGCAGACAAACACCAAATTTCAGAAGCATGAAGTAGCACATATTGTCAATTGTAATCACACTATTAGGTCATATTGCATAATAATTTTTTTTTGAAAAGAATGATGAGAGAGGGGGAGGTTGCTTGTTGAAAAGTGACCAAAATGTCAACATAAAATGTATCAATAAAAATTTAAAGATTCTAAAAATCTTCTCTTGAAAGTGAAAATTGGCAAAGCTATGTTTTCCTGCTTCTGAGTACATGCAAAGTTGGGGGTGATAAAACTACACAACCATGTTATTTCAGCTTATAATCTTCCTGAAAAGAAAAGAACAAAATGGACATTAAGATTGCAATACCATTATGTTGCCAGGTCTTTTTAAAAAAAACTGTGCCAAGAATAGAACAGATCTCCCAGAAATACTGTTCTTTTATTCTTTTCCTAGCTAAATCATGCATACCCACAAAAGAAACAAAGATCCTTGAATGAAGATTTGATTATTACCTTAGATTTGGTTCCCTTGAGCCTGGATCTTAAAATAACTCATATTCACTGACACCCTTTAGAATTCTGAGTTAAGAGATAAGACAAATCTGTTATATTGCATTATGCTTTCTTTTTCTTTGTAAATTGTGGGGAAATGACCAATATAGATGCAAAATATATCCAAAAAAAATTTATATGCTTTATAGAGCAAACTTCTCTTACAATTGAAAGCTGGAAAAGCTCTTTTTTATCTGTTTCTGTATGCATACAACATTGTAAGTGACTTGGAGCATATCCAAGTAATATCTAATAATTAGTTGTTATATTGGTATGCTACTGAGAAAGTCACTAAGCCCACATGAATTGCATCCTAGGATACTGAAAGAAAGGGCAGATATGATTGCTGGCCCACTGTCAGTGATCTTTTAAACGCCAAAGACAATGAGAAAAGGGTAGAAAATTTTGCCTTGATTTTTTTTTAAGTGTTGCATACAGAAACATGTAAAGTCTGACATATATTCAAAAAAATCAACTTCACAATTAAAAAAAAGAGTCATGTGATTGGATCATGGTTTGAAAAAGGACTGGACTACCAGCTCAATATAAGGGCAACCCTCCCACACTTCACACACACACACACACACACACACACACACGCAAACTCTCTCTCTCTCTCACACACACACACACACACACACACCCTCGAATTCCTGGGTTGTCTTAGAGGATTAATACTTTGAATCCTAAGATACCGTGTGGGTTCTCACTCCTAAAATTATACCTCACAATTTACCATTGGTGAACTTACCCTTAATAGTCAGCCAATAAAAACAAGTGGTTGTTGCTGCTGCTCTGCTTTTTTCTAGACAAGGGTTGTAACAGCATGAGCAGTTACATTTTGAAAATTGGCAATGGCTATAAATCAGTACTCCATTTACTGTCTTATTTCTTGTCCAGCCCAGGGGCAGACAAACTACAGGACCACATATCTGATTTTTTTTTTTTTGCCTGGGCTGAACTAAGAATGGATTTTATATTTTTAAATAAAATTTTAAAATGTACAAAATATTCTTAGCTTACTAGCATAAAAACATAGGGCAGGCCGGAATTGGCCCTCAGGAGTTTGCTGACCCATGGTCTAGACTTAAATAAAGTGTTAATAATGCATATTAAATTTAAAAATGTATGCATACTTTTTTTTTCTTCAGGAAGAGTCAGTTGTTAAATATTTATAAACACACTCCTCTATTTCTCTATAAACATTGTTTGAGCTCAGCAGGAATGCAGTATCAGGTTCAGGGGATTATCACCAAATTGGAGACCTATTTACTAGAGGATAATAACAGTAGTAGTAGCAGTAGCAGCAGCAGCAGCAGCAGTAGTAACAATAACTGGAATTTATATAGGCTTTAAGGTTTGCAAAATGCTGTACAACAGCATCTCTGTCCTAAACACATCTCTGCTATTAGGATCATTCAGGTAAACTCTTTTCAATTCAACTCCTGATTGCCAAGGTTAAGACTTACCTTCTCCCATAGCATTTTCTTCTCTGCTCCCTGGGTCACATTCCTCAGAGGCACTTCTTGGCTCAAGCTTTAACTGCCTCTCTATGTCTGTTTTTCCCTTAATAGTATATATCTTTGCTCTCTACTGAAAAGGTATCTCCTCTGAGTTGAGTAGTTCAGATGCCTGACACCACTAGGGAGAGGAAACCTGGTTGGGGGTGGGAGTGGATGTAGAGTTGCATTGGTCATACTCCATAAAGCTGCTGGCTGCTCCCTGTACATCTCTCAAACTTCCCTCAGGGATTGCAGACTTAGCTTTTTTAAAGCCACCAGGGAATTGTCTAAGATTTGGCCAGTCAGTGTCAAGTTGCTGTTCCAATTCAATCTGATAAAGTTTTTCACAATACATAAAGTGATAACTGAGAATGAACATAACTTTGCATTTTGTTTACAAGCTAATACCACATCTCTGTCACCTGGCATCTTTTCTGATTACATTAACTTGGGAGTGGAGAAAGAGAACCAGTCACCTTCCCCCCTCATGCCTCTACAAGTCAATAACATGATAGCCAGTCAAGAAAACTAAGGAACTCTTGGGCTTCATTAAAAGAAATTCAATTTCAGGACTGGATAAATAATAATCCTGATGCACCTGGAATATTTTTTTCAGTTGTTAATGACACATTTTAGAATGAATGCCAATAAGTCCAAGACTAAGACCTCTAGATTATTCCATATGAAAGTAGCTGGCATCTGGCATCTGAAGTGTTGTAAGGGGATTAATTAATTTTATTCCGTGTGGCCTACAAGAAAGGACAGATAAAAGTGGGAGGAAGTTGCAAAAAAGAAAATTTAGAGTTGATGTAAAGAAATTCTTCCTAACATCTAAGAAATTCAGAAATGGAATGAACTGCCTCAGCCAAAGGTAGGATCTGTCTACACATACCCATTGGAGATTTTCTAGCAAAGACCAAATAACCATTTGTCAGATGCCTTATACAGGACAGCTAGGTGATACAGTGTTGGGCCTGGAGTCAGAAAAAGAAGTTCAAATCTGACCTCTGATATTTACCAGCAGTGTAACTCTGGGAAAGTGACAATCTCTCTTTGCCTCAGTTTCCTCATCTGTCAATAATAGCACATACCTTCTCAGAACTGTTATAAGGTTCAGTAAAATAATCATTATGAAATTCTTAGCGTGAAGGCTGACACATAGTAAGCACTATATAAATGTTAGCTATTATTATTATTATTATATTCTTCTTAAAACAGACGTTGGACTGCATGGCTCATATATTCCCTTCAATTTTAGAGATTTTGTAATTGTATCTCAAGTTCAGTTATATTAATTATCTAATGATGAACTCTAAATGAAATATATATGATCTAAAGTGGAGGGCACCCTTTTCCCCCAACATGGCACCGAAGGCGAAGAAGGAAGCTGTTATCCCCCCCAAGACAGAAGCCAAGTCCAAGGCCTTGAAGGCCAAGAAGGCAGTGCTGAAGGGTGTGCATAGCCACAAAAAGAAGAAGATCTGAACATCCCCCACCTTCCAGCGACCCAAGACACTGAGACTTCGAAGGCAGGCCAAATACCCTCAGAAGAGTGCCCCTTGCAGAAACAAGCTCGATCACTATGCCATCATTAAGTTTCCCTTGACCACCGAGTCTGCTATGAAGAAGATTAAGGACAGCAACACCCTAGTCTTCATTGTGGATGTCAAGGCCAACAAGCATCAGATCAAGCGGGCCATAAAGAAGCTGTATGACATCGACATGGCCAAGGTCAACACACTGATCTGGCCTGATAGAGAGGAATGCCTATGTCCATCTTGCTCCAGACTATGATGCTTTAGATGTTGCCAACAAAATTGGAATCATCTAACTTGCTGTGTCCCCATTCCACCTACAATAAAAATAAAGTTTTCCAGAATTAAAAAAAAAATAAAGTGGAGGGCAAACCACAAGAATTATTTATGCATTAACTGCAACATTATAAAGATCAACAAAGACTTAAGAACTCTAATCAATGGTATAACCAACCAGAGTTCTCAAGGACTAATGAAGAAGTATGCTTCTCACCTCTTGAAAAAGAAGTGAAAGAAGTGGGGGGGGGAGGGCAGCTAGGTGGCAAAGTAATTAGAACATCAGCCCTAGAGTTAAGAGGACCTTAGTTCAACTTGGTTCAGACACTTAACACTTGCTAACTGTGTGACATTGGGCAAGTCACTTAACACCAATTACTCTGCCTTCCCCTCTCCAAAAAAAATAAACAAGTGGGGCACAGAATGAGACATACATTTCTGGATATGGGCAATGCTTGACTTTGTCTTGTTTGATAATGCATATCTTTTACATTGATTTTGCTTTCTCTCCACCAACACCTCTTTTTTCTTTCAATGGTAGGAGAGGGTGTGAGGGACAGAAAGTCAATTTTTGTTACTTGAAAAAATCTAATTAAAAAAGCTCTAAATGAAATACTGGGTGAATGCCTACCTTTTTCAATTCATACTTTTTGAGTGAAATAATGATAGAGATTTATAGATTATGATTAGTATAATTTTTATGTGTATATGTAAATGAAATATTAATGAGTCTACTACAACATCAGTTCTCAAACTTTTTGATTTCAGGACCATTTTACATTCTTAAACAATCATTGATGACCCCCTAAAGAGCTTGTATTTCTATCAATATTTACCACATTATAAATTAAAATGTAAATATTATTATGAAATTTGGTCATATCTTGTTCTTTAAGATCCCACAAAGGGATACTCCACGGCTCACTGACCATATTCTGAGAAGGCTGCCCTAGAATTTTTACCTGTCTTTCCTTGATTAAAATATTGCAAGAGACAAAAATGAGCAGTGTATTGTGGTCCAGGTTTTCTTTTCCCAAAAACAACTATCCCAACTTCAAGAGGCCTTTGGGCACACACTACAGCTGAAGAGCTATGTTCAGTACAGCTCTCCTTTATTTTTATCAACAGTACAAGAATGTTCACATTCACAAAGTTCTCAAATAAGTGGGAGGCATAAATCATCTAGACAGGTGATTTTTCCTTTTTAAGATAAGCTGAAGAGAATTGTACAAACTAAAAATAGAAAATAATCACTGTTAATTGGACTAAGCAATTCCGTTGGTAAACCAGTCAGTTTTCTTGATAATCAATTAGACTTTCTAGAGCAGTGTTCTCCAAAGTATGGGCCCATCGCACCACACTTGGAGCACCTCTTCTCAACTCTCTATTAAAATAATAATATTTCATCTCTTTTGAACCTTCCATCCCCATGCCCATGAAAAAAGAGGAGCACATTTGTTGTAATAAATATTCAGTCAAGCAAGTCAGATTCCTACATTGACTGCCTATGTGTTCATTTGTTCAGCACCCTAAATTATCACCTCTCTGACAGGAGGTAGATGGTACATTTCATCATTAGTTCTCTAGAAACATAAATGATCATTGTATTGATCATAATTCTTACAGTTTTCAAAGTTGTTTGCCTTTATAATGTTGTTGTTATTGCATAACTTCTCCTGGATCTATTAATTTCTTTCTTCATCAAAAGAATTTTTGAAGATATCTTCAAAATTGTTCATTTTTATAATATTGGTGTCATAAGGAATTCTAGCTCTTCTCACTTCACTGTGGATCAATTCATATAAGTCTTTCCAAGACTTTGAAATCACCTATTTCCTTATTTCTTTTAGCACAATAATATTCTGTTACATTTGTGTAGCACAATTTATTCAGTCATTCCTCAACGGATGGGCATAGCCTTAGCTTTTAGCATCTTCTCACTACAAAAAAAAGCTGCTATAAATATTTTGTATGTATAGAACCTTTCTGTATTGCTTTGTTCTATTTTTTTTTAACACAGTCCTAGCTGCAGTATAATCTGGCTTAAAGAGTATGTGCTGTTTAATCACTTTGTGTATAATTCCAAACTGCTGTATAAGATAATCATAATCTAAACTAACCAATAAAAGCAGCAGCTGTGCAGATACCATTGGGAAAATTACATCGCATGTGTACTCTAGATCATCTTATGGCTATTACAGAGTTTAGGCCCTAAGCTTGGGGGAAGTTATGTGTAAGAACCCTATTCCTTTTCATTTTAAATTTGAATGAGTAAATTACAAGATGGGCAGATATGGATGAGTTGTAGTCTCAATTCAAATTTCATTATATAATCTTTTCTGCTAAAACCCTTCAATTTTCTAAAGTTACTTACTATTTTCATAGGGTACTCCTTTCCTTATAGTTACCCAAGCTTTCACAATTTTTGTATCATTATTGACTCATCAGTCATCCATATATAACCACATACCTCATATAGCCAACTAGTTTTCAAATGTTGCCAATTAGAACTCTATCTCTTCAGTCTGTTCCTTTCTCTCTTCTCATATACACATTATGATAGATTAGGCCTTTATCACCTTCCATTTGGATTACTGTTCTATAATAATCTTGTACTGGTCATCCTGCCTCAAGTATCTATCTCCACTCCCTGCCCCATCTTCCGCATAACTGTCAAAGTGATTTTCCAAAAGCTCAGGTTTAAGCACATCAGTTGGTTGGTTGGTTGGTTGTTGTCCTTCATTTTCAAAGAGGAACAAAGAAGCACCATCATGTTAGAGTCAAGTTATACTATGTCCAAGTATGACTGATCAGACTGATACAAGTCTTGGAATGCTCTACCACTGGTTGGACACAACTACTTTATGCGAATATCTGGGGTGGGTTCTCTAAATTGGCACATCTTGTGTTTCTTTTAAGCTATTTCAATTCTGCTTTATTCATAGTGCACAACACCTTCCTTAAGGAAGGCATGCCATGCTGGGCAATCCTTTTCCAGTGCTTCCCATGTCACACAATCAATTCCAAAGTTCTTCAGAGAGACCTTGAGGGTGTCTTTGTGTTGCTTCTTCTGACGACCATGTGAGTGCTTACTTGTGTGAGTTCTCCATAAAATAGTCCTTTAGGCAAGTGTACATTTGGCATTTGAACAACATGGTCAGCCTATTACAGTTACACTCTCTGCAGTAGAGTTTGAATGCTTGGCAGTTTAGTTAGAGAAATGACCTCAGTATCTGGTACCTTATCCTGCCAGGTGATCTTTAGAATCTCCCTAAGAAAATTCAAATGGAAACAATCCAGTTTCCTGGTACAGCACTAGTATATTGTCCAGTTTTTATCACTTCCTTACTCAAAGTGGTGCCCTATAGTCTTTAAGATTAAATATTAGTGGGGCAGCTAGGTGGTGCAGGGAATAGAGCACCTGCCCTAGATTCAGGAGGACCTGACTTCAAATCCAGCCTCAGACACTCGACACACTTACTAGCCAAATGACCTTGGGCAAGTCATTTAACCCCAATTGCCTTACCTCCACCCTAAAAAAGATTAAATATTATTTCATCTTTTCTCATTCGTTAATTTATCTTTTATGTCAGTTTTAGAATATACAGAATTGTTAATATGGTTATACAGAGAGAGAGAGAATGAGAGAGAGAGAGAAAATAATCTTTATTGATAGGCTGAGTGATCAAAAGAATTTGGTGACCATTGCTCTAGAGAAACTTACTTTAAATACAGTTCCAGAGATATTTAAACATAAAAATAATGACCCAGATTCACACAACTCTTTAAGGTTTCCAAAATATTTTTCTCACAACAAAAGCATGAAATAAGAAATATAAGCATTATTGTTCTCATTTTATAGAAACTTAAAAGAATTAAATGATTTGCCCAATATAAAACAACTAAACTAACCCTATTTTGGAAGGGGCATACTTTTTTTTTTGCCTTTTGGAGGGCAATTGGGGTTAAGTAACTTGCCCAAAGTTACACAGCTAGTTTTTTTGTATGGGTATTAAGTGTCTGGGACTGGAACCTAACTTGGGTCCTCCTGACTCCCAGCCCAGCGCTTTATTCACTGCGCCACCTAACCACCCCCAGGGAACATTCTTACATGCTAGTCAAACTTTCTGTTGACAGACAGTGGTTGAGTGACTAAAACACTGGATTAGGCCTAAAGATACCTAGCTTCTATTCTCAATATTGCTATGCATTTGCTGCATGAACATCTTTAACTGACAGATTCAGAGAATCACAGCATTTCTGTCTTGGAAGGGATGTTAGCAGCCATCAGGTCCAACCTATACTCCAAAGGAATTCCCACTACAACATATGATATAAATGATCCTCCAGCTTTTTCTAAAAGAATTCCAACGAGAAGGAACTCACTGCTTCTCAAGGCAGCCCACTCTACTTTGGGATCTCTTTCACTTGTTAGGGATTTAATCCTTATATCATGTCTCAATTTGCCTCATTTGAATTTCTACATATTACTTCTTGTTTTAACAAATCAAAGTAATACTTGTGCCCCTTACTCAGTACTTCAGGTGTTTGGAAGTCATCTACTACGTTCCCTTTGAGTCTCCTTGTCTCCAAATTTTAAAACCTTCATCTCCCTGGATGATTCCCTGGAGATTCTCTAGCTTCCTTCCTTAACTATGGTGTCCAGAACTGAACAAAATGACTTACATGTGGTCCGAGCAAAACAGAACACAATAAGACTATTGCCTTGTTATTCCTGGGAGTTATTCTATGGGACTAAATCTCTTCATTTGTAAAAAGAAAGGGTATGGAGTGGACTATATAACTTGTAAAGTCCCTTTTAGCTTTAAAATTTATAGTGTCATAGAATTAAACTTAGGCCCTCAGAGATTTTCTTGTCTAACCCTTCATTTTAACTCTACAATTCAGACAATAGCATAATTTGAAAGCTGGGAGGGACCTCAGTGGCTATCTAGTCCAGTGCTTCTTAAACTGTGGGTCGTGACCCACAGTTTAAGAAGTGCTGAAGGGGTTGCAAGTGGAAAAAGTTTAAGAAACCTGAAATATTTTCTAGTCTAAACTATACACAGTAGGAACCCTCATTATAAGGTGGATTGGAAGTAGTTGTTCAGCCTCTGGGAAGATCTCCAAGGAAGGGAGCCCATCATCTCTCGAAATAGCCCATTCCATTTTTGGACAGTTCTAATTATTATGAAGTTTCTCCTGACATCTTGCCTAAATTTTCCCTTTTAAACCTCCTACCTATCACTCCTGATTCTGCCATCTGGGACCAAATGGGTCAAGTCTATTCCCTTTTTTCACATGCCAGTCCTTCAAATATTAGAATAGAGTTACTATGTCACAACTATAGGTTCCAAAGATTTGAACTTGTATCACTAGATTTAGAATACAGAGTGTGAACGATTCCATCATGGAACCTCATGTATCTTCCAAATGTTGACATTCTTCCCCACAATACTAGCAGTATTTTATTTTATCAACTAAGAGATATAAATGAGAGGATTCTTAAATGTTAAAAATGAAATAATTTTATCATTTTCCTTTCCAAACTAGCATTCAGCCTTACCGGATCAAAGTAAAGGGAAAACTTCCTCAAATGTTCCTTGCTTTAACACACATTCTCATAAATTTGCAGCTACTTCTTCAGTAGTCTTAAATTGTGATACAGAAAACATATCATTTAATTTGTAGTTTAATCTGGAAGAGGTAAAATTTAACATAGCATAACAAACATAAGGCAAAATCTAGAACCTGGCAAGCTGAGACTTTATTTCATCTAATGTATCACTAAAAATGGGATTCAGTTGCTCCATCATTGCAGCATATATTAGAAGTCTGGTTCCAAGTTTTTTGATCACTGACTAATAGATTAAAATAATGGTTTATTATAAAACAAAAGAAAAAAATCAGATTGTCTGCCTTCAGACTTCTCACTAAGAAATTCTGTCTCTCTGTTTCTGTCTCCCTGTCTCTGCATATCTGTTTCTCTCTCCCTATCTCTGCGTAACTGTTTCTGTCACTGTACCTGTTTCTTTATCTCTGTCACTATCTCTATCTCTATTTGTCTCTTTGTGTGTGTGTGTCTGTCTGTGTGTTTCTCTTCCTTCTTTCTACGCCAATAGCAGTTTACAAAATAGCCATGTGTCTCATTGCTTTTGTTTTGCACTAATTAATAATCCCACTGTATGTTGGAGGGAACATCAGTTCTGACTGATGATATTCTTTTGGAATATATGATAATTCATACATGGTGCCTTAAATTTTATTTTTTGTATGATCTAGGAAAATGCTAAGCAGATTAATAATGAAAAGATGAAATTACTTACAATCAAGATCAACAAAGGGCTGGAGCAGACTATTGAAACACTGATTTTCAATATTTTCATTTGAACCAATATCTAAGTTAATTATCAATTGCTTTTGTGTGCTAGGACACTCAACAAGCCTTTAAAAGGCAAGATTCATTAGAGGGAAAAGTTTTAACCCTAGAATCAAAGAAGCTTGGGTTGAAATCTTATTTGACAAGTATGAGCTGTATAACTAGAGACATGTCATCAAACTAATTTCTCTAAGCTCCAGTTTTCTCATCTCTAAAATGAAGACAAATACCTTAACACATTCTTTCTTGGGTCATTGTGAGATTCAAATGACAGATTAGGTAAATGAATGTTATTATCTGCCTTTCACTCTGGCTCCCTTTTACTTTTTCCTATTAAAATTAAACACATATAAACACATGTGTGTATATGAGTGTATGTATATATTATATGTTTGTATTGTTTTTTTCTCTATTCCATAATGTCTTTCTATGTTTTATAGAAACCCAGGTCTGTCATTTACTGACAGTGTGATTTGGGCAAATAAACGTTTCTGGGTCTGAATTGTCTTAGCTGTAAAATGAGGGTGATGGACTAGAACCACCTCTCAGATTTTTCTTAGTTCTAAATCCATGATCCCATGATCATCTGCTTATAATTGATAGCATGGCTGGGCTTAAAGTTAGGAAGACAAAGTTTAAATCTCATTTCTGAAGCTTTATAGCTGTTATCATTGTGAACGAGTCATTTTACCTCTATTTGCTGCAAGCAACTCCATGGGATTTACCCACTAAGCCACTCTACAATGGTGGATAATGGTTCTCAGTGGCCATGTAGTATAGCTCATAAACTAAAAGCAATTCTCACTATAACATATGTGACAAGTGGTCATCCAACCTCTGCTAGAAGACTTCCAATGATGAGGAACCTCCACAAATAGCACATTCCACTTTTAATAAGTAGAGTTGTTAGATCATTCTTCCTGATTTCATATCTAAATTTGCCTCTTTACAATTACTACCCAGTGCTTTTGGTTCTGTCCACTGCAGCTGAATGGGACAAATCTAAAGTCTTTTCCATATGAAACCTTGCATATACTTAAAGAGAACTGTCATGTGCCCCCCTGAGTCTTCTTTTCTCCTGATTAAACATTTCTAGTTCCTTATGTCAATTCTCCTGTGAAATGGATTATGGTCCCTCACTATCCTGTTTGTCATCCTGTTGATACTCTACAGCTTAATCAATGTCTTTCCTAAATTTTGGCACTAAAATTTTCTTAACCTTAAATTTACTCATAATTTAATATGCAGAGCAAAGGAACTCTCACCCCCTTATTCTGGGAAGCTATGCCTTTTAATGTAGGTGGAAACCACATTTGCTTTTTTGTCTACTACATAATACTGCTGACTCACATTGAGCTTACAAACCACTAAAACACCCAGTTCTTTTATAAACAAACTTCTAACTGTTTCATCAATCCTATACTTGTGAAACTAATTTTTTAACTCTATATTCTAACTTTTGATGTTCCTCTTATTAAAGGAAACCCAATGTTCTAGCCTGGCAAGATATTTTTTGGAAATTGATTCTGTGATCCAGTTAGTTGTATTTTAGCTTTGAGTCATATGCAAAGTTGATATGCATATCATCTATTCATTACCTTTCATTAATAAAAATGTTATATTTGTACAAAAATAACTGCTGAACTCTAGAGCATGCCACCAGAGTCTTTTTGCCAAGATGACCGAACCATTAACAACTACTCTTTGAATCCAAAAATGCGATGAGTTTTGAATCCACAAAATTACTCTAGTATCTAATCTACATTTCTCCATCCTTTCCATAAGAATAGAATGACATACTTTCTAAAGCACTTTATTAAAAAATATAGATATACTATATCTATGGCATTTCCCTGATTTACCAGTGTAGTAACCCTGATTAGTCTAGTGCAATATAATCTTTAAACCATACTGACTCGTTATGATCATCCCTTCCTTTTCTAAATATTCGTAAATCATCTCTTTAATAATCTATTCTAGAACTTTTTCAGGAATTGATACCAAGTTTATTGGCCTTTAGTTCGTGCATTCTTATATTTTCCCATTTTTGAAACTTGGGACATTTGATCTTTAGTCTTTTAGTGCCTTTCACATGGCTCAGAAATCATATCTGTCAGTTCTTTCATTACCTGAGTTCATCTGGTCCAAATTATTTGCATTCATCAAAGGCAACTTGGTTGCTCTTTTATTATCTTCTTACTCAATTTAAGTATCAGTGTTTTGTTAGTCATATTTATTCCATCATTGTCAGTGGAAAAAAAATGGAAAAAAATGAAAAGCAAAAAAAAAATTGAGCATCTTTGACTACATTCTGTTGTCCTATCCTCCTCCAAAGACTCTATCTCTTCTTTCAATAGCCTCTTTGACTCATTATTACTGTAAGAAAAAAAAACACCAATAACAATAACATCTGTTTTGTTGTGCTTTGATTTTCCCAACAGTCTTGGCTCATACCAAGCTTTGTGACTCTTTACTCTACTTTCACAAGTCCATGGCATACTCTTATATAAATGCTTCCTTTCCTTGTTTCCATCTCTTGTTGTTCACTCATTTCAGTCACATCTGACTCTTTGTGACCCCATTTGGGGTTGTCTTGGCAAACATACTGAAGAGATTTGCCATTTTCTTCTCCAACTCATTTTATAGATGAGAAACTGAAACAAACAAGGTTAAGTGACTTGACCAAGATCACACAAACAGTAAATGTCTGAGGTTGGATTTGAACTTATATCTTCTTAACTCCAGGCCAGGAGCTCTATCTATTATGCCACCTAGCTACCTCTTCCATCTCTTATACATATCTTTTTAAAATTTATGTTGTGGGGTGACTAGGTAGCGCAGTGAATAGAGCACCAGCCCTGGAGTCAGCAGGACCTGAGTTCAGATCTGACCTCAGACACAGCACACACACACACACAAAAACTAGCCATGTGACTTGGGCAAATCACTTAACCCCAACTGCCCTCCAAAAAGCAAAAAATAATAATAAAAAATGAAATAAAATCTATGTTGCTTTGGTAAAGTCCTTTTGTATCCACAGTAGTCTCTTTTTAATTTTTGCTTTTTGGAGGGGGAAGGCAGGGCAGTTGTGATTAAATGACTTGCTCAAAGTCACACAGCTAGTAAGTGGTAAGTGTCTGAGGCTGGATTTGAACGGTCCTCCTGACTCCAGGACCCATGCTCTATTCACTGTACCACCTTGCCTCCCCCCATACAGTAGTCTCTTTTGAACAACATCTATTCACCCTCCTTGTTACAACTGCTTTCCACATTGTGTCTTCAGAATTGTCATTCTTGAGAGTGGGTATTCTATCCTTCTGGAATGATTTTCCTCTAGAATTTTAATTTATAGAATTCTTTATTTTTTACTCTGCCTTTATAGAATATACTTTATATATTCTCCAAAAATTTAGGCTGAATATCAGGTCATAGCAGGGGGAGGTGATAAACCAAGGTGAGAGACATATTGGTTGAAGAAAAGTGGATCAGGACTTTAGGATGCAGCTTTCATCATGAAAATGCTTTATTCACAGAGATGGATTTGAAAATTTATACTTTGGGTACCTGTTTCAATCATAGCTTCTAATTTTATTTCTCCAAAGTGTTTTTCATGTTAAAACAAGTTTAACTGAGATGATGTGTTGGACTCATTAGATTTTTTCCAATATTTTGAGGTCACGAACTTAGAGTTAGGAAACTATTTTTGAACTCTCTGGGCAAAGTAAAGTCTGACAACTCTTGTGATGGTTGACTAACTCTATTCACCTACCTAAATGTCTCTGGAGATATTCTGATTATAGAAAATACCAATTAGAATGAAACAGGTCAACTCTTAAGCACAGAGATGATTCAAATACTATTAATATTATCAATAGTACTCAACTCTCCCAACAAGTTCTTTGCTCTCCCTTAAAAAAACTACTCTCATCACATTTTTTCCTACTCAAAAGCCTTTAAAGGAAGCACATTGTCTATTGAACAAGGTATATATATTCTTCATGCTGGCATCCAATGCTTTCTAGAATCTGGCATCAAATGCCCTTACTATATCTATCTCATTTCACTCTATACACTTTGACATATTCTATGTTTCCCCTAAACTCTCATTCAGAGAAATCCATTTTATCTCTACCCTTTCCCATTTTATGATTTTTTTCCCACATTATCCCTTATAGCCAGAATGGACTTTTCCTCTATCTCTGTTGACCTTCTCTCCTTCAGTTTCTGTCTTCTCCATAAAATCTTTCTTGATTCCCCTAGAACAAAATGACTTCTCTACTAATTGTCATGTAGCACTTTGCTTGTACTTCTCTTTTGCAATTATTAGAGTTTAACTTGAATTATAGCTGTTTATTGATTATCATAGTGGGGTTCATTGATCTTTGTCTCTCCAGTGCCTAGCACATTGACTTATGTAGATGCTTACAAAAGGCTTGTTGAATTTTTTTTAAGTGGACATAATAAAATCAATCAACAAGTTTACTATGTAGCTATTAAGTGCCAGGCTAAGAATTAGGATAAAAAGACAAAAATAAAAATGTCCTTATGCTTAATAAGCTTACATTTTATCATGGCAGATAACATAAGTAAGTGCATCTCTTTTTGCGGAGGCCAAGACTGGAAATCTAGGGGATGCCCATCAATTGGGGAATGGCTGAACAAGTTGTGGTATATGAATGTAATGGGATACTATTGTGCTATAAGAAATGATGAAGAGGCAGATTTCAGAGAAACCTCAAAAGACTTATATGAATTGATGCTGAGTGAAGGGAGCAGAACCAGGAGAACATTGTACATAGTAACAGCTACAGTGTGCTAGGACTGATTTTGATAGACTTAGCCCTTCTTAGCAATGCAAGGACCTAAAACAATTCCAAAGGATACACAATGAAAAATGCCAGTCACATGCAGAGAAAGAACTATGGAGTCCAAATGCAGAACAAAGCAGACTATTTTCTTTTTTGTTTTGTTTTATTTTGTTTTTTTTTCTTTCTCGTGTTTTTCCTATTCATTGTAATTCTTCTATGCAACATGACTAATGTGAAAATGTGTTTAATAGGATGTATATATAATAATATATATGTATATATAACAATAAATGTATAGAGCCCATATCAAACTGCATACTATCTTGGGGAGGGACAGGGGAGAAAAGGGGAGAAAAATTAAAACTTATGAAAGTGAATGGTGAAAACTAAAAATAGATAATTTAATTTAAGAAAAGAAAAAAGAGCATTGTTCATCATCAGTTTTTTAGAGTAATGATTAATCATTGCACTGATTAGAGTTCTTAAGTCTTTCAAATTTGTTTTACTTTGCAATATTATAGTCACCATGTAAATTGTTCTGGTTCTGCTCACATAATTTTGCATCAGTTCAAAAAAAATTTTTTTTGGTTTCTCTGACTCTGTGTCTTACATATTTTTTATGACTCAATATCATTCCATTATATCCATATTCTATAATTCACTCATCCATTTCACAATTGATGAGCATTCAATATTTCTAGTTCTTTGCTGCTGCAAAAAGTGCTGCTATAAATATTTTATCCCTATGAAGTCTTCCTTCTTCTTTGATCTTGTTGGACTGTATGTCTAGTACTTTTATCAATGGATCAAAGAATATTTGTAGGTTGGTGTCCTTTTTGGGTATAGTTCCAAGTTGCTTTTCACCGTAGTTGCACCAATTTATAACTCAAATAAGAGTACATTAGTGTGATCTGTACTTTTACAGACTCTCTAAAAATTGTCATCTTTATTTTGTATTATTTGTGCTAATCTGATGAGTATGAGGTAGAACTTCAGAAATGTCCAAAAAGCATTAAATTACAAAAAAAAAAAGAGTCTGGCCAACAAAATTTGTCCCAGTCATTTTTCACCTTCCTGATCTTAAACAAGTCACTTTACCATTATAGGACTCAATTTCATCTTTCCTAAAATAAAGTAATTGGGATATATGGCTTTTTGAGGTCCATTCCAGATACAGCTCTTTTGTTTCTATAACTAATCCATTCTCCATCTTGGCAATTTACTTTCACATACTACTTATATATAAACCAGCTAAGAGTAAATAAAGTCATTCTGTCCTGAAAATATACTAACTATTGATAGAAGCCCATACTTTCATAAATGCTGAAGAAGAAGAAAGGAATATACAAACATTTTAGATTCTGGCGTTTGTTACCTGATGTATTTCTGTTACATTTGCCACAAGATTCTCATTATGCTGACCCAATAAAATGCTACTAATTCATTCATTCACTTGTTTAACAGAGGGTTATCAGCTTAGAGCTGGAAGAGAAATCAAAGATCATTAATACTTTCATTAGACAAATAAAGAAGCTGAGTCTGAGAGAAGTAAAGTATGTTTGCCTATGGTCACATAGAAAATTTATAACAGAGCCAGTATTTAGGGGCGGCCTATATATATATGTAGCACAGCGAGCACCGGCCCCAGTGTCAGGATGACCTGGGGATCGAATCTGGGCTCAGATACTTAGCACCACATCCAGAAATAACTGGCCGTGTAACCTTGAGCAAGTTACTTAACCCCAATTGCTTAAGAAAAAAAAATAGAGCCAGTATTCAAATCCAGGTCCTTTCACTACAAATCCAGTAATTTTCTACAGTATCACACTCCCAGTCTCTTGTCCTCAGGCAACTTGAAATGTGGTAGGAAGGTAAGATCTGTGCAAGTAACTACAAGAAAAGATGGTATATGACACTGGTCAGTGAGTAGTCCAGATGGACAATAAGAGTAAGAGGAATTCAGAGGAAGAAGAGTAAGTGATCAAGAAAGACTCCATACAATACGTGGCATTTTCTTGATCCTTGAGAGATAGATATGTTTTTTTTTTAGTTTTATGGAAGTTTATTTCACAGGATAGTAAAGAATAAAAATAAGTTAAAGATAGATTTACAGTTTAGTTACAATGGGTCTTTAATATGTGACTTGAGGTTCAACTCTATTTTTGTGATTGATATCAATGAGAATAAGCAGTTGCCTACCCCACTACCCAGGTACCCTTTCCCATACAGAATTCTAGGCTACAGGAACTCTAGATACTGTCTTATGTGGTGATTAGATATTCTCATAATCCCAACCCTTTCTTCACAGGGGCATAATCATAAAGAATTTCAGACTCCCCAATCTCATACTCCTCTCCTCCCATGAAGACATGGAGGGAAACACTCTTATTCTACAAAATATTGAAGGAGATATTTCACCTCACTCTAATCCCTTACTTTCCATAATTTACCAATTCTGTTAAGAGTTTACCTATTGAATCTAAAACCTTACTATGCAAATTAAATGGCTTCTCTTCTCTAAGAAGAAAAGGACATTTAATTAACTACTTAAAAGATAGTAAAGTATTCCTGGTTACAAACTTCTTATTTTCCAACTTAATAAGTCTGGTCTCAAATGCTTTTCCTTTCCTCAGAATGGTCTTCCCAACCATTCCAGTCAGTCCCATAGTTCTACAAAATAAAGGAGAATGTCTGCCCTGAGAAAATACATTGTGAAATCCTTATGAGCAGCATAAGCATTACACAAATAAGATTAAAGTGTATATCACTTTATGCTTTTCAGTTAACATACATTAACATCCAAGGTAGATCCTCTGAGGATCTCATTTGATGATACCTGAGGAGGGGAGGTATAGATTGTTCCCCATTTAAGGAAGTTGAGGATCAGAGAGATTATGACTTCCTTAAAGTTATAGGGAGTCCAGAATTCAGATCGGACTCCCAATAGTCTTTTTTTCCAGAACTATACCACCTTCAACTAAGGAATATGACAATTTGTCCAAACACTGACTGAGCAAACAGCTCTAGCTTTCCCAACTACACAATGCAGACACTACTCCTTCCCACTGAGCTCCTGGAAGGGTAAGTTAAATAATGTAAGTTTTGGGGTAAAAGGGTCTTAACAAGATTGGGGAGCAGTGGGATAGCTGTCACCCATAAATACCCTTTTCCTGTCTTACAGGGATGCACCCACTGAGGCCAGGGGAAGAAAATCTGACAAAAATAATTCTGAGTCCTTTGATATCCTGCCCCACTAACCCATTTTGTTGAAGTACAGTGAGAATCTTCTGGGGGGAAAAAAACAGGATGAGAGAGTTTGAAGCAAAAATAATCAATCATAGATACCATCTTTATTGGGGGCTGAGGGCTGGAATCAATGTTTATCCTTTCTCTGAGAATCAAAACACTCAAACACCTCCAAAGGCCCCTCAACAGGGATCCTGGGGCCTCTTCTCCCTCTTCTCCTTATGCTAGAGCAAGAGCCCAGACCTATGTTCTGTGGTAATAGAGTGATCCTATCCACTCCAGGTCTCCCAAGGAGGTCTCTATGTAAGGCTATGGAAAGAAATTATCAGCCCCAGTGCAACCAGCCCCCACCTTTCCCAAAGACACAGGGTACCTACATAGGGAGTGGGGGGGGTAATCAAGAAATATGAAGAGACTGGACCTACAGCTGGAAGCACTGTTCCTTGGGAAGCTCTGGAAATGATTCTCCACCAAGGCCCCAAATCTCTTTCACTGCAAGATTAAATTCCATCATTAGTGATTAACACCTTTGAATTAAACACTATTCTTCCCCAGGATAGATATGTTTTTAATGGGAAGAATGAAGTAGGGCATTCTAGGAGGAGGGAATGGCCTGAGCAAAGATGTAGAAATTAGATGTTTTGGTGGCAGTAAGTTTCTGTAGAGTGAGACTTTATATAGGATAGCAGTAGGAAATAAGCTAGAAAGATAGACAAGAGCTATATTTCAGAAGTCCTTGAATTCCAGGCTGTCATTTTAATTTTATCTTCAGAAAGTCTTTCCCAACTACTAAAACCTTCTCCTTCCATCTCCTGTATATGTGTGTATACCTATTTATTCCCATGTTCTCTCCCCCATTAGAATGTAAGGTACTTAAAAGCAAGTTTAATGTTTGCCTTTCTTTGTACCTCTAGCAATTAGCATAGGGGCCTGGTACAATTATAAGAAATTCAGGGGGAAAAACCTAATTAATTGCTTGATTAATTGAATATGTTGTAGGCATTAAGAACTCAATGGGAATTTTCAAACAGAAGAATGATCAAATGCAATAGGTACTTCATCCAATAAATGTAATAATTGTTTACTAAGTACCTACTAGGCTGGAGGAGATACAGACTTTAAATTAGATCAAGTCCCTGCCTTCATTAAGTTTACAGATCAGTAGCTGGCAATGAGACCAATGCAGAGAATTAAAATATGCAATATCATATAATCAGCACATTAAAGAGTTGTCAAATGAGGGCCATTAAGAAAAGTTATTACTGACAGAAAGGCATCAGTGGTGGTTACCTAGAGCAGGTATTTTTCAATTGTACTTTAATTTTAAGGAGGGAGTAGAATTTTAATAATTGAAGAGGATAAATGGATGGTAGAGGAGATAATATGAGCAAAAGTTCAGAGGTGTTAGTGATGTCATGGTTTGTTCATTCATTCATTCTTCATTCCTGAAAAAGACCAATCACATCATGAGTATGCTATTTTGACTTGTGCAATAATTGGATTTGAATGAAGCAGAATTGTGCAAAATTGTCAGTCTCAAAGTTGGGAGAATGCATGATGTTTGGCAAACAGAGAATAGTACGCTTAAAAATTAATGTATCACCTACTATATGCCAGGCAATGTCCTAAGAACTTTACAAATATCTCATTTGTTCCTAATAACAACCTCACATGGTAGGTATTATCCCCATTCTATGAGCATGGAGGCAAAGAGAGATCAAGTGACTTTCCTAGGGCCGCATAGATGGTAAATGTTGACCAAATAAGTAGTGCGCCACCAGATTAGATGCCAGGCAAAGTCATGTTATGCTCAGGAACCAAGTAATTTTTTTGACCTTCATGATGAGGATAATTACTTATTGGAAAGGATACCTTTTTTTCTTTTTTCAAAGAAAATATACCCAAGCTTACCTCACAAAGAAATATAAACATATATCTCATGAAATTTGGTGAAACCAAGGCCAAAATTAGGTGATATGTGCCACATAACATCAACAGTGGAAAATGTCAAGGAATGAGGAATCAAAAAAGACCTTTCTTAAGGATGAGGTATTTGCTATAAGAGCAGGTGCATGCTTCATAAGCAGGTGACAGTTTTGACAGAGGATGACTATTCTTATTCACAACAGATTCATCTAAAGGTAAAATTGCAATATGTCCTAGATTATTTTTACCAGTAACTTTCTCACAGATAATTACAAAACCTTTGCATAGTAACTGTCTCTTCCATCTATCCTATGTGTCCCATGTAGCAGGCAGCATTGGTGGATATAAGAAGGTCACTGCTAGTGTTTCCACATTTATCAATTGAATGAGTTGAACTAGGGAATCCCTAAGGTTGCTTGAAGATCTAGCATTCTATGTCAATGATTTCATGATTAGAAACAGTCTACTCTGTATATATAAACATAATATGGTTCTCTTCTTCCATTTGTACAATGAGAGAAGTTTGCAAGTTGGTTTCTTAGGTGAGTAGAAGAAAAAGAACACAGAAACACTCCATGATTGTGGTGGACTTGAATGAAGTCCATAGGAAGGGAGACTGAATGGTCAATCAATAGAAGTATATGATCTCTTCCAATGGGTTATCATATCAAGCAGTCATTATATACGTATTGGGTACCTATGTACAGTAAGCTCATATGCTAGGCATAATGGGGATACAGTAAATTATAAAACATAGCTCATGTCTGAATGAGGCTTACAAACTAATTGAAACACAGAAGATACAAGCAATCCTTACCTTAGCAATGTTTTGAAATTCATCTGACACCAAGTAAAAAATAAAAAGAAAAAAAACCCAAAACCTAAGTGCCTTCTATATGCAGAGAATTGCTTTAGGAGATGATGATACAAAAATAAGTTAAACATAGCCTGCTATTCTCAAGGAACTCACACAGTAATGACTTGAGGTGGGGATAAGGATCCAATATATAAACAGGTACAACACAAGGAAGACTGTATTAGGGTAAATGCGACAATGTCTTTGACAGACATTGAGGGGTTGGGAGAGTCAATACCAAGTGAGAAACCAAGAGATTGAGATTTATATTTAAGAGAATCCAGAACTTCCAAATGAAATGGAAAGTTAAAAGTCATATCCTGAGCATTGAAGGTCCTTCATCATTCCTCTATATTCTTCTTGATGGTTCCTGCCTCCACACTTTTGACTGACAAAATGAATCCTCACCTTAAAGGCTACAGGAAAACAATTAGACTTAAAAATGCCTATGGTGCATATAGGGAAATTTATACTAAAAGAAATGGAATAAATTGGTGTGGGACGAGAGAAGATTCATGATTTGGAGTCACTGAACGTCAATTCAATTCTAGGCTTTCTACTTCCTACCTATGTGGCCTTGGGCAAGAAATCATTTTACCATCTCTAAGCTTCAGTTTTCCTCATCTGAAATAGGAGAAGGTTGTACCAGCTAACCTCTAAAGTAACCTTATAGCTCTAGATGTGTGGTCCTATAATTCCAAATATTCCAAGGTTACCTTAAAATCCAGCCTAAGTAGGTCAGATTTTATCTTTAGGACTTCCCCCCAGCTACTAGAGTTTTCCTCTCTGAGGTTCCCTTAGACAGCTAGTCATCTCAGCAGATAGAGTTCTGGGCCTTAAGTCAAGAAGACTTGAGTTCAAATTAGACCTTTGTTAGTTCTGTGGCCCTAACCAAGTCACTGCTTTCTGCCTCAGTTTCCTCATATGTAAAATGGGGATAATAATAGCACCTACTTCATAAGGTTGTTGTGAGGATCAAATGATATAATAATTGTAAAAAAAAAAAACAAAAAACAACATAGTGCATAACATATAATAGACATTTCATAAATGCTTCTTTCCTTAAAAGATGATTAGTTGTCCCTAGGTTTTCCCAAAGGCTTCTTCACAATAACTCAAAAATGTTCACAACTGATCCCTTCTGAATTCTGTAAGATGCTAATTCACCTTCTAATAACAATAACATCAATGACAAAAACATAGCACTTATATTGGGGGAAGGAGTTAATCCCTAATGAGCTGCTGCTTCCCAGTACCCCAGTTCAGTTGATTAAATCTCAAAATGAGGCAGACAACAGAGAGACAAAGTGTTAAGGTGTTAAATAGTGAAATAAAGTATCTATGCCCTGTTATCCCTTTAGAGAGTGTGAAGTTTTCATGATAGAATTGGAAGGACTGCTTCTGTTGATTTGCTGCAGACTGACCACAATCTCACTGGCTCTTAAAAGGCCAAACTTGTCAGTCTTTGAGACAATTAAGATAGTTTAAATAAGAAGCAATTTTTATGGAGTGTAACATTTGACCTCCAACATAGACAAGTGGCAGAGGGAAAGTGATTTGTTCTGTCCTTCTCCACCTTTGATTACATAATCTTTCAGTGCAACTATTCACTCATTAGGAGATACTGCACCCAGCCAAGAATGAGACGGTCTGGGTGAAAAGCATGAAGTAAAGGAACATGATCCTTGCTGTTACAAAATTGATGTAACAATGGACTGAAAGGAAAATTAGAACTGGCATTTGGGAACAAAGCTATGGAGAATAGGCCAAGGTAGGCTAGCTAAGATACATACCAAGCAGAAGCAGGTGCTTAGCAGGTTGCCACTTTGGGACAAAAGAAGAGAAAAGACATAGAGACCCTATAGTAATAGAGTGTTGAATTGCTCAAGCTAGTTGTCCCCTATACACTTTCCTCTCAACCAGTGTACTCTAAATTCATGTTCATTCTTTCTATTAACATTGTGTATACTTGTGGAATAGTGTGTCCTAGATTTATGCAGGGAATGTTGTACAGCTACAGTTGCTACTATGCTTTATTAAAATGTACCTTGCATTGAGTTAATTGCACCTACTGGCTAACTAATAAAAGTAAGCTTATTGATGGGGGCTCACAAGCTATAGTCTCAGGAATATAGATTCACAGAGAAACTTTGAACCTAGAATAGTAACCACCCGATCAGGGACCTAATCCATAAGTGCAAATGCAATTTGTGTGGGGATAGCCCACAGAGAAAATGCCAAATAAGGACTCTATATGTTACCCTATAGCATTGTAACATGTTAAAATCTTATGTTATTGATTACTCTCTCATACTATTTGATTTATATATACTTTGGGAAAGCTTATATTATAAAATATAAGAGCATATCATTTATAGTTGGTTTAATCTGATAATTAATATAGAGTTTATAATCATTTCTATTAAGAAGTTACATATCAGGTTATGATATCCTCTATTAGAGTAAAATCAATTTTAATAGGTCATCAATAGTCCATTTTCTAAGGATGTAATGTAATTTAAAGGATTAATACTAAATTAGAAGATCAAGGGGATGCTTCAGACAATTTTTCTAGTTTATAGAAAAGCATTTGACAATGACTGCCATGTTATTCTTCTGAAAAATTTGGAGAATTGTGGTCTAGCCAATAGCATAGTTAGGTATATTTGTAATTGACTGAATGGTCAAGCTTGAAGAATACTCCCAATGGTTTGATGTCAACTTGGAAAGGGTCCCTAGTGAAGTGTCTCGGAGATTTATCTTCAGACCTGTTATTTCCCATTTTAAAATCAATTACTTGAAAAATGGTAAAGATGACATGCTAATTTAATTAGTGATGCAACACAAAGTTAGGAGGTAGAGCCATAACATCGGACAACATAGTCAGGCTCCAAAAATATCTCAACAGTCTAGAATATTGGATTGAATCTAATGCAATGAAGTTTAATAGGGGTAAATGTAGAGTTACACTTGGATTTTTTTTAAATCAATTTCACATGTACAAGATGGAAGGAGTAGGCTAGATAGCAGTTTGAAATGAATATGGTCACTTCAGTAAATTGTAATCTTGATATGAGCCAATAGAGCTGTTTGGTAACAAAAAATAAAAATTCAGTGAAGTCTTAGACTTACATTGAGGGACATATCATCCAAGATTATGGAAGTGATAGGTACCACTATACACTTCCCTGGTTGGACCATGTCTGGAGTTTTGAGCTAAATTCTAGGTACCATATTTTAGGAAAAATATTGATAATATGGAAGGGGTAAGGGAATAGGAATTTATATGGTACTTTCTAAGTACCAGGAGTAGCTAAGTGGCTCAGTGGATAGAGTGCTGGGATTGGAGTCAGGAAGATCATCTTTATCAGTTCAAATTCAGCCTCAGACACATACTAGCTTTGTGACCCTGGGCAGGTCGCTTAATCCTGTTTGCCTCAGTTTCCTCATCTGTAAAATGAGCTGGAGGAGGAAACCACTCCAGTATCTCTGCCAAGAAAACCCCAAATGTAATCACAAAGAGTTGGACACAATTGAAACAACTGAACAACAATAAAGACTATGTGCCAGGCACTGTGCTAAGGGCTTTGCAAATATTATCTCATTTGATCCTCACAACAACCCTGTGAAGTAAATACTGTTATTATCCTCATTTCACAATTGAGGAAACAGAGACAAACAGAGGTTGTGACTTGCCTGGGGTCACACATCTAGAAAATGTCTGGGGCAGAATTTGAACATAGGTCTTCCTGACTCCAGACCCAACACTCTCTCCACTTGAGCCAACTAGTTGTCTGGAGAATGTTGAAAGGCTTTAAAATCATGTCACATCAGGATTAGTTGAAGGAGACACCCTGATACAGTGGATAGTACACTGGATCTATAATAAGAGGATATGGATTCAAATATCATCTCTGACCCTACCTTCATGATATCAAGTAATTCACTTGAGCTCCCTAGATTTCTTTATCTGTAAAAAGAGGAGAGTTGACTAGGTGGCCTCTGAGGTGTCTTTCCCTTCTACATCTATTATGCTACAATTATATGAAAGAGAGATACTTAGCTATCTCCTCAAGTATTTGATGGTCTAACTTACAGGAATTAAGCTTAGTTCCAGAGGGAAGTAAAAGGAGTAATGAGTGGAATTTGTGATGAGGTACATTTCAGCTCAATGTAAGGAGGGAAAAACCCTTCCCTACCAATTATAGCCATTCAAAGCTGAAATAGATCACCTCAAGAAGCAATGGGGTCCCATTGATTAGAAGTCTTCAACCAAAGGCTGGATGATCATCGGTGGAAGGTCTTATAGAGGAGCTTCCTGTTCAAATATAAATTGGACTAGATTTCTGTGACCTCTTCTGAATTCATACTTCCATAAGATGAAAAAAGATAAAGGACATTTCCAGGCAGTATATAACAAGTACTAAATGAGTGGTGAAGTTACTAAGAACCTTGAAAAACACGACAACAGCTTTATACCTGAAATAAGGAGAGAACCCTGAGTTTTAATCTCAGATCTGAAAGTTGTTAGCTCTATGTCCCTGGGAGAGTTACAATTTCTTAGTTTCTTAGATGCCATATAAGATCATCTCCAGTTCTTATATTCTGTGACTATCTAGGGGGTGTGATACAGCTTTACAGTGAACATAGCCCATTTGTTCAGTCCCTAAAGTTCACTCAATTATGCTCACATACAAGGTGGTATAGCCCAAGTATGTAATTTACAGCATGCATGAAGGACATGAAAAAGGAGCGCTAACCCTTACCCCAATTAAGAATGTCCCAGGCAGTCTCTGGCTTATTATACATTTTCCTTTCCCCTACAGTCTAACATAGTTTTATAAACACAGAAAAATTTTCATTTACTATTTGAATGAATGAAAGAATGTCTAATAAATATTTATCTTACTCTTCATATTTTTAACTACTCAGGAATACTGCCAGTACAGCTTCTTTGGGGATTCTTAAGGAATGAAATTTAAATGGATTATAAATTTTGATCTGAAAGATACCTCAGAGATATCTAATCAAATCCTTTCATTTTATAATGAAAAAACTGAGACTTATACACATATTAGCTGTGTGATCCTAAGGAAGTGGCTTAACATCTCTCAGTCTAAATTTCTTCATATATAAAATGAGGATTATTATTAGCACCTAGCTTACTGTATAGTTGTGAAGCAGATCCAAGGAGGTAACACTGTAAAGCAACAGATAACATTCACAAACCTTAAATCAGTTTATACATGCTAACTATAATTATTGTGCTGTTGTTTTTTTTAATGTGACCTGTATGAGACCATGACATGGTAAATGGCAGAGTCTAGGATATTGACTCTTCTTATTCCATGTCATTACAAAATAATATCAATAAATAATAGATAAATGGTAGATGAAAATATCAAGATCCTCCTAACCATCTTTGGTAACAAAGAAGTTGTGGTCCAAATATAACCATTCTGCAAGATTGTTTGGTGATAAAAAAGGGCCAATTTTCCTTGGGGGAATCTCACATTTCTACTGTTTCCATCTCCTATTCAGTACATCCTCTCTGCTGGATTACATTTCCAAGTTTTCTTTTAGGAATGTCACCTTCCTAAAATCAAGGACAGCTGAGTTCACTCTTCTAGCCCTACCCCCTTCTTGATTAAAAGATGGAGTATTTAATAAGTCTATCTCAGAAAATAATCTGAAAACCAAGCAACACCCAGCACTGACTATCTAGTGAGTTTAGTAGCACAGAACTACCATCTGAGGAAAACTGGGCCCTGCATATAGATCAGCAGGCCTTTCCCTTTGGAAACACAGATGACAAAAAAAAATCAATCCTGTGCTGAGCCCAAGATATGTCCCCTCACCTTGGGCAAAGAACATTAATTTCACCCATCAAGGAAAGGAGGGGCAGAGGAAATAGTCTTTTGTTCCTTTGTTCCTGCCAGGGAATTGTATTACAAGTAGAATCCAAATTTAGAGCCAACATATTGGATAACTTTAGTGAACAACAGAAATCAGCTAGGTGGCTCAGTAGAGAGAGTGATGGGCCTGGAGTCAGGAAGACCTGAGTTCAGATTCGGCCTCAGGTACTTACTGGCTATGTGACCCTGAGCAAGTCCCTTGACCTCTGTTTGCCTTAATCCACTAGAGAAGAAAATGGCAAAGTGTTCCATTATCTTTGCAAAGAAAATCTCCTCCCCGATATGGAACTCGGAATGATCTGAACAGTTAGACGGGACTGAATGGCCATTCATTATTCTTTTTGAGTAGCTAGGTGGTACAGTGGATAGAGTGCCAAGACAGGAATCAGCAAGACTCCTCTTCCTGAGTTCAAATCTGACCTCAGACACTTACTAGCTCTGTGACACTGGGCAAGCCACTTAACCCTGTTTGCCTCAGTTTCCTCATCTGTAAAATGAGCTGGAGAAGGGAATAGCAAACCATTCCAATATCTCTGTTAAGAAAACCCTAAATGGAGTTATGATGCATAAAAAGTCTTTGAAAAATATCCATTACTATTAAAAACACTAGAAAGCATAGGAATAGATGGTTTTACTTAAAATGTTAAGTAGTATACATTTAAAACCATCAGCAAGTATTATACCTAATGGGTAAAAGCATTTCCAATAAAACCAGGGGGAAAGCAAGGATGTTCATTATCATCACATTCAATACTGTACTAGAAATGTTAGCTTTAGCAATAAGAGAAAAAAAGAAATTGAAGGAATTAGAATAGGTAACGAAGAAACAAATCTATCAATCTTTCCAGATGATATGATGGTATACTTAGACAATCCTAGGGAATCAATTAAAAGCTACTTGAAATAATTAAAAACTTTAGCAAAGTTGCAGAAGATAAAATAAAAACACATAAATCACTGGCATTTCTATAATATTGCTAACAAAAGCTAGCAGCAAGAGATAAATTTCATTTAAAGTAACTATAGACAATATAAAATATTTGGGAGTCTACCTGCCAAGACAAACCCAGGAACACAATTACAAAACACTTTTCACACAAATAAAGTCAGATCAAAATAATTGGAAAAACATCAGTTGTTCATGGGTAAATCAAGCTAATATGATAAAAAATGCCAATTCTAACTGAAATAATTTATTTATTCAGTGCCATACCAAATTGCCAAAAAATTATTTTATAGACCTAGAAAAAATGATAAAATGTATCTCAAAGAACAAAATTCCAGATTATCAAGAGAATTAAAGAAAAGAAATGCAAAGGAAGGTTTCCTAGTCATACCAGATATAATACCATATTATAAAGTAGCGATCATCAAAACTACTTGGTACTGGCTAAGAAATAGATTGGTAGATAAGTTGAATAGGTTACATACAAAAAACAAAGTGGTCAATGAATATAGTAATCTACTGTTTGATAAATCCAAAGAGTCTGGCTTCTGGTATAAGAAATCACTACTTGATAAAAACTGCTGGGAAAACTGGAAAACAGTGTGGCAGTAACTAGGCATAGATCAACATCTTACATATATACCAATATAAGGTCAAAATGGGTACACAATTTCAATGTAAAGGGCAATACTATGAACAAATTAGGAGCACAAGGGATAGTTTATCTGTCAGATCTGTGGAAAATGGGAGATTATGACCAAAGATAGAGAACATTGTGAAATGCAAAATAATAATTTCAATTATATTAAATTTTTAAAAATTTACAAAAAAAAGTCAATGCAAACAAGATTAGGAGGAAAAGCAGAACACTGGGAAAGAATTTTTATATCACATATCTCTGATAAAGTCCTCATTTCTAAAATATATAGAGAACTGAGTCAAATATATAAGAATATGTCATTCCCCAATTGATAAATGGTCCAAGGATATGAACAGATAGTTTTCAGATGAAGAAATTAAAGCTATATATAGTCATATGAAAAATTTTCTAAATTACTATTGATTAGAGAAATGAAAATCAAAACAACCCTGAGGTACCTACCACATAATACATGTCAGATGGGCTAATATGACAAAACCCAAAACTGATAAATATTGAAGAAAATGTGGGGAAAATGAAACACTAATATACTGTTTGTGGAGCTGTAAATTAAACCAACCATTCTGGAGAACAATTTGGAATAATATCCACAAGGCTATAAAACTATGCACACCCTTTGATCTAGCAATACCACTAAGAGATCTGTATCTCAAAGAGATCATAAAAAAGGGGAAAGGACCCACACGTACAAAATTATTTATAACAGCTCTTTTTGTGATGGTCAAGAATTGAAAATGGCTGAACAAGTTGAGGTATATGATTGTAATTGAATACTATTGTTCCATAAGAAATGATGAGTAGGAAGATTTCAGAAAAACCTGGAAAGACTTACATGAACTGATGCTGAGTGAAATGAGCAGAAAGAGGATAACATTGTACACAGTAACAGCAACATCGTGTGATGACCAACTTTAATAGACTAAGCTCTTCTCAACAATTAATTGATCTAAAATAATTCCAAAAGGCTCATGATGGAAAATACTATCCACATCCAGAGAAAGAACTATGGAGTCCGAATGCAGATTGAAGCATACTATTTTCTCTTTTTTCCCCCATGGTTTTTCTCTTTTGTTCTTATTCTTCTTTGTCAACATGACTAATGTAGTAATATATTTAATATTATTGTTCATTTACAACCTATATCAGTTTCCATGTCATCTTGGGGAGGGAAAATGGGAGCAAGGGGGGAAATTTTAGAACTCAAAATCTTATAAAAGTGAATGTTGAAAATTAAAATGAAATTAAAAAAAAAAACTAACAATCACTGAACTGAACCCATATTCTCCCTACCCTTACCCCATCCTTCCAAGCTAGGATAATGATTTTATTGGTCTTCCATTAGGTATGCTGGTAAAGTTAAATTAAAACAGGCTTTAATGAAATCTGAGAACAATATTATGTATGTTCCCTCAAAAATAGATTGTTTTATTTTTGTCCTCATATCTCTAATGCCTGGCACAATCTTGCACATATTAAATACTTAGTAAAGGTATATTGAATTGTATTGTTGGACCATTATTAATATTATATTAATAAGAGCATGTTACTATTACATGGTATGTCAATTAAAGTTATGCCCTTACCAGTCCTGAAGCTGATTCATTACCTCTAAATAGGTTGCTCACAGTCTGAACAGGGAATATTTATGTTTAGCTTCTCTATGCCTTGCTACAGAGTCAAATCCTTCTTCCATAGATCTTAACCCAGGGTCCTAAGCCAAAAGAGACCATTGTGACTGAGTCCTTTCTCAGGAAGGGTAATAAATGACTCACTCAGCTCTCTGGCTGGTCTTCACAACATCTTTAAATAAAGTCATGTGTTCCCTTCTTGATTAACTACATTCCAGTGTTCTAGAGGCCAACGAGTGACTCTAGTTGTTTTTCAGCTTACTGCCATTAGACCCAGGAAACACAGAGACAAGTTGTCACATACTTCCACTGACCATTCAGTCATTCAGCCATGTACAACTCTTTGTAACCCCTGTGGAACATACACTACATGGGATTTCTTCACAGAGGTAATGGAGTAGTTTGCCATTTTCTTCTCCAGAAGATTAAGTGACTTGCCCAAGGTTACACCACTAGTTAGTACCTGAAGCCCGATTTGAATTTTGATCTTCCTGACTCTAAGCTCAGTGCTCTATCCACTGAGCAACTGAGTTGCCACTTTTACTGCCCCTCAAAACCAACACTCTCATCCAAACCAGAGTCTAAGTCCAGTAACATTCCTAGTTACATAAGCTATGAAGCCAATGCTGAGGAAGTAATCTTTGAGGTCAGTGCTTCTGAGGGCTTATGCTCACAATACATGGAATTAAGCAAAATTGATCCTTTCAGGTGGTTACCTAACTAAAAATTGTCTAGGACTGGATTTCAGTTTGAAGTAAATCAAGCAGCTATTCACTATGTCCCTCTCTTGATACCTGGCTTCCTTTCCAGTATGTAGGTTAATCAATATAGTTTCTTAGCAAACCTGGACTTTCAAAGCTTAGGTTTGTTCCCTCATTCAAAATTCTCTTTGTGTAGTCCCCACCACGTGAACACATTTCTTTCCCTTAATTAGAGAGGAGCAGAGGGGAGAAGGAGAGATGTCATTTATCATATTGCTACTGCTGTGTTCAGGGCCAGAGAAGATAAGTAAGATCAGTTTGCTGAGGCAGGTTGGCAAGGACAGTATCAGAAAAGCAATCAATAGCGTGACTAGAACTATGGATTTTTTTTTCCCCAAAGGCAAACTTACAAACTGATGAGACTCAGCATCTCATCTGTTTCTCAGGTGTCAGCGATGGTGCCTCCTGTAAGATTTGAGAACTTTAATGCTGCAAGTCCTATAGAGTTAAATCAAAGGTTTTCAGTATTTCTCATGTCTCCTATAATTGTAAACCTATTTTGTAGCTATGCGAACCAGTGTATATTGACAAGTTCATTACCAATAGGCAAGCAGAAGACGTATTAACAAGAGCATATTTATGGAATATGTGGATGAAAACCAAACCCTGTGAACAGTGAGACCATCTCTGTGTACCACATCTTTTCTACAAAGAGCATATATAATTCTTGTACTTTAGTCTAACAGTTCTTACATTTCAGCCCTGAAAAAGGAAAAAAAATTGCAAAAAAATGGAGAAGACTGCCACATAAAAACAAATTATTCTACTGATTCCATTCTGCTTAGTGCATGACTGCCTGATAAAGAATGTAAGCTCCTGAGAGCAGAAATTATTTTCATTTGTGTCTTTATTTCCCCCGTGACTTCTAGCACAATTCCAGGTACAAGACAAGTACTTCATAAATGGTTGGCAAATTTTGTGGTCTGGGGTAGCAAATTCACTATTGTGAAGTATTATGAGCAGGACATAGAATTTAATTCATTTTCAATAAAATGAGAGTTTTCAATTATATGCTCTCTAATCACCCTTTCAGGTCTACAAGTCTGTGATTCTGTCTTTTCAAAATAGTGAAAATAAAATCTAACCTTATGATGTCTTTGTGGTATAGGTGAAAAAATAGTGGATTTGCAGTCAGTAGAGGTCGAGTCAAATCCCAGCTGTACCGTGTATTAGCTATGTGACCTTGGATAATTCTGATGACATAAAAAAGAATGTGTTAAGTAGTCTGAACTAGGGAAAATTCAGGGAAGAAACATTAATGCAACTTGTACCAATACAGTAAAAAGTTGTTGGGGGTTTTCTTCTGGCCTAAGTTTGCTCCTCACTGTTTTTCCTCCTATTTTTATCTAGTTTATTTTCAATCTACTCACCACACATGAGTAGATTTGCCTTTTTGCCACTTTCTTTGTTCAGGGCCAGAGAAGATAAGTAAGATCAGTTTGCTGAGGCAGGTTGGCAAGGACAGTATCAGAAAAGCCACTTTCCAGAAAAGGTACATAGCTGAAAACAGCATAAAAAATTAAAAATGCTTCATCAACAGTCTACAGTGTGCCAGGCACTATATTAAATGATGGAGATACAAGGAGAAAAAAATGAAACAAATCTTATCCTCAAGGAACTTACATTCTAAAAGCAGCTGTATTGGCCTTTCTTTGTACCTCAAGCACTTTGCTCAGTGCCTGGTACACTATAAACTCTTAATAAATGCTTGTTACCTTTCAGATGTCTACATTAGGAAGAGCTCATGAGCAAATGAGGATGACAAAAGATAAGGTGGGTTATTTTGATTCTATAATATTAAAAAATGTTTGCTCAAGTAAATCAAATTCAGTTAAGATTAAAAGGGAAACAGTTGGGGAAAAAATCTTTAGCAAGTCTCTCTGATAAGGGTCTCATTTCCAAAATATAAAAGGAACTGATTAAATTTTTTTTTAAAGAATAAGAGCCATTACTCAGTTGATAAATGGTGAAAAGATAAACAGGCACTTCTTAAAAGAAGAAATCCAAGGTATCAATTAATAGCCACATTGGGAAAAATTGCTCTAAATCACTAATAATTAGAGAAATGCAAATTTAAACAACTGTGAAGTTCTACCTCTCACAATCAGAATGGCAAAACCGACAAAAAAATGCTAAATTGAGGGGCTTCAAGAAAACAGGTCCATTCATTATTTTCGAATATGTATAGCCACTCTGGAAAGCAATTTGGAAGTATGACTCAAAAAATTATTGAATTTTTAACTGAAAAACACTGCTAGCAGTAATTTACCTTTAAAAAGATCAAAGAAAGAGGAAAATGTCCTAAATATATAAAGATATTTATAGTAGTTCTTCCACTTAAAAAGAACTGGAAACCAAGAGAGTGCTCATCTATTAGGAAATGACAACTAAATATGGTGTCTGACTACAATCAAATATCATTGTTCTGCAAGAAAAAATAAAAGAGATGACTCCAGAGAAACCTATGAAGACTTGAACTGATGCATAGTGAAGTGAGCAGAATGAGGAAAACAGTTTATACTATAACAACATTGGAAAAATAATTTTGAAAAACCTGCAACCAATGCAATGATCAACCATGATTCTAGAGGACCAAGGATGGAAGAATGTTGTCTACCTCCTGACACAGACGTAATGGACCACATATGCACAATGAGCCATATTTTTGGACATGGGAATTATGAGAATTTGTTTTCTTTTATTGTATATATGTGTTGTTATAAGGGTTTTCTCCCTAGTGGTGGGCTGGGAAGTGTAAGTAGGAGAAAAACAAATGCTCGTTAAGTGAAAAAAAAATAATGCTTTTTGATGAATAGATTGATAATGTACACATATAAGAATATACAGTTTATAGACAAAAATGAATATGAGATAATATGGGGAATAAAGGCAGTACTGACTGGAAGGAATCAGGACAGGCTTTACATAAGAGAACTGAGCTTTGAAGGTAAAGAAAGAATTCACTTCAAGCCTGGGGGATAGCCATTGGAAAGGCCCATCATGAGCTGTCAGATAAACTGTCCTTTAGGTTTTAGCAATACTTTGTTTTAAGCAGTGGTCATAAGTAAGCTTTGTGCCAGAATCAACCACTCAAGCCTCTCTAAGAAATTAGATGGTATGGAAGAAAAATATAAAAATCTTAAGAGTCTTGGTACATGTCTCTCTTGAATTTTTCTTTTGTTTAACTTATTCAAAATAATAATAATTTCCACATTTAAATATATAGCACTTAATTATTTACATAGCACTTTGACATTTAAATATATATCACTTAATTATTTATGAAGCACTTTCACTATAATAGCCTTCAAGGCATATAAAATAAGTAGGTGATAAGTCCATCCAAGGCCAAGTTGGCATGAAATGGCATAGACCAATAGTCAATAATTGCCCTATAAGACTGTTACTTTGGAAGGGAAAATTACCATTGTTAAGATGACAAGATGCTCAAGGAGGCTAGGTGATTTGCCACCGATCAAAGAGGTAATAAATAATGGAATCAGTATCAGAACATAGCTTTCCAAGCTCCAGTTCTAACACTTTCTTTCTCTTTACAATTCTGCCTCCTGATTTACTCCCACACAAGTGAACTCTTAGACTATAAAGGCAATTTAAATCTAGGCTATTTGTCATCCTAATGCCTAATCTTTAATCTAATTAATAGAGAGAATATCTTTTTTTTAAATTACTCAGGATGACACTTGATTTCCAGCTTACTGACATTTAGAAATGGAAATAGTTTCCCAGTAGCCTGATCTGGAGAAGCTTGTGAAGCTAACCAGTGTGTTCATTCATGCAAAACCATCTTTGAAAGCTCCTGGGAAATGTCACTGGAGGAAAATAAACAGATGAAGGTCATTCCTAATTATAACTTAGGAAGAATGATTTGAGCAGAACACCAAATCAAAGAAACTCAGAATTGAAAGGGACCCCAAAGATTATCTAGGACCATAGATTTTTAGCTGGAAGCATGAGTGTGTTGAAGGCAGCTTGAACTTCAGGTGAGCTGATTGTTAAGTTTAATGCTCAGTGTGAGAATTTATACCTAGGAAATCAGCAAAGTCTATTGGCTTTGATTTATCATATTCATTTATTGTCTAAACTTTAGAAATGTTAATAATGCAAATTAAGCATAAAATATATCATATGTGCAGTTTTTGTTGCTGCTATTTTTAGAGAGCTGGTTGTTAAATATTCACCAGCCTGATCCTAAATAGAAGAGACCTTGGAGACCATCTAGTCCAGTCCTCTATTTTTATAGATGAGGTAACAGAAACCAAGGTTACACAGAAAATCAGTGAAAAGGGTAAGATTTGAACATAGCTTCTCTGACTCCAAGTATTGATTCCTCTCACCATATTAAAGTTAGTTCAACTGATACTTGAACAAGAATCCTCTCTACTGCATACTTGCCAAGCCTTCATCCAGTCTTTACCTGAGGACTCTCAGAGAAAGATAACCCACTAGCTTTCATTTCACTTATGGATTCCTCTAATTAGAAGAACTAGGCAGTTTTTCCTGACATCAAGACTAAATATGCTGTTTGCAACTTCTAACCATTGTTCTTAATTTTACTATACTAACAGAGCAAATCAGATGCCTCTTTCAAGTGACCAATCTTCAAATATTTGAGGGTAACTTAATAGGTCTTCTTTAAGATGTTTTCTCATTTTTCTCCAGCCTAAACCTCCCCAGTTTCTTCAACTGTTCTTCACATGATATAGGATCATAAGTTCAGAGGTATGAGGAACCTCAGATGTGAATTAGCCTTACCACTTCATTTTATGGATTAACAAACTGAAACAGAGTTCAGCCACTGGCCCAGGATCACCCAGACAGTTTGTGGCAGAGCCAGGATTTGAAAATAAGTTTTCTGATCATAATATTCATGTTCTTTTCACTATATAAGCAGATCTCAATATTAAAAGGATAGAGATTAGACTTGTGATTTCATTGCTCCAGGAAATTCTCAGATGAGGAAACTCCCTTTACCAATGAAGGTAGGAATTATTTTTGCAACATATAGTATGGGAAGTTGCTTAGATCACTGAAAAGTTAAGTGACTTTCCCAGGGTCACACAGTCAATATATATGAGGTAGTAATTTATGTCTTCCTGTCTAGCTCTCTACCTATTATACCATGTATTAGTTAAATTAAGCTAATTTAATTTAATTAGTTAAATTCTTTGTATTAATTAAATTAATAGATAATAAAGGTGATTAAAGGAGAAACAAAAGAGAAAAATAAATAAAATTAATATATTGACAAGGGACTTCATTTCAGAAGCCATTTGGTCCAAATCCTATTTGAACAAGAATCTGTCAACAACACATCATGTAAATTATCATCTGGACCTTGAAGATCTTTGAAGAAGGGAGACCCCATTATTTCCTAATACATCCCATTCCACCTTTGGAGAGCTCTGTTTGATAGGGATTTTTTTTTCCTTATGTTGACCTGAAATTGACCACACTGCAATTTCTACCCTTGCTCCTAGTTCTTCCGTCTAGAAAGAAGTAGAAGTCTGTTTCCTCTCCCATAAGAGAGCCCTCTAAATACTTGAAGACAGACATCATGTTTCCTCTATGTCTTCTCCAGGCTAAACATTTCCATTTCACAGAATGACAGATGTAGACCCAGAAGGGATGGATCTCAGAGGCTGACTAATTAATTTCCCTCATTTTAGGGTAAATAGGAAATATAAAACACTGGACTTAGAATCAAGGAACTCCAATTCTGCCTCACACACTCACTTAACTTTAATCTGTCTTGGTTTCCTCATTGCTAAAAAAGGGGAAATGATAGCTCCCATCTCAAGGATGTTTGTGAGGAATTACTAAAGTAATTGATATAAAATGCTTTGTAAACCTTAACTTGTTATATAAATGCTAGCTCTTCTAATTTATAGATTAGTAAACTGAGGCCCAGGCGATAGAAGTGCCCAAAGTCAAAGAGGTAATAAACAACAGAGACAGGATTTGAACCAGGTGCTTTGACTTCAGTGTCACTGCTTTTCCTATATAGCAATACTTTCTCCATTCTAGTTTGAGACATAAATTAGGGAATTTTTGACTGCCTATCACAAGATTTATTCATATTGAGGCTGCTGTCCAATAAAACCCCTGGGAATATTTTTTTCAGAAAATTTGTTTTGTTAACTAGTGTGAGACTTTATATTGATCTATGTTAAATGACATCTTTGACTCAAGCCTAATCTAATGCCTTTTTTATCCTTACTATTATCCAGCTTATGAGCTATTCCTCCAAGCTTTGTACCATCTTCAAATAAGAAATTTGCCATCTATGGCTTTATTAAAGTCACTAATAAAAATATTGAATAGTAGTGGGTCAGGTACAGATCCCTGGGGCACTCTAATGGAGACCTTCTTCTAAGTGAACATCAAACCACTGACTATTTTATTTTTGGCTTTAGCCTTTCAACCTGTTCCTAAATCTTTATCTCTCCATCTTTTCTACTCCATCTTTGTGATCAGTACTTGCTTTTCTAAATGTTAATTATCTCTTTAATACTATATACTAGAATTTTGCAAGGAATCAAAGTCAAACTCTCCAGTCTCTAATTTGTAAACTGTTCTCTTCCCTTTGGGCCAGTGGGGTGGTGGTGAAATGGATGAGAACTAGGATTTCTGCCCTGTTCTAGACCTATGGTATCTATCTCATTCTCTAATGTCTTTGAAATACCACTGGCAGTGGCTCAGTAATCATATCTACCATTATTTTTATTTCATTTAGATGCAATACATCAGGGCAGGTAATGATTTTGTCCAGGGCAGTAAAGTGATATTTTAATATCTCACCAATTTGGGCTATCAACTTCCCATTCATCCTATTTTTGCCAGTCTTTCCAATTAAAGCATATTTTCAATGCCAGAGAAAACAGAAGGAAATTAAGAATTCAGCAACTCTTCCTTCTCTCTGCAGTGAGTTATCATTGATTCATCCACCTTGAGCATTGGTCTTGTCCCTTCTTTGATCCATCTGTTTTTTCCAATGTTATTTTTTAAAACAATTTTCATTTCATTTTGCTCATAGACCTAAACTCAATCTGAGCTTCAGCACTCTTGGCATTTATTCTTAAAGAAGTGTGCCTTTCAGGGCAGCCAGGTGGTGCAGTGAGTAAGAGTGCCAGCCCCAGCATCAGGAGACCCGGGATTGGTTCTGGCCTCAGATACTTGGCACCCACACAAAATAACTGGCCATGTAACCTTGAGCAAGCTACTTAACCCCAATTGCTTTAAAAAAAAAGAAGTGTGCCTTTCTCTTGGATTTTTTTATGTATTATTTAATATTTTTGTTGGGAAGAGACAGAGAGAGACAGAGAGGGAGACAGAGAGAGTGAGAGAGAGAGAGAGAGAGAGAGAGAGAGAGAGAGAGAGAGAGAGAG